>NC_047046.1:312897-625795 GCF_011762595.2 Tursiops truncatus | reverse complement strand
GCTTGGGTGCCACTTAGTGGGGGAGACAGGACTGTCGGGGGCACCATCTCTGATGGCAGAAGGGGGGTGGGGAAGAGGGCTGAGCCCACAGGGACACCACGGCTGGGGCCGCCCTCCTTCTTCCCCTCCGGAAGGGCCCCGACTGTGGGGGAGCTCCGAGGTGACTGGGGTGGGGCTGTTCCCTGTGTGATCGCTGCTGAGGAAGGGGCTTGGCTTCTGCCTGAACCTGCAGGGGCCCTCTAACCCCTACGGGGCTCCGCATGGCTGCAGCTGGCCTCAGGTTCAAAGTGCTGGGACCTTGAGGGACGTGCACTTTGGCGAGGCACCCGCTGGCCACGGAGGGGACTGGGCTGCGTGTGTCGTGTCCTGGGGGACCCGTGTTGCCATGAGAAAATATAGGTCCAGTGTGGCCAGATCTTTGTTTCCGCGAACAACTGGAAACCTGGGTTTTTCTGTGGATTCAGTGAGTTTTGAAACTTTGGTGGCTAATTCTAATTTGATGACTCACCTTGTTGGCCAAAGGACACAGCTGTGTGGGCTCTGCGTGGCCTGGTGGCAGAGGTTGGGGCCCTGGCAACTGACCTGGCCCCGAGGCCAGGGGTGTGGGGTGTGGCCCACCCCGTCATAGGGAGAGTAGGGCAGCCCAGCCTGGTGGGTGGGGCTGGAGTGAGTCTTTGGGGGTGTCGTGGGGCTTTGGGGGAGGCCCCATGCTGCCCCAGGGAGCCCTCGGACGGAGACCAGAGCCTGGGCACAGTGCTCTACTGGGACCTCTCCTCCGGCCCTGCAGCCCACCTCCCCTTCTGCAGACTGGGCTGTGGGGAGGGGACAGGCACCTTCTGGGCAGGAGCCCCTGACTTGGTGCCTGGTCCCTGTTAAACCTGTGATGGGCAAGGGCAGTGGTGGTTGTGATTTGCTGCCAGGTTGAAGAGGGAGGGGTGACCAGGTGGTCCGTCCAAAAGCGGCCAGAGATGGAGCGTACTGTGCAGGTGCTTACTAAGGAGACCCCTTGGGATCCAGCCAGTGGGTGGCAGGGCAGCCCCGGGAGGTGAGCGTGGGCGACCCCTGATGAGTCCCTGGCCCTCAAAGAGGACCACACGCCACTTCCAGCGTCCACCTGGGACGCCCAGTCCCGGCTGGCAGTTTCCTGGGGAGGATTGCTTGTCTGCTGCCGTGCGCAGGCCTTCCCCGTGTGCGTGTGCACGCACCTCTTCTGAGCACAGAGGTGCTCCACACGTGAACGCCTGGTCACTCCCAACAAGATCTACTCCATCACGTGGCAGACACTCTGGGGAGGACAGGCCCCTGGACCGGCCGCTCCCCGCACGAGGACGTCGTCAGCACCTAAGGCGCCGACACTGAGGATGCGTCCCGACTGAAGCAGATCACCTGCGCCCCGTGAAGCCTCTGTCCCTGCAGACACGGAATGTGACTCAGTCCCCCAGTATGTTAGGAGAGGCAAGCGTGTGTCTGGTGTGCACAGACGTCTGGCTGGCCCGCCTCCCCCCAGCCAGGGGCTGCATTGACCGCAAGACACCCCTAGCAACTTGTCAGAGCGGGGGTGGTGGTGTCTAAGGAAGATGGTGTCCATGTCCAGCCACCTGCCCTTGCCTGGGGGGCTTGGCAAGAAACCTATCCCAGGGGTGGGACTGGGGAGGTTGAGACTGAGGGGTGCACCGCCCAAACCCCTGGGGGGGTCCCAGGGGCCTTGTCAAAGGCAGGTCCTGACCCTGCAGGTGGCGCTTGGAACAGCACACTCTTTGATAGGACTGTAATAGGAGCCACGTTACAAGTATGAAGAGAAGAGACAAAATTAATCCTAATATATTTTAGATCCATGTCCCGTCAGCTCTGTGTATCCGCGGACGCAGGGGGCTGACTGGGCTACATCATTTTGTATGAGGGACCTGAGCAACCGTGGATTTCGGTATCTGCAGGGGGCTCCTGGAACCAGTCCCCCACGGACACCGAGGGACGGCTATATTCTAAGTAGTATCGTTTCAACATGTAGTCACTATGAAAATTATCCATGGGATATTCCAGTATTTTTGTACCAAGTCTTGGAAAGGCAGCGTGTATCTTACTCTGCCCTTATGCAGCCCTTCCCAGGAGAGACTGGCCTCAGACTGGTCCAGTGTGTCTCAGAACCGGCAGGGTGGGGAGGTGAGCTTCCCAAGTTCACTTTCTCCCCACACTTGCTCCTCTTGTTGGTTTCCTCATTCTCTCGCTCAGCCAGCCTTGGTTTGACCCCTCACCACTGGACCGCAAAGCCGGGCGCGTGTCAGCCTAGAACCTCCCCTTGAGCACCAGGCGTGTGTATCCAGGGCCAAGACCCTCCACTCAGATGCCACAGCCCCGCACTGAGTGAGAACAAGCCAGAACACAGCTCTTCTAAAGCTTCCCCGCACTTCAGTGGGGAGCCTTGCGTCTGCCCCAGTGATTGGGCCAGAAACGGGGAGCCACCTTCCACTGCTCACTCCCCTACCCAGGCCAGTCCTTTGCTTCTGCCTCCTACCTGTCCTTATGAGCAGGGTTTCAATAGAAAATTCAAATGGAAACAAAAATTCACCATATAGAATGTGTGGGCTGCAGCTAAAGCGGTGTTCGGGGCGAGACCTCCAGCGTCAGTGCGCGTGTTACAAAGGAAGACGGGTTCAAGATCGGTGACCTGAAGAAGCTAGAAAGAGAAGAGGAAGGAATCCTAAAGAAGAAAGGGGCGAATGCAAATGAGCGTAATTAGTGAGCCAGGAAGCAAACGACAGAGAAAATAAAGCCAAAAATTGTTTCTTGGAGAACATCAGCAAAATTGAGAACTCCCTAGTTAAGACTGATCAAGCAAAAAAGAACGCAGATTACCAGTGTTAGGAACGGAAAAGGTAGTAGCACTGCAGGTGCTACAGACGTGGAAGGGATGGCGCAGAAACGATTTTATTCCAGTAATTGAACAACCTAGGTGAAATGAACAAATGTTTTGAAAAATACAACTTGCCAAAACCGACATAAGATGAAATAGGTGATCTGAATAGTCCTGCACCTGTTAAAGAAACTGACTTTGTCACCGGGTGCCGTGCCTACCCGTCACGGCCAGCCCACCACCATCTCACCAGCAAAGAGAAGCTGACCTCGCAGTCGGCCCAGGGACTGTTCAGCGACCACGCCTGTGAGGCAGCGTGTTCCTAGTGCCATTTTCAGACGAGGGCACTGAAGCAAAAAGCAAGCAGCAACAGCAACAACAACACGAGGAAGCATCTCTGTAACTTGCCCAAGACAAGCAGGAGAAGTGGCTGAGCCAGAATTCAAACCAGGTGGCTCGGCTCCAGAGTCTCTGCCCTTGACCCTGACCTTTCCGTGGAAGACAACAGCAGCAGCTGGCCGGCCCCCGTCTCCCTGCCTGTCTGCGGGCAGCGAGGTTCCTCTCAGGAGCTCATTTGAGCATGCCCTTCCCTTGCTGAAAGCGTTCTGGAAGGTCCCCTCCACCCTCGGGAAGTCCTGGCTCCTGGATATGGCCTGAGCTCCCCCTGCTCCCCCCCCCTCAGCCTGCCTCCCAGTTCACTCACCCTGTGGCTCAGCTCCCGCGCCGCCCACCCCTCCGCATACGCCCTCCCTCCCCTGTGCCCGTGCCCCTCACCCCCGCTTTTTTTTTTTTTTTTTTTAATTTTTATTTTGACTGTGCTGGGCCTTCGTTGCAGCACGTGGGCTTCTCTAGTTGCAGCGCGCGGGCTTAGTTGCCCCGCGGCATGTGGTGTCTTAGTTCCCCGAATGGGGACCCAGGCTGCGTCCCCCGCATTGGAAGGCGGATTCGTAACCGCTGGACCACCAGGGAAGTCCCCCGTGCCCCTCTCAGCTCACCCTTCTGCGGTGTGGTGATGACCCGTTTCTCATCTGCACCCCTCCACCAGGCCTGGTAACCCCGAGGCTGGCAGAGGGCTGGGCCCCTGAAGCCTCGGTAAACGCCGAGAGTGAGACAGAGAGTTGCAGAGTCCTGGGCGCACCCCACGTTGGCCCGTCCGTCCTCCTCACCATCACACCTGTCGGCCGGGCCCACATTTGTTTGCCAGTTTGTTTAGGGGTGTTTCTGATCACTTACAAGACAGTTTCCAGACTGGGCCAGGTAGAGTCCTTCCAGAAGATTCACACCTGGCCTCTGGCAGATGAGCATTGTGGTGGGGAATAAGCTCTGACACCTACTAGCGGTGTGGCCTTGGGCAGGTGACTACCCCTTGGTGCCTCAGTTTTCTCATCTGTACAGTGGGGTAATGACACCCCTCCCTAAGGGTTTTCGGTGAGTCAATTTAAAGTCAGAACCATTCTGGGTCCTGGCTAGCTGCTGTAAATGCCTGGCTCCTTTAATGTGCATGGTTTCTCCCACCTCCACCTGTTCTGAGGCCCGGGCTGCAGCTTGTGGGGACGGGCAGCCGCGGGGGGCTTTCCTGGGTCGTTCTTCATCCTCTCCCCCTCCCCCCGCATCATGCCGTCATCGTCATCGTGGGCTCTGCGCCAGCCTGGCTGGGACCACACACGCGGAGGTGCAGTTCCAGGGTTAGGCGCCCGGGCTCTGCAGTGGCCCCAGGCAGGGCTCCTCCTTTCAGATGGCCTGTCTCCTCGTGTGTAAAGTGGGGCTGTCAATACTGCATGCGCCTCAGGTTGCTGAGATGAAAAGCTGAGTTGGCGTGCACGGTCCGTGCTAGACCCGCTCGTTTGCTGCGCTTACCGTGGTTGCTGCTTTATCGTTATTCCCTGTAGAAGGGTTCCTCCTGCCTCCTGGGTGAGGCCTGGCCGGGCGAGGCTCAGCTTTGGCCTCCTTGGCAGGCTCACCTGGCCCCATCCTGCAGGGGGAATCCGGCGGCCTGGCAGGGCCTAAGGGCAGAGTGCTTGGCCTTTCCGCGGCTTTGGCGCCTGTGCCCAGGTCCTGCAACATGGGCCCCCACCCCAGACAGGACCCTCACGCGGATGGAGCATGGGGGACTTGCTGAGGGGCGCTGTTGAGAGGAGGGCGGAGGGGAGTGGACGCCTGGGCGCGGCCGGCACCCACCCCACGCCCCCGGCCCGCCGTGCTGTCACAGCCCGTTCGGCGTGTACTTCTTTGGGCTCTGTTGTCAGTCCCTGTCTGGGCCCGGGAATGCCTCGGTGGCTACGACACCCGTTGGAGTTCCAGACAGGCATGACAGGAGTGGGGAGATTTGGGGGTGACAACAGGCCTGCCTGGAAACGGAAGGGGGCTGCTTTAGACCAGGGGATCGGGGTGGCCTCACCCAGGAGGTGACCCGAGCTGAGGCCCGAGTGACAGAGCCAGCTGGCCAGTACCCTGGGATGGGGGTGGCGCAGGGCCTGGGCAGTGTGAATGCCACTTGCCCACAGAGGGGCCACTTGGGGGTTTTATGCTGCGCAGTGACGTGAGCTGAGTTATGTTTTTCAAAATTCACACTGGAGGAGGGCTGGGCGGCTGCGGGGAGGTGCTTGCTGCCTGACTTAGCAGACAGATGGGGCCAGCAGTGGAGCAGGCTGAGTGGAGGTGAGATGGAGCCCAGAGGACCCTGCTCTGGTGGCACACACACCCAGAGTCCACTGGCACGACTGGGGGCAGGACACGGCACACCACCCCTGTCCCCCAGCAAGAGGGACCACACTCAGGGCGTCGCGGACACTCACATGCACTTGCTTACATAGAGCTCCCAGAGCCTGCTGGCTCCTCGGGGTGTAGCCTCAACTCAGCCAGCATCCCGTACACAGTCTGTTGCACGTCTCCATCCCCCATCTGTCCATCCATCCATCAGTCACCCATCTGTCCATCTGTCCACCCGGCCGAGTCCTGGGGAAGGACGTGGAGCAGCGGGAGGGGTGGCCAGCCTCCGAGGGCAGCAGCTCGCTCGCTGACCCTGTGCTGGCCGTGGGACCCTCCCCACTGTGCCGGGCCCCATGCCAGGTAGTGGGGACTTAGGACAGCCCCTGCCTATTGGGCACTCGCGGTCCAGCGACCCTGCTTCGCTCTCAGAGGGACACCTGGTGACGCAGGAGTGGAGGGAGCGTCGGGAAGGATCCTGGGAGAAGCAGGGCCCACGCCCAGAGCCGGGGCTCCTTAGGGCTGACTCCACGGTTCTGGAGCCTCCACCCCTTCGCAGCCCGGAGAACCGGCCCCCTCCCTCCCGCTTCCCCGGGTCACCCGGCGGCTGCAGTACCACACTTCACCAGCAGGCGCTGCTGTCAGTCGCGGACGCCAGCCTGCAATGCTGCACTTGGGGTGACCGTCCTCCACGCGGAGCTGGGGGGGGGGGTGCTGTGCGCATGCGGAGGAGAGGCCGTGCAGGCCGCCTTGTCGGGTGGGGCGGGGGCCCTGACCTTCCTCGCCCACCCCAGCGTCGGACTCGCCCACCAGCCCCCTCGTGGGTGTGTTTGCACGGTCTGTGAGAAGGGCCCCTCCCTGGGCCAGCCTTGCCCTATGGCCCTGCCCAAAGCCCAGGCTTCCCAGAGTGGGAGGTGGAGCACAGACGTGGAGCTCGGAGGGCGGGGGCGGGGGGCTGAACAGAGTAAAGTATGTGATGTCCTCACTGCTGTCACGTGCCAGGCCGGAGGGGGTGCAGGTTCAGTGGGGTCAGGTGGCCCCCTGAGCGACAGGGAACGGGGTACAGAGCAAGTAGTCTGGGCGGCAAGGGGCTTCCTGGGCAGAGCTTGGGGTTTACAGCCCTGGGGTACTGATGTAGCCGGGGTGACAGAGGGGCTAGGGGGCGGGGCACAGCCTGGGCCTCGGACCCTGCTGCAGTCCAGGCTTCAGGTGGACCGGACAGGCTGTCGCCCCCCACTTAGCTGTGCCGGGCACCTGCTCCGAGGGATCATGGAAGGCTTCGGAGCCCACAGAGCGCACTGGACACTGGGGATCGGCTGGAACGAGCAGGGGCCGCGAGTGGGGGCGAGAAGGCAGATGGGTTCTCACGGATGAGCGCAGCTCGGCCTCCCAGTCCAGCCCGCGGGGGCCAGTCAGGGCCATGGGCTTGACCTATGGCTGCCCAGACGTCCTTGAGGTGTCCAGGGGAGTCACCTGGGGGGCCCAGGAGCGCTTGGTTTGCACAGGGGTTGGTCCCTGAGAGGAAATCGGGGTGCTGGGAGGAGTGGGGAGTGAAGGAGGAGGGGCCTCCGCTGCAGGCCTGGGTTGCCATGTGGCCCCGGCACGGAGAGGCCGGGAGTGTGCACGTGCGTGTTTGTGCGTGTTCGCTGAGTGGACACGGGATGGGGTGCCTGGGCTGTCGTGAGCCTGTCTCTGCAGGGGTGCAGTGGAGTTGGCCATGGCGGCACCGTCCCCGACTCCCTTCTCGCTGGGATGTGCCTGACCCTTGCCCCACCCCCCAGAGCCTGTCCCCCGACTGGTTTGAAGGAGACTCTGGGTGGCCTCAGCCGCAGCCCCCTTCCAGGGTTCCCCAGGGTCTGCACTAGGCCATCCTCCACCCCTTCCCCTCCCAGGCCCGCAGGTGTGGAGGCCAAGTGGGTCTCTCCTTATTCTGGAGGCCAGTGCAGACCAGCCGTGGGTCAGAGGGCACCTCCCACCGCTGGGGGGCAGGGGGGAGAGGCATGGGGCAGAGCCCAGAGCCCCTGAGAATGTGTGTGTGCTCGTGTGCACTCCTGCGAGCTCCACGGGCTGGCGCTCGTCTGCGGGCAGAACCGTCTGGTGGGGCGTGAGCTCCCGCAGGGGCTGTCGCGTGTGGCTGTCCGGGTTGTGCACTGCACAGCTCCAGGGCCGCCACCCCACTGTCGCCAGAGGTGGCGCGTGCATCTGCGTGCGCACAGCAGTCGGGTGTGCGGAGGGAGGGCGCCTCTGCTCCGTCTGCGCGGCAGGGCTCCATGGGTCGCGGGGGCCCTGTGTGCGCCCTGCTTCAGCCGAGGGTCTCGGCAGGGTGGTGTGCGTGCGGGGCGCCGGGCAGGTGTCAGGAGCAGGTGGGCGATGGTCGGGATGTGGGCAGGAGAGGCCGGGGTGGGTTCACGCGGGGCCGTCCAGGGGCTCTCAGTCGTCCTCGTATCTGTGTGCTCTGGTGGGCGCTGGTCTGTGAAGGGTCTGGAGTCCTCGTGAGCCTGCTCACTGCTGGAGAGAGGCGTGCCGGGTGCCCCCAGCCAGCCCCAGGGCATCCCAGGCCCAGGGCGTTTCCTCCCCCCACCAGGGGGGAAGCCACCTGGTGTGCAGCTTGAGGGGCAGCCTGGGGACACCGCTGGGTCCCACCTCTTGAGCCCCGTCTCAGCCGCACCCCCTGGACTGACCGCCCACTCCCCACGCTCTGGGGGTCTGATCACCAAGTGGAACCACATGCTGCCTCCCTGTGGCCAAGTGCGCTTGGCGGCCGGCCCGGGAGACAGACGCTTCCTCCTGGGATGTGCCACAGAACCCAGGGCGGGGAGGGGAGCCCTGCTGGCCGGAAAGCCCCGGACCCCAGGTGCTCCTGGGGTGCCTCAGTCTGAGGGTGGTGTCCTCTCCCCACCCTTCTGAGGGCCGTGACCTGACCCTGCCAGCTGGAGAGCAATGCCCTGCTTCCACATATCCACCCGTCTAAAGGGGAGTGCTGGCCCCGCCAGCCTGAGGACACGTTCTGGTGGTGTGCCACCTTGCACGAGCCGATTGTTGTGTGTTCAGGAATTTTGCACACCTCGAGGAAAGCCTCGTTGCTCCCGGCAGTGCCGTCCCCTACCCTTCCCGATAGCCTCGTGACCCACCTCCTCACCTTTCAGAGTGTCACCTTCTCAGTGAGGCCCTCCCTGGCGACCCTTCTTTGCTCTTCTTTGCCGTAGTCCTTTCAAAGCACCTGTGGCCATTGCCGACCGTGTGCTGACCTCTTTGTGGGCTTCAGGGGGCGGGGCTTGTGTCTGTTTGTGTTCATTGCCCAGAACAGAGCCAGCTCATAGGCACTCGGTAAGCCTTGGGTGGGTGGATGGATGGATGGGTGGACAGGTAGATGGGTGGATAGATGGATGGATGGATGCCTGGGTGAGTAGATGGGTGGATAGGTAGAAGGGTGAATGGATGGATGGATGGATGGATGGATGGATGAGTGGGTGGCTAGATGGGTGGATAGGTGGAAGGGAGAATGGATGGATAAAGGATGGATGGATGGGCAGATGGATAGACCACAAGGCCCAGGGGTGGGCACAGGCACAGGGCCTCCCAGCTGCCCTACCAGGACAATCTGTGCCCAGGGAATCTGATGTTATCTCTCCAGCTCCAGCTAGAAATGGAGGCATGGCATCCCTGGCCTTCTGGCATAGCTGGCTAGCAGCATTTCTGAGCCGCTAGGAAGCAGACAGGGCTACAGGACAGCCAGACCCGAGCTTGGGCTGTTTGGGGTCCTGGCCTAGGAAGAGAAGGTGACCAGCCGTCCCAGTCCAGGGTTGGGGTGGTTCCCAGGGCACAGGACTCAGTTTTACAGGATTTTCTGGGAAATGGGGCTTTCAGAGCTAAAACCAACTGCCTGAGGAAGGATGACAGACCCCAGCCTGCCCCCCTCTGCAGGGCACCACCGAGGAGTCAGGATAAGGCATCCTCTCTGAGGCCCAGCTTAGAGAGGAGACAACTTGTGTGAATGTATGATGTGGAATGTGGCATCCTCCCTCCTCACATTTCAGCGGTGTGGGGGTTGTTCTTCAGCCTCTGCTTCCCCTCCCGCTTCGTTGGGTGTCCTTGTGCAGTGAGCAACCTGCACAACTATACACAGCGGCCCTGCGCCAGGCCTTTCCTGTCCTTGCAGTGTCCCTGGGTCCAGCCTTCTTCTTCTTGGGCAGGGACCCTGCTCCGAGCCCAACCCAAAATACTGTCCCCAGCAGTGAATGTGGGGCTCATGGGGGTGATTACTATTGATCAGAGCTGTGAGTCCCAACTGGAGCCGCAGCAGAATCCCCCCGAGGCCTGATGGCGCAGCGGGTCTGCGGTGGGGCCTGAAAGTGCGCACTTGCACTAACGAGCTCCTGGGTCCCGCCGCTGCAGGTCCAGGGACCCCACTTTGAAAACCACTGGACTAGGGCGTTTGTTTTCTTGCAGAGGCTCCCCACCAGCAAGGCCGTGAGGAAGGTCCCCCAGGCTCCCATATTCCCTCCTTTTGGTGAGACCTGTCACGGGGTCCAGAGGCAAGAAAGGCCCATCCCTGCGGGGCAGTTAGAGCCCACTGGGGGCAGCAGGGACACCTGGTGGCTTCTCGGTGCTGGAGAAGGGTTCCGGCTCACAAGCAGAGCCTCTTACCCCCATAGTGCCTGTGCAGCTCTGTCGGCACCCCCATTTCACAGATGAGGAGACAAGCGCAAGCACAGTCAGAAGAGGCAGCGCTGGCCCAGGGGCTGCGCGTTCACCGCTTGGCTGGGCACGATGGAGCTAGTGAGGCGGGGGTGCTCCTGCCTGGGCGAGGACTGGAACCCCACCCTGGGCCTGCCGTGGGGAGCGAGGGTGGTATTGAGGCGTGGGCTCCCCCGGCTGTGGCTGTTCCAGCTCCCCAAGAGGGGCTGCCCTCCCCTGGGTCCTTGCACCCAGGGCCCGGGCTGTGGGTGGTCACTGGTTCTGTGTTTGTCATTACACTCTGCTGGCCGCACAACGTAGGGGCCTCTGGCTTTGGGGAGTTGTGCCCCATCTCAGGGCTTCGGTTGGCCCTGGGGAGCAGGGGCTCTGAGGGGCTGCCTCGAGAGAAGCTTCTGGCTGAGCCCACCCTGGGCTCTGCAGGAAGAAGGGCGCAGGCCATAAGGCGTTTCCTGGGGACTCGAGAATATTCCAGAGCATAGCTGGTGCACCCTGCTGACCCGTCCTGGCCTTCCGCCCTGCCTGGGGTCTCCGGGGCTGAAGGATGCTTATGACAAAACGGCTGGGTGTGGAGGACGGGGCCTGCCTGACCCCATCGTGGTGCAGGTTCTGAGCACTCCTGAGCTCCGCGAGCTTGTGCACTGGGCTGGGAGGCCTGGGGGTGGATAGGAGGGCAGGACGTTCGCACGCCCTGCGCGGCCCCCAAGCTGCCCCACAGGGACAGGGGCCGTCCCTGGAGCAGGGGTCGTCGGGTGCTAGGCAGCGTGCAGGCCGAAAACCACGGCCTCGGTGTGCTGCTAGGAGACGTCAGACACGCAGACGAAGGTTTAGGCTGTCGGTGCGTGTCCAGACGAAGCTGTGGGAATGTTCCAACACAGGGAGGCTGGAGAGACCGGGAGGTGGTGGGATGGCCGAGCTCAGTGGGTCCTGCCAGGAGGGCACCAGGAGCTGGCAAGACATGGGTGGAGGCTGGCCTGGTTCAGGGGTGGTGACTTCCTGGGCCAGGAAGGGTGGAGGTCTGGGGCTGTGATGTGCATCCCCGCCCCACAGTTTTGTGAGGTTTGAAACTATTTCCGAGTAAAAAGAAAGATGCAAGCAGGATTCTGCGTCCACTTTCCACACTGTCACTTAACCTCTCTAGGCCTTGGTTTCCTCGTCTGTAAAGTGGGCACAGAGCATCTAACAGGGCTTTTGTGTGAGGAGCAAAGAGCTGAGGGCCCGCCAGGTCTACAGAAATTCTGGCAGATATATGACGTGGCAGCACCTGTCCTAGCGAGCACTACTTGCTTCGTTCTGCAGATGACAGAACTGAGGCACCGAGAGGTTGAGTAATGGCCCTAGGACACAGAGCGGGGAGTGGCTCTGCAGACCTCGCAGCCCTGACTGCCCACCTTGGGTTGTGGTGAGGACTGAAGAGGCCCGGGAGTGATGTGCATGCCGGGAGCGGGGGTGAATTGCCGCCGGCCTGTCTTGACGCCCCATGACCGGCCCTGGTGGAGTGGAAAAGGGCAGGGCGGCCCATTGGCCCGCTCGCCATCCGGGACTCTTTACAGCCGTCCACTGGGCCAGCGGGAGGAAAGGACAGACAGAGCTGGTAGCAGTTTATGCTGCTGAGTGCCCGCCCTTTGCTCTCTGAGGCATCTCTTTCCCACTCTGGGTAGGAATGGGCGGTAGTGGGTTGTAAGTGTTTGGCTGTACCCCTGGCGCCCCCGCCCCAGGCTTCAGCCCAGAGGGACCGGGTCGCGGAGCGGGGAGGGGGTCGCGGAGCAGGGAGGAGGCCGAGCCTGGCTGTGCCCCGGCCACACCCTGCAGGGTGTTTGCTGAGCCCGTCTCTCCCGTTCCCCAGATGAAGGTCACCGTGTCCAGAGGGGGCGACCACAACAGTGACGGCGACAGCGTCCGAGAAGCCACCAGCTCCCGGAGGAGCAGTTCTCGGGACCAGCTCAGTGACGTGAGTAGCCCAGCCGCTCACCGGGTCCCTGGGGCGACTGCCAGACCAGCCCCCAACCTTCAGACACTGCAAGCCGTTTGCTTAGGGGCATTTCTGGGTCCCTGGGGCGACTGCCAGACCAGCCCCCAACCTTCAGACACTGCAAGCCGTTTGCTTAGGGGCCCAGAGTCTCAGTTGAGGGTTTTGTGCTCAGAGTTAGCATCTGCCTTCATTAAAACATGATTTTTCACTAATTAGGGCTTCCCCGTTAGGAGGGATTTAAATGAGGAGCAACCATGAGGCACTGGCAGGGGCCCACGGAGGCGACCGTGCTGGGGTGCAGGTCCTGCATCCCGCTGGGGGCAGGCTCGGGGTTGATGCCAGGCTGGCAGCCGGCAGGGATGTGGATGGGGAATGACTCCCACAGATGTGTTTATTAAGAAGGGCAGGGGGAGTGTCCCTGGCCCGGTGAGTCGGTCTGGAACTGCAGGGAACAAGCTGGAAGCACTCCCACCTGCCCAGGCGGACCAGCCTGTCAGCTCGGGCTGGCAGTGGCGTGGGTGTCCAGCAGTCCAGCTCTGCTGAGGCAGCCACTGGGGGCCACGCGGAGGGGAGGGTGCGCCGCCGAGGCACAAGCTGGCCTGGGTCTGGGGACACCCTTCGGTGTCCTGCCTAAAAGACGGGTCCCTGAGCTCAGGTCCCGGGGTGGGTGTTCTTGGGGCCCAGTGTGCGGATGACCCAGGCAGGCAACACACAGGAGCTCCCGCTGGGATTTGGCCCACCACAGTGGGGGTGCTGGGTAGCCCTCCAGGGCCCCCAGGTCTCCCTGGACCATGGAGAAGGGGATGGGCAGGTGATGTAAGGGCTAGGGGTGGGGACAGAGGGGCCCCAGGGGGAGGGAGGACTCAGGCAGAAGGGGCCCCAGGAGGAGGCGCTGCTCCGGGAAGCGGCCTTTGTCTTCTTGACCCCCAGCTGCAGAAGTGGCGGCAGAGCAGAGCTGGGTTTTCTGCAGGGCTAAATGGAACGAGCCGTCTCTCATTATCATTTAAATGGGGGCTGGGGGAGGGCGGGCACGGGAGGCCGGGAGGAGGGCCTAATTGCCGGGCTCCGATCTTGTTGCCACAAGATGGGAAAATAGGCTGGTAATTGTCTGGGGCCGCGGGGGCTGCCCTAGTTCGAACTCCTCTAATTGCCAGCCGGGGTAAATGAACGGAGACCGATTCTGAGCACAGCGCCGGCGGCGTGAGGGCGCAAGCTTGGGGGCAACTGTGGCACCCTCCCCACCCCCATCCGCAGGGTCTGGGACTGGGCCAGCCCTGGTGGTGAGGGACCCCCACTGCGGTGAGCTCGGCCTGGCAGACCCCAGGGGCTGGCCCGGGCCGCCAGGGTCTGCCTGGGGAGGGGAGGGGTGGCCTGGCCTCAGCTGAGCAGAGCAGAGTGGTCCAGGCTGCAGTGGTCACCCCTCCCAGAACAATCTTGGCATCTGGACCTCAGTGCGGGCTGGACCCTGGTCTGTGGGTCCCACAAACCTCAGACAAGCCCACCCTCGCTGACTGCGCCAATGTCCCCCGCACACACACCTGCCCGGTCACCATGTCCTGTCCTCCTGGACCTCAGGGCTCAGCCCTGGTGACCACCGCCAGCCCTGGGGAGCTGGTGAAATGCACTTGACTGGTCTCTCCCGTCAGATCCGAAATGCCCTTTTGAACCAGAGGGAGCGCCATCAAGCATCGCTGGGGTCGCCCTCACAGGACCTCTGGGGTGGCTGCCAGCCTCCAGGCCACAGCTGACCCCCACATCTTGACATCTGAGGCCCCAGCTCCTCCCCCAGGAAGGCTTCCCGCTGGACCCTGTGACCTGGGAGGCTCGTGGGTGGTGAGGGAAAGGTCGACCTGAGCACAGAGAGGAGGTCGACCCCTGGCCCAGAACCCCGTGTGGAAAGGTGGGGTTGGTCCTCTGGGAGGGGCTGAGATCTGGCCAAGGGCTGAGCCCATCCCCGAGGAACGTGGGGAGACCCCGCTGGGCTGGACCACATCTCCAGGTCTGGGGGTGGAAGGCTCCTGGTGTGGGTCTTCAAGCCAGGCCCCAGGCTGATCTGGGCTCCATGGTGCTCGGCGTGGCCCCAGGCCAGAGTTCCAGCAAAGACCCCGGAGGGGGCTGCCGGTCTCTGCCCGCTCAGGTCCTCGGAGGAGAGGGTGGCCATCAGGGGCTGCCCCCGGTTCCTGACTGTCCTTCTTCCTTCCCTGCAGAGCTCGGCGCAGGCGGTCTCAGGCAGAGGTTACTCCGTAAGTCTCCCGCCCTGCTTCTGCTGTCTGCTCCCCGCACCCCGGCCCTCAGGAGTCCCGACTGTGCCAGGCGCTGCCCCCAGGCTGGAGGGGGGGTTGGTGCAGGTTGGGGGTGGGGCCAGAGTGGGCAGAGGCGGCAAGGGAGCATCCCTCCTGGGGTCCTGGCCCGCGAGGAGTGCGGGTGGGCCGGACACTCTGCCTCTGGGTCCTGTGGGGCAGCGCTTGGTGTCAGGGGTCCCACCCGTGGAGCAGCTGCCCCCCAGCGCCCTGACACCACCTCCCGGACCATACTTGGCCGGGCCGGAGAGTCTGGACCGGGACATGAGGCCCCAGCCCCTTAGCTGTCGTCTGGGGCCCAAGGGCAGGAGGGGGACGGCCTGCTGCCGCCTGATACTCCAGCCAAGGGGGGTCCCGTCCCTGTCCCCCAGCCCCCTCCTCACGACTTCATTTCATTTCCTCTTAAGTATCAGGAGGACTGTTAATGACACCATAAACCCAGAGCTCCGTAAAAGCCATTTCTGCGGATTTACAGCCGTTTTGGCTCGTTGGAGGGCAGGGGCCTGGGCTCCGCCCGCCTCATCCCCGCAGCCCCTGATTTACTGCGAGTTCCAGAGTTCCAGGGTTTGACAGGCAGCCTCTCTAAATCACGGGGGCTTTTTATAGGGTGTGTAATTAACCCATTAATTCCCCGGGTGGCAGGGACAGCCATGGATCCCTGGCCGTCCTCTCCCCCAGCTCCCCGACCCCCAGGGTCCGCTGGCCCAGGCAGCTCTGCCTTCTGCCTCTAAGCCCGGGCCAGGCCATAGCGTCTGCGAGCCTTTGACCTGGGGGGGCTGGACACTTCTGGGTGGTGGTCCCGGGTACCACCAAGGGGTGTCTCCCTGGGGAGGCCTCTGCCCTCCTTGGGCAGCCTTGGTGCTCTCATCTGTGGTCACAGTCATGGTTGGTGGCCCGTGCTGTCCCTTCCTCCCGTGGGCCTGGGCGGACCTGACACACCAGCATCCCCTGGAGCTGACTGTGTTGGCAGTGACATTCCAGCCAGGAGCTGGGCCAGGACCAGGGCTGTGGGAGATGGTGGGCAGTGTGGCGCAGGTCGGCATGGGGGCGAGCTGGCACGGTAATGGGAGCCAGAACACCCACCGGCCTGCATCGGCCCGAGGGTCCAGGAGTCCCGAGAGGCTGGGCCCAGGGACGCCTTGTGTGGAGCCTCCGGCTGGCTCTGAGATGCCCGGGGCAGCTGGGGTCTCCCTGCCCCAAGTCTCCTTGCCAGAGCTGCTGGGCGGCCCTTCTGCTTCCAAATCACCATGTGTCATTCGTGGTTTCTCCCCAGAACGCTGCTTTGAATGTTTCCTGGAGAAGAACCTGTAATTAACATGCCAGCTGCTTGCAGCTTAGCTCCGTACCGCCGCTGCACAGGAGTGACAGATGGTGGCGGGCAGGGGCCCAGCCTGCTGCTCAGCCGTGGGGTTCCTGAGCCATGTCTGCGGCAGCCTGCGTGTGCGCACCAGGCCCTGGCGTGAGCAGATGTGTCTGCAGGTCCCTGACGTGTGCCGGCCAGCACTGCAGGGCATGCGTGGTCAACCCGGCCCTGGTGGCACTCTTGCCCAGTTGGCGTGGTCGCAGGTGGGGCTGCCCCTGCAGCTGGAGGAATGGAAATGGGCCCGGAGGACCCTTGCCCAGCAGGCAGCGGCTCGGGGCTGGGGGCAGGCAGGCGGCTCTGCCAGGAGCCAGGGGGCTGGGGTTTGGAGGCCAGCTGGGCTGAGCTCAGGGCGGCTGCAGTCCTGCCTCTAGACCCAGATTTCACTGTGGAGGCCTCAGACACACCTGAGGGTGCCACTCAGGCTGGGGGCCGTGTCTGTGTGTGGCTCTCAGTGAAAGGGGGAGTGTGTGTCGTGTACCCCTGTGTGTTGACATATGTTGGTCACATGCACGTGCCTGGAGGCGGTGTCTCTGTGTGGCCATGCGGCTGCACGCCTACGCGTAGAAGCGTTACGTGTTTCTCTCTGGCCGTCTGTATGTGTGTCTGGGTCTTGTCCTCTCGCATGTCTGTCTGGAGGTGCCCGGATGTGTCTGTGTTCGTAGCAGGTGGGTGTGTGCCACACGTGTGTGTCTGCATGTAAGTGTCCATCTGGGAGCCTGTGACTGGACGTGGCACGGGTGCATCTGTACATGTACAACTGTGATTCTGCAGTACGTGTGTGTGTGTGTCTGGCCACGTGGCATTGCGTGTAGGTGTGTACCTTGGCCTGTGTGTCCCTTGCCGTCTGTGCGTGTCTGCAGTTGGGGCCTCAGGCCCAGCAGGGGTCACGCTTGTCCTTGCCTCTCCCCGACAGCGTCCCCCCACCCCCATACTAGGTGACAGGGCGGCGGGGGGGGGGGGGGCGTCTGTCACCTGACCTGGTTTATAGACCGTACTTAAAAAAGTTTAATTTGCCGAGATTTATCCCCAGCAAATCCCCAATTATCGTTCGTCCTCAACAGCGTGTGTCCTGAGAGCTCCGTGCAACCTCCCCTGCCCGCCATCAGAGGTTCATTAGTGCCATCAAATTACTCAGAAAGTGATTTTCCTAATCTGACTGCTTGCAACCAAGGACACGAGGACTCGTCTCCCGCCGAAGCAGGGGACTTGGGGCTTTCCTGTATTAAAGAGAAATGAGTATCCAGACTCCCGCCGGGGCGGGAGGCCGGCCCTGCCCCCACCCCGAGTGTGCTGCCCGGGGACGGGAGTGGAGGACGCCAAGCGGCAGTGACGCCGTGCTGACCCGGGGCAGGTGTCCCATGCCACCCTCGAGGTGAACGTTGTTATCCTGGCGATGGCTGCCCACCCTGTAGATGAGGGCGCTGAGGCACGGGGGCAGAGAACCCGCTGCAGCGCCCACTGTCAGGAGGGGTCTCTGCTAAGGGACCCCCGGCCCTGGCCACACCTCGGTGTCCCTGCCGTCCCCTCCCGCCCAGCCCCGCCCGCCCCCGGCCCCTGCTTGTCACCGACGGGAGGAAGCCTGCCCGCCACCTCGCCCGCCTGAGCCCAAGGCGCAGCACCCAGCTGGTTGCCTTTGGCACCTCTCCCGCCCTCACTGGCCAGTCTCAGCTGAGCCGCCGTCCTCCCGCCCTCCCCTGGGCTTGGGTGCATTTGTTTCTTCCCTCCTCCCCTCAAGACACCTGGGTTGAGGTCTGCTCTGCACCAGTCACCGCCCTTCACGGCAGGCTGGGAAGGAATCAAACAGCCAACGCCCCTGCCCCGGGGATAAGTAGCGTCCCTGTGGAGGCGGTGAGCGCTGCGGAGGAGTTTGCTTGGCGTGGCAGGAAGGCCTCCCCACCTCACCCTGACACCGAAGCGGCCCTGACACACACGAACACACAAGGAGCGGCCCTTGCCGCGGGGCCCACGTGTGTCGTGTGTCGGGAACAGTGCGGGGGCGGTCAGTGAGCCTCTAACTCTGGTTCCCAGTAGAGTGGTGGAGGGCTGGGAGGAGGGGGCACCTGCCTGCACCCTGGCCTCCAGGATGCCCAGGCTTGCCTGGGTCGGGCGGGACCCCACCTGCCAAACCTGCCAGGGTGGCCCCCGTACACACACACACACACACACACACACACACACACACACACACACACACACACAGAGAGCCTGCCAGTCTCACATCACCTGCACTGCAGCGCCAGCCCCGGGTCTCAGGGACCTCCACACCTCGCGTTCCTGGCGCAAGTGGGTGAATAAGACGTGTCAAGGCCCAGCTGGCGCCCTGCCCCAGGGCCACGGGGCGGGGGGGGGGGGCTGCTGCGGCCTGTGGCGCGCCCCTGGCTGGTCCCTTCCCCTCGGAGCCTGGGCAGTAGGGCAGAGTTAAAACTAGCAGCTGGCGTGGCCCAGACAGAGCCGACACGAGGGCTGGCAGGGCCCAGGCTGGCGCTGTGCCCAGCCAGCTGTTGCCGAGGACGTCTGTCTGGAGGGGCGGGGAGGGGGGCCGCCGGGGCTCATCGTCGAGGAAACACCTCGACATCTGGGGTCACGGGAGGCTCCTTTCCTCCCCGTTCTGGGGCTGGGTGCCAGCTCATGGCTGGTGGCCTCAGCTCCTCTGACGTGGGCCTCCCCGGCGGGCTGGTTGGGCTTCCTCCAGCGTGGTGGCTGGTTACCAGGGTCCCGAGAGCTTGGAGGAAGCAGTAGCGGTGGCGTGGCCTCAGCTCCGGGTGGCACGGCGTGGCTTCCTGAGGCTGTGTTGTCGTAAGCACCCCTTAGGCTCGTGGAGAGAGGCTGTGGGTGCCTCCCCTCTCTGGTCAGAGTGTCAGCACCTCATGAGAGGGGTGCAGGCACCTGGGCAGCCTGGGGAAGCACAGGAGCCCCTCCCCACTCTGACGAGGCCTCTCACACTCGGGGGCGCAGCGGCTTCCGCTGGGGAAGTCAGCCGTGCACGCGCATGTGACACTGGCATCAGCCCACGCACAACCCTGTGAGGTGCGGCGGTGGCCGAGGCCAGCTGCGCTCTAGCCACGACGGCAGGGCCGTGTCCCGTGCCCCGCGTGTGCACGCGCCCACCACCCTGTGGCTCCTGCCGGCCCTCCTCCCGGATGTGCTCGTCGGGGCTCCCGGCTCCACACTCAGCTTTCTGCCCTGCCACCCTCTCTGGCAGGAGCGAGCGGCACAGCCCTGCCTTCTGGGAGCCCCGGTCTGGGGCTCAGGAGGGCAGAGCAGGTGGCCCCCGGGGACGGGGTACCTGGTTGGCCGCCTGCAGGTCACTTGCTAGCTTTGCCCGTAAGCCAGGGGCGATCGTGGCTGAGATGAGGTGCAGCACGTGGCGGGGGACTCGGCTCTCGTGAGCCTTCAGGGGCGGGACGGCTGGTGGACGCGAGCGGCAGAGTCCTGCTGGCTGGCAGAGGCACCCGGGGTGCCCCTGGGCCGTCCTGAAGCCTGCCTGCCCCCGTGCCCACCGCGGGAGCGGCTCAGCGCCCTCAGCCCCTGCAGCGCCCACTGCACACTCTGGCGGCCCGGGCCTCCGCTAACCCGCCCCGCTGCCCCCTCGCAGCCCGCGGCAGGCTCCGTCTTTATGAGGCGGGTTTACAACATCCGTTACCCTGCTTCTCGGGCCACTTCCGAGCAGCCGTAATTTGTACAAAAGCAATAAAAGCCTGTCAGGCTTTCCCTGGAGCCGGGAACTGCATCCTCGTCCCACCTCCGAGCACAGGACAGTCCTCAGCCGCCCGCTGGGAAGGGGTCGCCAGGGACGGCGGGTGTGCGGTGGGCAGTGTCCTCACCTGTGATGCAACCCCAGCCCGTGCCCAGCCAGCCTTCTGTCAGGAGGCATCGTCTGCCCATACATCCATCCGTCTGTTCGTCCATTCTTCCATCGTCTGTCCTTCACTTGGCCCACCTCTCAGGGTCCTGGGGTGCAGCTGTGCCCCACATTCGACCAGGCAGAGGACACGGAAGTCCTTCCCTGTGGGTTGATGGAGAGCCTGTGTCCCGCTGCCCCTGTCATCCGGCACCTCTCCTGGCCTGGCTTGGGGCAGGGGGGTCAGCACCGCCTCATCGGCCAGTTGTGAGGGGTTCTGAACGAGGCATGTGGGTACATCCGTGGTTGTTATTCCCAGGGAAGCAGACCGTGATGTGTTCGCCTTGGGAGCCAGGGCCAGGAGGGGAGAGCGCCCAGGACAGCCGGACCGTTCTTTGTCGCTGACCTGGGTCGGTGGGTGTGGCACCAGGAAGGGAATGGCCCTCAGGACCTCTGCTCAGCTTCCTGGGAGCGGGCACTGGGTGGGGGGCCTCTCTAGGCCGGGGGCAGCAGGTTCTTCCTAAGAGCGGTCTAGGCCCCAGATAGAGCAGGGACAGAGTGATAAATAAGAGAAGCAGGTGACCCGCACGGTGCTGTAGGCGTAGGTGGCGCAGGCACGGGGTGCTGGAATGGGGGGTGGGTGCTAGCTTTACAGGGGGTGCTGGTGTAGACGGAGGAGCGGTCAAGGGCTCGGGATTTTCCCGGCACGAGCGGCCCCGAGTGGAGCCGTGCGCATCTGACAGGTCTGCCTGCCGGGGCTTCCCGTGGGCGCACTCTGGGCCCCTCTGTCTGTGGCCATCCTCTGCAGGCAGCCGGGTCCTTGGCCCCTGACTCTGCTGCCCCGCACAGAGGTCAGCCTGCCAGGGCGCGGGGTGTGCAGCAGGCAGGCCAGGGCAGCATGCCCTCCCCCTGAGGGCTCCAGCGTCTGGGCCCCTCCGGGGTCCTGGGGACCCGGCCTCCCGGCCAGGAAACCTCCTGCGGCCACCCTCTGTCCGGCCAGACGCTGGGGTGGGAGAAGGAGGCGTCCCGTGCTCCCCGGGGGTCCCTGGCCCAACCTCTTGGCCCCGAGCCTGCGTCGCTCCCTCCGCCCCACCGCTGTGTGCTGCTCGTCCTCTCAAGGAGCAGCGCCCCAGCGTGTGCTGCGGGGAGGCCGTCTGCGAGCCCCCACGGGTCACAGTCCGGTTGGGGTGGCACAGACCTGGGCGGCCCCCTGCCTCTGGGAGCCCTTGGCCTCGGGGCGCGTGACCCGGCAGGACGGCTTGGCCCTCCGGTTGAATATTCTGGCTCCTGGCTCTGCTCTGTCAGGAACACGCTGGAGCCACCTCCGGGAAGGCCAAGTGTGGCCCCCAGGTGTCGATCAGGGATGGCAGAGCCAGAGGCCGCTAGCCCCTGCCCGCCTGGAGGCTGCACTGCCAGTCGAGGTCCTGCGAAGCCTTAGGGGTTGAGCGGCCCGCTGGGCAGGGCCTAGCAGGGTCTCAGGTCGGGAGAGGGGGTGAAGCCGCCGGGCTGGGTGCCACCCGGTGCCCCAGTCTTCTCATCTGTAAGACAGTGAAGCCCCGGGACCCGCCCCACAGGGCTGCGGGGAGAACCCGCGAGCCTGCCAGGCGCCTGCTGTTACTCTCTGCGTGCGGCGGGTCGCTGTCACACTCCACGTGTCTGCCGAGGGCACCACTGAGGCCTGTGGCCTCTGCGCCGCACGCCCTGGGGGCACAGGATAGCGAGTCTTGGGGTCCCTTCCCTGGTGGGGAGATGGTGGGAGAAAGCAGGTACATCAGCGGCAGGTGCTTCCAGAGAGTGCTGGCTGCTGCGGAGGGCATCTGGGGGCAACTGTGCCAGCGGTTAGGGGCAGCGTCCCAGGAAGAGCCAGCAGGGAAGTCGGGCCAAGGGCACCCAAGCTGGGGTGCAGGTGCGCCAGGGGCCCGAAAGGAGGAAGGGAGGGGCCCGCCAGCCCATGGCTTCAGCAAGGCTCGTCCCAGCTGCCCAAACACATCAGGCGTTGGCACTCCTCTGGGTGGGTGGCTCCATGGGAGCTCTGGGGAGTGGTCAGCAAGCCGGACTGGAGGCTGGGAGGCCCTCTGCTCGCTGGGGGCCTGAAGCTTCAGGCTGGGTTGTCCGGGCCTCGGGTTTGACACGGGTGTGTCACCCTTGTGTATCTTGTGCTGTTGTCTGAGCAAGGGTCGGATTTAGTGGCAAGAGAGCATTCATTCGTGAGAAAACCTCAAGTCTCCGTGGCATTTTGCAACCATCTTTAAAAGGCTCCCCCCACCCCCCATTATTTTATTTCAAACCGCAGCAGACCCACGAAGAGGCATCAGCCCGCTGCAGAGGCAGGAGCTGAGACGCACGCACCAGCCCGCCCAGCGTTATGGAGCCGCTGACGGGAGAACACCCGCAGCTGGCCTTGCGGGGTCAGGCCTTCAGGGGGCCTTGGATCTGGGCCCCCCTTGGGCACTTAGCAGGCACTGCCAGGAGAAGCTACCCCGGACACCGTACCAGCCCCTGCCCTGCAGGCACCTCCATCCCGATGCCGAGCCCCTGGCCTCCGTACGGGGTCCCTCCCCTCCCCTGCTCTCCATGTGGAAGGCTCTGGGACATTCTAGAAACCACTGGCCCCCAGAGCTGTCTCGTCGTATCCCACTGCTTTGTGCACTCAGCTCTGGGCGTTCTGCCCCCATAGCTGGGCGGCAGGCTGCAGGTGGCCTCACCCACACTCCTGGCTCCTGGGTGGGCGCAGACCCACCCTCTCCATGGCAGCTCGAGGCCCTCCACGGGGCTCTCCCTGTGGGATAGTGGGGCGGCTCGGGGCTCTCAGGGGGCCAAGGCAGCCCTGGGGCTGGCCTGGTGGCACGTGTGCCACTTTCCGTTGGTCGGCTCAGCCACGCCAGCCCAGGTCCGAGGGGAGGGGATGGGCCTCTGCCCTCGATGGGAGGGCGACCGAGAACATGGCCTGCTGCGGTGTGGCCCTGCCGCCTCCGGACGCCCCTCGCCAGGCCAGCGAGCTGCTTCTCACTCGTGTGTTTGTCATGGTTGCTAAGTAACCAGTTGCCCTGACTTAGTTGCTTAGGGCAGCAGTGCTCACCATGAGCGTTTCTGAGGGCGGGCGTTCAGGGGCGCTTGGCTGCGGACCTCTCCAGAGCACAGCCTTCGGTGGGGGGGCGGGGGGGCGGTGAGGCCCAGCTCTGGGCAGCGTGGTCACTCTGCAGTGGGCTCTGGGAGGGCTCGTGGGGGCCACCACAGCCCCCTCCCCAGGTTCCTCCCCCGCCCCTCTGGACAGGCGGCAGCTTCTACCCCCGGCCCCACCCGTCCCGCCCCCTCGGCCTGCGGGGCGGCTGCAGAGGCGAGATGCGGCGGGCGCCCGCCCCTCCTGGCCCAGCCTGGGGTGCCAGCAGACCCTGAGCAATTCGGGCCCCTGGAGGCCCCGCCCCCCTCGCACGAGCCAAGGACTCTCGTCCAGTCTGGTCCTGTCCCTAGAGCCTGGACGCCGATGCTCTAGGGAACCCCTCAAGGCCACGGCCACATGTGCCAGGAGCCACGGCTGGAGGGACGGTCATTCTGGGGAGTGGGTGGGTGACAGGCAGGCCGCTGGGAGTGAAATTCAATTATGTGGAACAGGCGGGGCTGCCGGGACCCAGAAGGTTAGGAATTAATGTTAACACCGTTCTGGTTAAGACTTTTTGTGTTGATAAATGATTCATAAGGCAGTTAGTGCTCTGAGTCTGACAACAGGAGAATATGTTAATACAGTCGACTCCGAAAAGGTCAGCGGCGGGCGGCAGGGGCCATCTTTTATTCATTCCTGACATGGGATCGTTCATTATTCCAGCCCAGTGAGGGCTGCGGGGAGAGCCGCTGATGAGAAAGGGAGAGCACGTTTGGTGTGACCCAGCGTCCTAGGCGTGGAGGAAGGATGGACCCAGCAGGCCCCAGCGAGGCCCCTGAGGCGAGCCGAAGGCTGCAGCGAGGCCCCGCCTGCTCCCCCGCAGCTCGGGCGGGAAGTGGGTCCTAAAGCGGTGACTGCTGGCCGTCCCCAAGTATTTGTGGCGCCCTCGCTGTGGGCCAGGTACCACTCCAGGCCCCAAGGTCAGAGGATTGAAGAGAACCCAGAAATCCCCGCTCTCGTGGAGGCCATGGAGGGGGGGGCAGATGGGAAAGAGGGGAAGCAAGTCAGAGGAGTGTCGTGTCAGCAAAATTGCACGGAGCGGATGAAGCAGGAAGGGGAGAGGATGTGGAGGGTGCCCTGAGGCTCGGGGTGCAAGGGTGCCATCCGAGGAGAGGCTCGGAGGAGGGGCCCGGCCTCTCCGGGTACCTGTGGCATTGGCGCTCCTAAGGGGAACGGAGTGCGTGGGACCCTAGCCATCACGTGAGCGTTTGTGTGTCAGTGTGTGTGTGCTTGGGCATGTGTGCAGGTACGTGTACAGGTGTGTGCGTGTACACAACGTGAGTACACGTGTGTACGTGCAGGTGTAATTGCAGTCGCAGTGTGGCCGGCCAGTGGCGGGGGGATGTCAGGGGAGCTGGTGGCCCGGGAGGCCTGTGGAGATTTGGGGACGTCACGTGTGCCCCGGGAATGAGGCGGATGTCACTCTTGGCTCTCAGCGGTGATGCGGCTGCTGCTGTGTTGCCAGGAGCTGCTGGTGGGGACAGATGAGGCATAGAGCGGAGGATGGGGGCTGCAGGGGTAGACACGTCTGGCCCGTCTGGGGGCAGCAGATTTGCTAATCGGCTGGCGGAGCCTGCGCGGAGGGCTCAGGGAGGGCTCCCCGGAAGGACGGGGCTGCCCTCCGCGCCCCCTGTCCCCGCATCCTGCATCGCCCCTCACGGTGGGACCACATAACCCCAGCACAGAATTAGAAAGCAGAGAGTTCGGCCCTTGGTGAAACTGATGGGAAGAGAAGTTGCTGGGGGAAAATGACTCGTTCGTGATGTGAGTGCCAGGCCTGAGTCCTGGCGCGGATGCGCAGAGCAGAGGCCATGGGGCGCTTGCAGTGCGTCCTCATCGCTCTTGGAAAAGTTACCCACAAGGAGATGCCCCAGTTCTCCTTGGTATCTGTGGGAGCTGCACCGGGAGAAAATGAAAAGTAACTTTGTGTTTTTCGTAACAGGGTCAAGGCTCTGGTGATACTGAGCAGGCTGTCAGCTTTGTGAACATTCCAGAATTATGTGAGGCGCTAGGCAATGCTGTGGGTACGGCCCCCAGCACAGGCAGAGCCCCACTCTGTGTGACACCCAAAGCGCCCTCTGGATACCGACCCTCGAGACCCGTGAGGGGAGGAGGAGGGTGGGAGCGGCCTGTTGTCAGGGCCTAAGTCATCCAAATGCTCACTCGTTCATTCCCTGCCCGTGCTGTCTGGGGTCTGTGTGTACCCCACGAGTCATTCATTCATTCGTTCCCTGCCCCTGCTGTCCGGGGTCTGTGTGTACCCCCCGAGTCATTCATTGGTTCACTCCCTGCCCGTGCTGTCTGGGGTCTGTGTGTACCCCCCGAGTCATTCATTCATTCCCTCCCTACCCCCTGCTGTCCGGGGTCTGTGTGTACCCCACGAGTCATTCATTGGTTCACTCCCTGCCCTTGCTCTCTGGGGTCTGTGTGTACCCCACGAGTCATTCATTCATTCACTCCCTACCCCCTGCTGTCCGGGGTCTGTGTGTACCCCACGAGTCATTCATTCATTCGTTCCCTGCCCCTGCTGTCCGGGATCTGTGTGTACCCCCCGAGTCATTCAGTCAGTCACTCATTCCCTGCCCGCGCTAGACTGCAGGAATGAGATCTTTGTACTTTTTTTTTTTTTTGGCCTTGCCGCGTGGCATGTGAGATCTTATTTCCCCGACCAGGGATTGAACCCGTACCCCCTGCATTGGGAGCGGGGTGTCTTAACTACTGGACCACCAGGGAAGTCCCAGAATGAGATCTTTGTTCTCAGGGAACTTGGGTTTCACTGGAAGGAGGCTGATGATAAACAAATGAGCAACTAACTGAAGATGGCTGCAGGGCGAGGTCAGGACTGCATAGGCAGCTGTGGAGAACTGCACCCAAGCCCAGCTCAGGAAAGGGTGGGGAAGGCCAGCCTGGCAGGGGAATGGGGGGCGGGGCAGCAGGCCAAGTTGCACAGGCCAGGCGTGGGAAGGCCTGGAATTCTGTTCCAGGTCCTCCTGAGGTTGGCGGGTTGGGAGGGGCGGCTTTTGCTGTGCCCGCCTCCCCTCTCACTGGGCACCGGCTCCACCCCAGACTCTCCCCACTGAAGACAGACCACACGCTGGCCGCTCGGAAGCCGCGGCGTCCACAGCGACAGCTCAGACTTGGGGCCTGGGATGAAGCCGGGCTGCCAGCAAGACCCGCACCGTGTCCCCGGAGGCTTCCCTCAGAGGCAGCTCTCAGCCGCGTCTGAAAGTGCAGGAGGGGCCCCAGCCCCCCAACCCCGCTGGCTCTCAGGCCCCGCGAAGCCCTCGGCCAGGCTGCAGGGCCATCTCTTCTCAGCCAGGCTTGGCGGCGCTGTGGCCCCCAGAGCTCCACCCACTGCCACCTCTGGCTCCGGCTCCCGGCCGGCGAGGCACAGGCGCTCAGGCAGAAGCGGGGAAAGGGGAACGGGCTGCGGGGCTCAGTCCTCCTGGCCCGGAGGGGCCTGGGGCAGGCAGGTGGGCCGTGTGGGCTGAGCACCTGGCCCAGGCGGACTCGGGCCCCTCTGTCCCCTCTGCACCCCATGACGGATGGCGTCCCCACAGCGCATCCCTGCTCGGTGGTCTCCCCACCTTCTCTCTGCTCACAGAGGCAGTCCAGGCTCAGGCTGTTAGGATGCAGTAACTTAATTGCTCGTTAATTGAGTAATTAGTGCTTTGTTTTGCTTTAAAGCCTAAACACTCAGAAAAAGTGACTTAGCTGAGTAGACAAGAATGGGATTTTCAGGATCCACCATCCAGGCATCATGCCTAGTTAATCAGGGCCGACTGTGACTTCCTGGGCCGAGGGGGCCAGGGGCTCTTTGAGGGACAATACTGGGACCTCAGTCCAGTCTTGGCCACCACGAGGGAGTCGCTGGCGTGGGGCCCTGACTATATGGGCCAGGTTAAGACTGTGGGTTCCGGAGCCCTGCTCACCCACCCTCCAGCCATGCCCTAGGAGGACTCCCAACCGCTCTGCCTCAGTTTCCCCGTCCATAAGCAGGTAGATCTGTGGCGGGGCCTAGTGAAGTGTGTGGAAGCAAGCCCAGTGAGCAAACACAGCATCAGCCCCGTGCCCTGTGGTTTTCTGGGCCTCTGCCTCTCTTCTGCCCCCACTCCTGCCAGCCCTGGGGTCCCAGGGCTTGCCTGGGGTTCTAGGGCAGGTGGACAGTGGCACAGGGCCATTTGGGGCCCGGACCCAGCTCACAGCCCCTGCTCAGTGGCCATGTGGCCGCAAATAAATCCCTTTAACCTTTGAGCCTCTGCTTTCTCATCTGTGAAGTGGGCTTATGCCACGGTGAGCACTGGTGGCTGCGGCCGCCCTTGAAAGGAGGGTGGTACCAGCCTTCCCCAGCCGTGAGCCCAACTCCCGGCACTGCAGAGCCGGCCACCCGACAACCCCATGGGCACCCCATTCCGCAGATGAGACAGCAGAGGCCCCAGCACTGCCCTCCTGGCACCCCCGCCCCCGAGGGCCCCCAGGGTCTACTTCTGACAGGGAGGGGGTGCCTGGCTGAAACCCTCAGCCGCGGTGCTCCTTTACATGTTGGAGGTGCGCATACAAGGATGAGAAGTGGCCTTCCCACTGCAGAGCGTAACCGAACAGCGCCGCCTCTTCCCAGGCTGCCCGCGGCCCAGCGGGGCTCACAGCGCCTCGCCTGGCTCTGTATTTTCGCTGAGTCGCTCAACTGGCATGTGTTCTACATCCTCATAGGGCGTTTGCAGCAGAAGCGAAGGTGACACTTCCGCCCGGGCTGGGGTCCCTCTGCTCCCCAGACAGTGACGCCCCTCTCTTCTCCCCCAGTTCTTCCAAAGCGGCTCCAAAAAGCAGAGTGTTTAATAAGCTGGAGCTGATGTGCGGGCCAAGGGCGGGCACCCCGAGCGCAGGCACGGACCGTCCACACAGCCACCGCTCCTGGGCCCGCGTGGCCCCACGGCAGGTCGCCTGACTGTTCAGGTGCCACACACTAGTGGGACATCTGGCGGGACACGCTAGGGTAGAGCAGCCCTGGACAGGGTGCCAGGTGCTCACGTGAGAGATGCCTCGGAGCACGACTCCCGTGTCCTGGCGCTCAGGCGTGCAAAAGGCACACATGACCCACGAGAACATGCCCAGCGAGCGCTGCCCACGCCAAGGACTGTGCCACCGGGGCTTCCCCGGGCGTCCCCTGGCACACCTCCGGCCACGTGGCTACGACCCAGGGCAGGGGTCAGCACCGGCTGCCCAGCAGCTCAGACCTTCCTCGCTGTCACGCTCAGGTGGCCTGAACAGAACGTCCTGTCACCTTCCACTCACGCACAGACCGCGGATCCTGCCTACTTTTTCAGTTTGCAGCTGCTCCGGCCTTTGCAGGTGACGGTGCCCACTGGGAGCCCGGCCCAGGCCGGGGGGAGGGGCCGGCCCTCCTTGGCCCCCAGCAGCTCTGCAGTCAGGGCCTGCTGCTGGGCAGGGGCCGGCCCACCCCTGCCTCCAAGCGCCAGGCCACACTGACCCTGAGCCTGCTGGACCCCTGGATGGAGGGGGGGCCGCCTGAGTGAGAAGAAGGGCCGGGGTGGTTTCACACCCTCCTTCCAGCAGCCCCCCGGCCGCCCCTCGACCTGTGCCTCCGTTGCACAGTGGAGACTCCGCAGCGATCAGGAGGGACACCCCCACCCCATGGGTGACTGGCCCAGCCCTGGGTGCTGGAACGTCTGCTGGGGGCACAGGCTCAGCAGCAGGGCTCCCTGCCCAGGAATTTTTCATGCCTTTGTTTGGGGAGTGGGAGAGGCAGCCTTCCTCAGCGCTGCTGTGACGCAGCGGTCATTAACGTTTGCTCTGAGAGCAGAACAAGGCCCGTCTCTGCGGCTGCTGAACAGCCGTGTCAATTTGTGGAGGCCTGTGAGCCGCCCTCGCCCCAAGCAGGTAGCTGCCCAGGTTTCTGGAAGGGTCTCGGTGACGGAGGCCAAGCTCTCCAGACCTGCTGTGCAGGTGCCCCCAGGGAAGCAGGCACTGTCCGGCGACAGTGTCTGTGCCCAGGCCCGTGGATGGCTCAGGTGCCTCCGAGGGCTGGTCGGGTGACATGGAGGAAGGGGCCGGGGCACATCACGGTGACGGCGAAGGTGACAGTGCTGATGATGAAGATGACGGTGATGATGGGGGTGACACTGAGGAAGGTGGAGATGACGACGACAGCGGCTCACACTTATGAAGCCCAGACTGCCAACCAGCTGCTGCTCTGAGCTCTCCACCCACACTGACTAATTTAACCCCAAGCCACCACAGCACGGAGGCCCCCCGTCTCGGCGGACGAAGAACTGAGGCTCAGAGAGGTGAAACGAGCAGCCACCATCACCGAGAGTGAAGGCAGGGGAGCCCCGGGCTCCAGGACCCACCGGGGGCTCTGTCCCCAGCATGCGACGAGGGCCAGCACTCAGGCCCTGGACGTCAGGAGAGGCGGGGCGGGGGCCCAGCGGAGCCCTGCCTGGCACTGGGTGGGGCTGTATGTGGGCACGTGGCTCTGCATTCCCAGTAAGACGCAGGGTCTCATGAGAAATCTCCAGATTTTAAAATATTAGCAGCGAATTTTTTTTTTCTTTTTTTTTTTTTTTTTTTTGCGGTACGCGGGCCTCTCACTGTTGTGGCCTCTCCCGTCGCGGAGCACAGGCTCCGGACGCGCAGGCTCAGCGGCCATGGCTCACGGGCTCAGCCGCTCCATAGCACGTGGGATCGTCCCGGACCGGGGCACGAACCCGTGTCCCATGCATCGGCAGGCGGACTCTCAACCACTGTGCCAACTGGGAAACCGGCAGCGAATTTTTTTTTGAAAATTAGGCCAGTTAGGCCAAACAAAGCCGCATCCAGCTCATGGCTTCTCATGCTGTGTCTCAAGGCCATGTCCACCCATGGATGGGTCCCTCGTCACATCACATCTGTGAACGTGGGCGACACGCGGTTAAGCCTTGGGCATCCCCACGTCACATCTATTAGCGTGAGTGACATGGTGGCCTGGGACGTGGAAGAGCTGAGCTTTGGGGCTTTGGGATGCGGGACCCTGAGCTCACATCTGCCTCTGACCTACACGGGGTGGTCTTGAGCTCCCAGCGGGGTGCCTCTCCCCAGCCACTCATTAGAGTCACATGGCCCAGGCTTCAAGCTGACGGGGTCTGAGGTCCCTTGGGTGAGCTGAGGCGCACTCAGGACTGTAACCCTCTGGGCTGACTGAAGGAGGGGCAGAGGGGCTGGTCCTGGATGAGTAGTCCTACTGGTTCATTGTTTGCTGGCTCGACCAGGCTGGGAGGAACTGGTAGGCAAGTAGAGGGGCGTGCTGCCTCCGGAGCGGGATTGGAGCTGGGGGCGAGCAGGGAAGGGTACAGTTGATACTGGGCTCGCATCTGGGCCAAGCAGTGCTGCCTTTCTGGTCAGCGGCCATCAGGGTCAGGCAAGAGCTGGTACTTCCAGGGCCCAGAGACGCCTCCCTGAAACGCTCAGGTTTGGGCCTTCAGCCATTCCAAAGGGGAAACCCTCATTCTTGGCCTAGTTGGAAGACAGTAATAATATTGAGTGATGATGGTGGTGATGGTGGTGGTGATGGTGACAGTGATGATGGCGGTGGCAGTGGCGGTGGTGATGGCGGTGGCAGTGGCGGTGGTGGTGAAAATACAACCACACGGTGTATCATGATGAGTACACACCCAGCACTGTCCCAGTGCTTTGCATGTATTCACTCATATAAGCTGTACAACAATCCTGTAGGTGGGCTGTTGGCTCTGTTTTACAGAAGCGTAACTGAGGCACAGAGAGGTCATGGTACTTGCCCAGGGCTGCACAGCGTAGGTGGCAGCACAGCGTCAGAGCAGGCGTCTGCTCCAGAGCCCATGTCTTGGGCTCCCACCATACCCAGCACATCCCTTGGGGCCTAGGGGCTGTCCCCTGCTCTGTGGACTCCCCGCCTGGACCCGCACCCACACCAGGATGACGCCCTCCAGGACCCGCCCAGCCCAGCGCAGCCCCGTGAAGGTCGCCCCACTCAGGCAGCTCCCACAAGACAGATGGGGCTCTTTTTCTCTCTTTGTCCTGATTAATTGCCTCATTCAATTCCGACTGTATTGCAGTTAAACGTTAATTCAGTGGGACTTAATAACGTGAATTCATTTGCAGTGCAGCCTGTGCTGCCTGAAAACGGTGAGCTCTTTGGTTAATTATAGGCTCCGACTCGCTGGAAAGCACCCTCACCCCCTCCTCGACGTCAGATCATTTAGCTGTCACCAGTGGCACCGTCCGAAAGCGCAGAAAGGATGGAACCGGGCCTGGGGTGGAGCAGGGCCAGGCCTAGGGGTGCTTCCAGGCTGCCCAAGGGACAGGTGCGCTGCGCCCAAGGCCCGGCCCCCTGACGGTTTGATGGGATTGCAGTTTCCACCTCAAGGGCTAGTTAGGCATAAAGAGGCCTGATTGGGGGTGTCTGGCAGCTCAGCTAATTCTGCAGCATCAGAGGGGTTCCTGTCCCCCACAGCCCCCCTCCAGGCCGCGCTCCCACAGGCCACGAGCCCCCAGTCCCCCCACCCCTCCCTGCTGGCACAGAGAGCGTCCGGAAGTGCCGGTCATGTGGCCGCACGACAAAGCTCAGTCCAAGCTCGCTGCGCAGTGAAGCTTTGCACGTTCTGGCCACTCGCCTTTCCAGCCTCATCTCCCACCTCCCCTTCTCGCCTTCCTGCTCTGTCTCTGGGTTTCAGCCACCCTGCTAGAGCCAGCCAGCCATGAGGGGTGGACCTGGCCTCTCACCGTGGTTGTACGGCCAGGAGACTGGGCCCGTGGTCCCTTCTGCCATTTGTGAAGGGACACGCGCCCTGGAGGTCTTGGGCCAGCCTGCAGGGTGCAGTGCGAGGTTGGGGGCCAGAGGGTCCACGGGGCTGCTGTCAGCCTCAGGAAGATCCCCCTGTCCCCAGGGTCACTCTCCACCTGCTAAAGCAGAGGCAGGCCGCCACACTCGGTGAACTCTGTCATTGGACCCGGCCCGGCCCTCGCCCCAGGGCGCGGAGGGCGTGTGCGATCGCAGAACGGGTCTGGTGGAGGGCCCCACGAAACAGCACGTGTCTGTGGAGGTTTCTGTGGAGCACGTCCTCATGTCTGCCTGGGGCCCATCACCCTCCTGTGCGGCCCGGGGAGATTTATTTTCAGCAGCGTAATTCACTTGACATAAACGTGTCACAATTACAGTTGCTGGGAAGAGATTCTTTATGGTTTATATTCTTTTAGGGGGAAAATTGCTGTGGTTTCTTTTTAAAGCTCTGCTCACTGAAAATGGAAAACAAGGATTTGTTTGCACGATTTTCACAATCTTCCCTTAACCAGCTGCGCTACAACGTGGAGCGGATTCTGCTGGGGCACCTGCAGGGAGGGCAGGGGGAGCAGGTGGCCCCCACCCCGCCAGGCAGCACCTGCAGCACAGGCTGTCCTGACTGCTCGTCTTCCACGGGTCCCAGCCCTCACTGCCCCCCGCCCTCCCTGCGGCCCCTTCAGGCCACCCGAGGCTGGGCCTCTCTGTCTCCCTGCCCAGGCGGTGCCCAGAGTCCCTCCCCTGAGCCCTGGTCCTTCGGCCTCGTAAGCAGCCAGGGGCCCCTCGCATCTCACCGCGGCACCCCCGCTGCCTGGAGAGCTCAGCACCTGGGAGGGAGCCTGAGGGGGCGGGGGGCTGCTCCACGTGTTTCCTGGGGTTACCGGGTAGCTTGGGCCTGCTGGGGCGTGCCGGTGCTGGCCTGCATCTGCCCGGTCACGTGCACTCCTTGTCTCACCTCTGCCTCGCCTACCCCACAACCGGCCCCCTGCCCAGGTCCTCGATGGAGCCCCCACCCAGGGCTTGCCTAGGCCCCCAGATCCCTCCCGGCTCCCGGTGCCTGGGCCCCTGGTCCTGCTGGCTGGGGACACCCCCATCCCAGACCTGAGGCCCCAAGTCGGGGCGTGGAGCGGCCAGAGCCACCTCCTCTGGCCCTCCCCCCCAGCCCAGGCCCCTCCCACACTCTCACCTTCTCAGCCCCTAGCACCTGACCCGCCTGTGGGGCGCTGACTCACCTCTCTCTCTCTCTTCCCCCCACTGCAGTGCGACAGCGAGAGCGACGGGGATGACAAGGTAAGCCTTCCACCCCCTCACCTGCCCCTCCTGCTGACCTGGACCCCAGCAGGCAGGGCCCTGGACACCAGGCAGAAAGGTCGTGGTTCTCCTGTGGGGTGTGCGGGTGACTGTCACCTCCCTGACCTGGCTGAGGACCAGATGCGGTAGACATCCACGCTGGGACCTGGGACACTGCCCGGGCCCCTTGGGACTGCAGGACCGGGCCTCAGCTCCTGGCCTGTCAGCAGCTGTCTCAGTCCAGGGTTCGCTGGGATGGGGGAGCCATGGGCAGAGCGGGGGCCACACTCTGTTGCGTTTCCATGCTGGGGGCCGTAAATATCACCCCAAAACAGAGACTTCCGCTAATAGCAACAGCGCCTGGCCCCTCGCAATTCCCTCCTACCCCCCGCTTTTCAGGAACAATGAAGTTTCTACTAACTCGGGATTTATGCAGTGAGAGAGTTAGCACAGGGACAGCCGAGGGGCCTCCCGGAGGTGCCGGCATCCTTCTGCGTTCCTTTCCGCAGCTCCTGCCTTGGCCCTTGGGGTGCAGGAGACCTTGGTCCTGGCCATCTGCAGGGCCCTGTGTGTCCTGGGGGAAGGGGAGGAGCTCTTGGCTCAGCAGTTACTTGCAGAGCACCTACTGTGTGCTGAGCTCTGTGTGGGCAGGGATGCAGCTGGGCGCGCCACTCGGGACTGGCTCTCAGGGGCAGCGCCCAGCAGCAGCAGGCACAGGCGTGAGACCCAGCGGGTGCAGGCGCCTGGCACTCACCGCCCCAAAGCCCTGTGGGGCAGGGACTGTCGCCATCTGATGTAGAAGTGGAGACCGAGGCACAGAGAGGGTAAGGAACCTGCCTGAGGTCACACAGCTGGAACCCGGGCAGGCCGGGCACGCCGTTCTTGGTGAACGAGCTAGCAGCCCACCTGAAGGGCCTTCGGTGGTGAGACGGCAGGAGGTGGCCGCGCCGCCGTGGTGGAGCCCCTCGTCCTCGGGGTGGGGCCCCCCGGGGGTGGCGCTGGGCACCAAGGAGGACAAGTGTCCAGGCAGCGGGGCCAGTGTGCATGAGGGCTCTTCGTGTGAGGCAGATGGAAGGGCAGCTGAATACCAACTGGCGTCTAGGCAAGTTTCTGTGAACTGGAACGTGGTCCCGTCGGAGGGGTCTGTGCGGTGTGAGAGCCTCAGTTGCTGCCTCTGTGGTGTGTCCTGACCTGCGTGGGCAGGAGCTGTGGACGGACAGACGGCCAGCCCCGTGCTTGAGCGTGAGGCTTCACGCTCAAGCACAGAGCAGCCTATGAGCACATGAGCAAGTGTGGAAAGAACCCAGGCCGGCTAGCAGGGTGCTCAGGGTCAGGGCAGGCCTGCAGCGGATGCCTGGGGTCCGGACGCCCAGCCTCATGAGGTAGGGCACGGGTCTGGGCTGGGCGAGCGTTCATCCCACGGGCCGGGAGGGGGCAGGAGTCGCGCGGCGAATGGAGGAGGAGCAGGTGTGGGCGGCTGAGCTGGGGGTGCGCCGCCCAAGGCGAGGGGCCCAGAAGCTCTGTGTGGAGTCCTTGCTGCGGTCTAGACCATCCGGGGAAGGTGGCCAGAGGGCAGGGCAGCTAGGAAGTGTCTGTGGTTCCGAGTGCTGCCCCTCAGCCGTCCTGTGAGTGGACAGGGTGTCGGGCCGCCGGTGGGCGCTGGGACAGGTGCCGCGTTTCCGCAGGAGCTGTCGCTCCTGGTGTCTTTTTTATATAAGTTTATGTGTTTAGTTTGGCTGTGTTGGGTCTTCGTCGCGGCGCGCGGGCTTCGCATTGCGGTGGCTCCTCTTGCTGCGGAGCACGGGCTCTAGACGCACGGGCTTCAGTAGTTGTGGCTCGCGGGCTCAGTAGTTGTGGTTCGTGGGCTCTAGAGCACAGGCCTCCGTAGTTGTGGCTCGCGGGCCTAGTTGCTCCGCGGCGTGTGGGATCTTCCCAGGCCAGGGCTCGAACCCGTGTCCCCTGCCTCGGCAGGCGGATTCTTAACCACTGCGCCACCAGGGAAGCCCCACTCCTGATGTCTTTAATGTACTAGATCACAGCGCCTGGGAAAGTGCTGCGCTGGGCCATCACCTTCAGCACCTCCTTTAATTGCAGATCTGCAGGAAACGCTCTCTGAGGCCACGGGCTGCTTTGAGGGGGTGTGGGGAGGGGCTTCTGAGACCCTGAGGCAGCTGACTGCTCTGTCCAGGGGCCCCTTGGTCAGCGCTGGGTCTGGCATGTTTCACCCTCCACCCCTTGGTCCACCCCTCCTGCCAGAGCGAGGACCCTGGAGTGGAGACCAGGCGCTGGAAGGGGCCGAGCCAGGGCACAGCCCCACGTGGCAGCTCCGACCAGGCACGCCGAGAACTTCTGCCCAGGGCCGTCAACCCCGGGCACCGAGGCCAGCAGGCTGTGACCGAGGGCTAGCCGGAGGCCGTGGCTTTGGCCTCCTCTGCATTCACGCCCACCCGCGCCCTGGCCGTGGCCCCGAGCTCAGCCTGGCCGAGGGCTGATGGGCACAGCAGGCGCGGTCACCGGGGGTGGCCCGGGAGCTCGCTCTGGTCGGGTCTGGGGTGGGGTCTGGAACCAGCAGTTCCTCCTGACGACTCCCCGTGCAGCGTGAGGGAAGAGCCCCACTCGGAGGGTCTTTGGGAAGGCCAGGGTCCGAGTTGCGGAGGCCTCTGCTGGGAGAGACGGGGTTCTGCGCCAGGGCTGACCCCGTGGCACTCTCACCGGGCCTCGGCGGCCAGGGCTCCCCAGGAGGAGGGGCAGAGCCCAGTCTTCCCCGTGGTGACTGGCGCCCGGCGTGGCCATGGCGGTGGGCCCCCAGTGGGCTGCACAGGCGATATGGGCATGTGACCACCCCTGGCTCCGTCGCGGGCAGGCCTTAGGGGGGCCCAGGCAGGGGGAGGGAGAGAGAAGCCTCCCACTGTCGCCACCTGCTCCGTGAGTGATGGGGTGCCTCTGCTGGGCTATGGTGAGCTCTGAGCTAGCACCGGGTGACTGGGCCTGCCACTTGTGGGGCGATGGGCCCCCTGAAGTGGGCAGAGCCGGGCCATGCTGCAGAGAGCCTCTCAGCTGATGAGCCAGGGAAAGGTACAGGATTCCTCCCCGGTCACCCACGTCTGCCTTCTCCATGAGCACATGGGGCTTCTGGGACACTAGGGTGTGTTCCAGACAGCTGGAGATGCAGGCCAGAGGCCAGGCCGAGATTCCATGCAGCGGACCATGGTGCCGCTCGGAGAAGGGGGCCTGGACGGAGCCCAAGAGCTGCCTGGTGGTGGGGAGGTCTTGGGGCTTCCCAGAGCTGCCCCCTGGGATAGGGGCCCCCGCTAGGGCCCCAGGGCTGTTCACCAGCCAGCATGGACAAATCTTGGTATTTCTGCCGCCGGGACGGGGATGTGTGTGATCAGCACTGGCTGGGCTGTTGTGACTCGCCAGGCCCTGCGTGGCTGCCTGGGCTGTAGGTCTGGAGGCTGCAGCTGCCCTCACCCTGCCCTCACCAGCTCTCCTCTGGGCGTGGCACAGTTTCCTTGCTCGCCAGCTCACATCTCTGCCCTTACAGAAGGATGCAGAGACCTCTGTTGCCTACGCGATAAACTCCCTACCTCTGTCCTGGCTTTCAAGGTGCACACGCCAACTGTCTACCACATGGCCCCGTGTCAGGGAGGAAGCTGTAATGGAACTGGACTAGAGAAGGAGTTTGCATTTCTCACCTAAAGGCCCAGATGTGGACCCTCCCGGCTGGCATGGCCTGTCTGTGGTCATCAGGCTTCTCTGTCTTTCTGCTTGGCCATTCTTGGCATATGGCTTCCTTCCTCATAGCCACCTCTTGATCCACAGAAGCAGCTGTAGCACCAGCCATCTTATCTGCATTCCGCTTTCCCACATCATTGATCTTACAACCTGACTGATCGCCTCCTGCGTGGTGAGGCAGGGATGATGTTGATGTAAAATGTCCAGTGGGGCCGAAGCAGAAGGAGGGAGGGAGGGAGGGAGAGAGTGGCTGAGCTCAGAGAGGCCACACTGTAAAAAGTCATGGCAAGAAATTCAGCTTTTGATCCAAGTGTGGTGGGGAGCCACCTTCCTGGGAGGTCCCTGACACACAGCCTCGCCCTGGCAGTGCTCCCCAGGGACACGAAGACACCGAGGGTGTCACCTGCGGTCCAGACCGCTCTGTTTCCTCCATGGCAGTGACCCCCGGTCACTCGAGGCTGTTTGGGTCTGAGTTGGGGTGGTGGGTTTGGAGAGACCTTTGGAGTTCCTTCTGTCCTTTACCCGAGCTGGGTTTCTGGGCAATGAGTAACTTCCTCTGGGCCCGTCCAAAAGCAGGCGCAGGTCAGAGGGCCAGGGTGGACACTTGCCTGGGACCTCGGCCAAAGTTACCATCCCCCGCCTTCCCCACCCCCTACGGCGGGGAGAGCAGAGAGAGGCGTCCGCCCTCTGCTGCACTCCGGGGCAGAGCCCTGCCTTTCCGAGGCCGCGAGAGCACAGGTGGCAAGGAAAACACCGTCCGCTGACAGCAGTGCCCTGGCCTCCCCTGGAGCCTGGCCGCGAACAGGCTGAACGAAGCTGGGACAAGCTTGACTTGTCACACTTCTTGGTGCACAGCAGACTGGAAGCAGCGGTCAGAAGGCCCCCGGGCTGCGGAGACGCAGCTGGGTGTGCAGGTGGGGCGGGAGAGTGAGGGCGGAGCCCCGTGCGGGGGTCTGTGGGCACTAACTCCACACCCGTGCTGGGCGCTGGGGATGGCGTGCCGGGCAGGCAGCCCCAAGGAGGCCTCCTCCTGGGCAGGGCGGCGGGAAGACCAGGGCTCCGTGTCTCCTGGCCGGTTTGCGCCCCCGCGCCCGCCAGCATCTGAGGTCAGGGTCTGAGAGCAGCTGCACCTCCAGGGCCTACAGCTGCCCCTCCTGCCCTGCTTGCCTCCCCGGCCCCGGGCTCCTGCCGGCCCACCCGCCCCTTGCCCACCGGCCTCGGGCTCTGCCTCTTGGCTCGAGGTGCGGACATGCTGAGGACAGTGTGCCTCCCGGACACGGACAGCCGGAAACCCGCGAGGCCTCTCCAACCAGCCCAGCCCCGGAGGGCAACGCGCAGACTTAGGGACAGACAGACAGATGGAAAACCTCTCCGCCGCCTCCCCTTCTGCGGGACCAGGCCCTGCCCCGGGGGCAGCCCACGCCCGGGATGCAGGCCCCCCGCCCCCTGAGACGCTCCCCTCGCCACAGAACCCCTACATGCTTCCCCACGCCCCACCCCGGCCCTGCTCTGGGCGCTCAGTGCTGGCGGGGAAGGCGGCCTGAGCTGCCAGGAGGCTCCGGAGCCGGGCGGCCAGATGGCTGCGGTTGGTGTCTAACTGTTGTTTTATTGGAAAAATACGGGGTGAAAAATTGTGTGGGGCTCGTCAGGCAGCCTGCTGGTCCGGGCCGGCTGCCGTCTGCCTGAGCAGCCCGGCCAGCACCCAGCCCTCTCTTGAGGGGTGTCTGTCTGGCCTGCCCGCCAGGCTCGCCCCTCCAGCCCTCCAGGACGTGCTCCCCGCGCTGGGCTGCGGGAACGGGCAGGGCCGGGCATGGGGCCGTCAGGTGGCTGGCCGGAGGGCCGGGTGTCCTCCGAGGGCAGCCCTGCAGCCCCGAGCCTCGCTCTTCTCTAGTTAAGCGTTGTGAACGGGGGTTGTGGCGGTGCCTGTGGCCCGGGGGGGAGGCTGGGGCTTGGGGGGTCGGCGCTTGCTGCTGAGATGGCCGGGCGGGCGTCCACCCCCCAGGCCCCGGGTCCGCCTCGCTGCTCGGGGCCCTCAGTCTGCAGTGAGCACGGACGCTGGTCCAGGCGCTGACGCCTGATGCCTGACGAGGGCCTCCTCTGAGCCCCCGCCTTCTCGCCTCTGACACGAGGCTCGCTGGACCCACCCCTTAGGTCCCTGTGGCAGCCAGGAAAGGGCACGACAGCCCGACAGCAGCTCCGCGCAGCGCCCGGCGTGCGTCCCTGCCGCCCGTCTCGGGGCAGCTCCCCTCTGCATCCCGCTGGTACTTGCCTCCCACGCCACCTCCGCTGCCCCCAGTTCCCGCAGGACGCCCCTGCTTGCCCTCGGAGCGTCCCTGCTCACAGAGGTTTCCTCCATGTGCCAGCCCGGCCCCGCTCCCGAGAACACCTCCCCGTAGTCTGTAGGCGGTGCACCCGTCTTCCTCTCTCCCAGCCGCGGGCCCCCCTCCAAGGCCGGGTGCTGGGGGGACAGAGGTGTAGGGAGCTGGTGCTCCCCGGTGCAGGGGGTCCTACACCGGTGACCTCACCAGGGTGTCCTCACAGGGGCTCCGGGCTGTGCACCGTGACCTAGGGCTGCTCCAACCAGAGCGTGTCTTCCCACGGGGCTGCCCGAGGAAGAGGAAGGGCCTTTGGCGGTTTGCTCACTGAGGGTCCCAGGCAGGCACGGGGGCGGCACATAGGTCCCAGCAAGGACCACGATCCGATGACTGAAATGTAGCCCGCGCCTCCTGGGCCCTGCACGCGTCAGCTCATTCCGCCCCAGATAACCCTCTGAGCAGGACCCCGGGCAGCTCCCGCATCCACCTCCAGGTCTCCCCGGGCTCCCGCAGGGATGCACCGGGCTGCCTGGGCGCTTACAGGGAGGTTGTCCTCTGGCCCTGGGGTGTCCATACCCCTCTGTGCCTGGAGGGGTCGTAGCACCTTCAGACGACATCTGCCCTGCTAGCCTCGGAGGGGGCCTCACTGGGCGGGGGCGCCAGGGGCCTGGTGCAGGCTCGCGAGGTGGGTGGTCCTTACCTGGGGGAACCACGGATTGGTCAGGGCACAGGCAGAGGCTAAACATGTAGAACAAGAAGATGCTTTCAGAAATGGTCAGAGCTTGAGGACCAGTCAGGTGGCTGGGGCAGGGGTTAGAGGGCGGCCGAGACCCCCCACCCCGTCCCTGCACACCCCGGCCCTGCCACTGTGCAGAGCTGGATCAGCGCCACAACGGCGCTGTGCCCCCGGGTCCCCAGCAGGACCGGAGGCGCCGCCCCGAGAGGAAGGGCTTTGCCGTTGCTCTGGCTGAAGAGAGCCAGGCCTCCGTGGCCTTCGTGCAGACGCAGACGCGGCTGGGGACAGGCAGCCGCCGCACGTCCCTGCCCTGCGTCGCGCACGCGCGTGCTCCCACGCGCACACACGCACGCCTTCACACCCGCACACGTGCGCGTGTTCGCCCACGGAGTGTCGCACACACGTGCACTCAGTGGGCACTCGCGTGTGCACATACACGGGTGCGCTCAGTGCCCACACGCCCCTCCTGATACCTGGAGCTCATGGCTTCTGCATTAGACACCGGCTGAGAACCCACTCCCCTCAGGGATGGGCTGGTCAGGGTGCCCACCGCACACTCAGTGGACCCCAGTACCACACACTGGGCAGCTTAAACCACAGGAAGTTGTTCTCCTACGTCCCGGAGACCGGGAGCCTGGCATCAAGGTGTGGGCAGGGCCGCGCTCCCCTGGAGGAGGCTTCCTGCCCCTGGTGGCCTCAGGCTTCCCTAGCTCGTGGAATCGCTCCCATCTCCGCCTCCGTGGTCACGTGGCCTCCCTCCCGCACCCCCGTGTCTGTGTCTCCTCTGTGCAGAAGGATGCAGTCATAGGACTTGGGCCCCCAATCCAGGGTGCACTCACCCCAAGATCCTGAATCACAGCTGCAAAGACCCTAATTCCAAACACGGTCACATCCTGAGGTTCTGGGTGTGCATGTCTTTGGGGGCCACACTCAGCCGCCGCAGCGGGCTGCCCTGGCCTGCTCGCAGCGGCCTCACGGGCAGCACAAACCGCAGAGGGTTGTCGTGGCCGCAGCGCTGAGGGCTGCAGAGGGCCCGGGGCCTCCTGCGCCCTAGAAGCCCCACTCAGCCTCACGCAGCATCCACGCGGCTGTTCTCCCCAGCCCATCAGATCCTCCCTCCTCCAAGGCTTTCCAGAGGGTCTTCCCAATTGCACGCACCCTCACATCTTCGGCACAGTCTGCAGTTACCCCTCTGCCGTTTTGCACTGAACTTGCATTTTCTGGTCAGGAAGGAGGGCGAGCCAGCGTTGAGCGGGGTCTGAGTTCACCCTTGGTCGGCCCATTAGTGAGCATTTGTAGATTTTTCTGGCCTTTGCTTCTTTCCCAACACTGGACACCAATGATGGACATGCCCAGCTAGCGAGGACCCTCTGGACCCCGCCCCGCCTCCCACGCCCTCCCCTCCGCTGAGCCCGCCAGCCTGGCCCAGAGCGTCTGCGCTCCGGTCCACAGCCACGGGGTCGCTCTGTGTGAGGCCACAGTCGCAGCTCGGCAAGGATGAACCGAGGCTGGGGAGCCCAGCCCAGGAAGCCTGGCCCCCATCCCCCCAGTGACCCCCCCAGCCACACTGGCCTTCTCACACGCATGGGACCCTGTCTCGGCAGGTGTCCTTGTCACACGGCCCACAGGCCTTCGTCTGCAGCCCCTGCATCCACTTGCCCCCCAGAGAGGCAGCCACGAGGGAGCGGGCCAGCTGTCAGCGCCTTAGCCCAACCGAGCGGAGCCCAGCGACTGACGTGGCTGATTGGCCGTGGGGTGGGCACTCCCAGTGCCCCCCGGCTGTGGGTGGAGCCCCTCCATGGCCCCTGTGACGACACCTCCCCCTTGCTCTGTGTAACGATGACAGATGTGGTTCTAAGATTGGTTGTCGGCCCTGCCCACCACGCGCGGGCCCTGAGTGGGTTACCTCTGTTTGGCCTGGAAGTCGCACAGGGATGTCCCTCCTGGTAATCTAGTCCCGCCCCGTTTCCTTCTAGATTTCTAACCTCATTAAATCTTTCACATCACAGCCACTTTCCTTTCTAAACAGAATTAAAGCCAGTCCTGCCCAAGGTCTGACTTTACTCCCAAACCAGAGGGCGGTGCCGTGGCTCAGAGGTAGCCTGGCAAGGACTGCGGCCTTTTCAAGGACCATGAGAGCCCAAGGTGGTCTTAAGAATGATGTTTGAAGTGAAGCCGCGTCATTACGGGAAGACAGGCTCCTCCAAGGTCAGGCTGTGGTGGGAGAGGAGCCGGGGGGCACACTGAGACCTTGACCATGACCTGATGGTCAGACCCAGGGGCTTGGTCTGGACCGGGAGACGAGGCCGGGCTGCGGCTGGAGAAGCTGCTAGAAGCTCCCGCTGGTTCCCGGCGCTGGCCCAGCCCTCAGGTGCCACCCGCTCTCCCCACCGCCACGGGCTCCAGGAAACTTTTACTGCCAGGGGTGGGGTCTCCAGGTAGCTGGGAGAGACTGGGTGCAGCCCGGCTGCTCATCCGGAGGAGACATGATGATGCAGTGTACCTTTGGGGCCCCGAGGATTCAGCTGCTCAACTGGGGGAGGTGGCCTGAGCTGGCGCACCAGGGTCACCGCCCCCAGAGCTCCAAGCTCCGTAACCACTGCCAGCTGACATCTCCAGTGGGAGAGCCCCTGTCCCCACCTCTGGAGGGGCCCCACCACCTGCCCCCTGTCATCCCCATGCCTGCTTGTCACTGCAGCTCCTAGCCCAGCTCCCTGCGCCCCACCCAGCCCTGTGGCGGATCCTACAGAGGGGTCTTTTTAAAGACCTCATCGTCCGTCTCCTCCTCAGATCCCACACACATCTCTTCCTGTTGCTCAACACAAATGCCCAAGCTCTCTCATGGCCCTCAAGGCCCCGTGCCCCACCCCACCTCCCTGGCTGGCCCTGCCAGGTTGTTCCTGCCTCAAGGCCTTTGCACTGGCTGTGGCCGCCCCAGAAGGCTCTTCCCTGAGCTCCCCTCAGCGTAGCCTGGTCCTTCTCATGTTTCAGGCCTCAGCTCAGACGCGCCTCATGGGAAGGCTCCCCCAGCTGCCATCAGATCAGTGCCCGTCACTGCTTTTCACATTGCCCTTTACTGTCTGTCCACCCCATCTGCACTCGTATTCCCTGTCTCCCTGTGTGTGGCCCTTCTCTCCCACTAGGCTGTGAGCTTGACTCAGGCCTGCCGATGGGGCGGCTTGTTCTGCATTCCGTCCCCTGGTCGGGGTCCTGGCTGTGAGTGTAGCTGAGTGTGGCTGCGGTGACAGGTTGTCACCAACTCGGCAGCCGAGTACGACACTATTATCTCTCAGTCTGGAGGCCAGAAGTCCCACAGGAGTGTCCCCGCGGGAGTCAAGCTGTGGGCTGGGCCGGCCCCTCTGCAGCTCCAGGGAGAATCCCTTCCCGGCCTTTCTGAGCTTGTAGAGGCGCCCACATGCCTGGGTTCCCGGCCCCTTCCTCCATCTTCACAGCCAGAGGGCAGCGTCTTCCCGTCTCTCCTCCCACTAGTAAGGACCCTGAGATTAAGCTGTGCCCATGGCATCGTCTCCCCATCTCCGGGTCAACTGACCAACCTTGATTCCACTTTGCTGTGTAAGGTTCACAGACTTCTGGGCTTAGGGCCCTTTTGCTGCTGACCCCAGAGGGGTAGATCAGGACACCCCACTGCATGAACACCTTTCCCCTTCGCTGCCAGAGGCCTTGGAGCTGGGCCAAGTGCAAGAGCTCACACCCTGCTGGGGCACGGTGCAGTGGGCACGGGGGCACATGGGCCCGCAGACACCCACCCCTGAGGTACAGCCACCCCCCAGCCTGGGAGTCAGGGTTCTCCCGCCAGAATCCCACGTCCCAGGACCAGTCTCTACTGCTCTCCTAGAGGAAGAGCACGTCTTGGCTAAACCCACGGACCCCAGGGTCAGACTGCCGGGTTTCCAATCCCAGCCCTGCCACATACCAGCTCCGTGGCCTCCAGCATGTCACCTCACTTCTCTGTCTCAGTTTCCTCATCAACAAAACGGAGATGACAATAGTATGTCCTCAAGGGATAGGCGTGAGGGCCCAGTGATTTCATGGTTAGAAGCCATTCAGCACGGTGCCACATATGTGCTGTTTTTATGGCAGGAAACAGGGTTTCGTGGTATGATGTTTATGGGGGCGGGGTAAGGGGAATATATGTAATTGGTAAATAATTCAAACAGAACAAAAGGACTTAAAAGCCCCACCTAGAGGCTGGCACCGTTGGCCATTTCTTTTTTACGGTTGGAGATTAACTGTGGGCTGTGTGAGTGCATGTGTCTGCCTGTGTTTTGCCGCCTTTTGAAAAGGGAGCGCTGTCCCAGTGCCCGAGGCTCTGGAGCTGTGTCCCAGGGTCCCGTTTGAATGGCTGCGCGCTTCCCCGCTGAATGGACCCGCCTCTGATCACCCAGCTTAGGGCAGGCGTCTGCAGGCCCTGAACCTGGGCTCTAAGCTGTGGGTCCCAGGATGCCTCGCCAGAGCTGACCTCCTGGTGGCCTTAGCCCCACAGCAGCTTAGAGGTGGGCTCTCAAACTCCTTCCAGGAGCCCCTCGGCCCCCTTACCCTCCGTGGATTGTTTTACAGCAAGTTTCATGATTGGGAGTTGTGCTGCTGGCGTCCTGGTGTTGCACCTGCGCGCTCTGGAATGTTAGGTGCCACCCCCTGGGCCTGGATCCATGTGGGGCAGATACTCGGCCTTCTCAAGGGGCGGTTGTTCCCCCTGGATCTGAACTCGGTTTGAGCCCACGGAGCGGCCAGGTGGCTCCGGAGTAGTGGTCAGGGTTGGCGTGTACTCGCAATTACAGTAACTAGTTGGACCCCTTCTCCCACTTTGCATCCCCATTTCGCAGATGGTGAAACTGAGGGCGGAGCTTACATCGGACAGATGTGGGGGCTCTGTTGTCCTTCCTTCAAGTCCCAGCTCCTCGACCTCGCCGCTCCGTGACTCAGTTTTCCCCCCTGTAAACTGGGCGTAGGAGCCATCCATACTCGTTGCTGTGAGCGTCGGAGGAGCCGGCCCATACAGCGTTCGGTACAGCTGGCACCGCGCGCTCTGACCTGGTGACGGGGATGGGACGGCGAACGCTCGAACCCAAGTCCGCGGCCCCGTGCGGGCAGATCTGCGTCTCGGGGCTGGATTAATCGGGCCTGCCCGCGCCCCGCCCCCGCCCCGCCCCGCCCCGCCGCGCTCCCTGGCCGCCGCCTGCGCGCCAGCCAGCAGTGAGCCTGCCGCCTCCGTCCCCGCCGCCTGTGGGCCCTGCGCCGCGCCCGACGGCGTCCGGGAGCCCAGTGCGCACCGAGAGCCGCCCGGAGCGCGCCGAGTCGGCGCGGCGGACATGCGTGCCCCGCGCGCCCCCGGCCTGGGTTCCGGCTAGGCAGGGCGCCACGGGAGAGGGGCCACCTCGACGGGCCGAGGCTGGCGGTGGCCCGCGTCCATGCCGCCCAGCTTCGACTCCGGCTCCGGTACGAGGACTAGCGGCGGTCGCCTGCAGAGCGCGCCGGACCCGGGGCGCCCGCGCGGTGAGTGAGCGCTGGTGGCTGCGGGGAGGAACTCGGGACTTTGGGGGCCGGGGTTGAGAGAGCAGCCGCCCCTTCTATAGGAACGGGGAGCGGGAGAGGCCCCCGGCGCTCTGCTCACTCCGTCTCTCACGGGAGCCGGGCGCGCGGAGACCCCACGTACCTCCGCCTGCGCCCCTGGGGCGCACGTGGCGGCAGACCCGCAGAGAGTCCTGGGCCTCGGCCAGGGCGCTGGGGGGCCCGCGGCGGAGGCGGGGCAGGGCGCTGGGGGACGCGCGCCTTTGTCTGCGCCCTGGCGCGGGCTCGGCCGCCCGGGTTCCCGGCCGCCGCCGCGCTCACCTGCCCGGAGTTGGAGCTCTTTGTCTGGGGCGGGGCGCGGCCGGCGGAGTCTGTGCCGCGTGTCTGGGCCGAGGCTGCCCCGTAGGTTGGGTCCTCGCAAACAAAGCGCGCCTTGACCTCCGCCCGCGGCCGGGATTGCGTATCTCCGGGGAAAGAGTGCTGACCCTGACATTCTCCGTACGGAGCGGGCCTCTTCCACGGGGACCCTGAACTTGCAGCCCGGGGACCTCCAACCTGCACTTTGGCCTGAAGTGACCCTTTCCTTTCACACCCACACCGGCTCAGTGCCAGGATTGGAGGGTGCCGGCGCTGCCTGGGTCAAGTCCCAGTGGATAATCCTCGGGAAGTTATTAGCACAGATCTGGTGGTTGCGCTAGGGCTGCCCACCCGCCTTGGGTCAGCTGGCCGGCTCCGGACCCCTTGTCCTGGAAGGGAAAGAACCGAGGGACCTCGACCTGGGCCAAGTCCCAGCAGGGGTGGCTTTGTGCCTGTGCTGGGAAGGGCTGGAACCTGAGCCACGGCCTCAGAGGTCCTGGGAGCTAAGGGTGCCTGTGGGTGTTTGTTGAGAGACTTCTCCAGTGGGCCTGGCTGTGCCTGGCCCGGTATCCCGGCCCTTGCCGTGCGGTGGAAGCCTGCCAGGTCCCTGCCCACGACCCCTGTGGGGACTTGGATCCCTCAGCTTCCCTGAGCAAACTTTAACTTGGGCAGTGTGGCTGTGAGGACCGGACGGACAGGGGACAGTGGCCTTGCCACCTGCCTCCCTTCTTTGCCCGGGTGGCATCCCAGGGCTTGGCAGGGCCAGGGAAGACGCTCCCCGTCGCCGCTCCTCGCCCCCCTCCACTCCCTCCTGTGCTCCCCTTTCACTTTCCCAGTGTCTGGGGCGCCACCTCCTGGCTTTGGGGCCTTGAAGTGAACCAGAACTGGCCTAGCTGGGCCTCTCGGGCAGGGCAGCGGCGGCGCCTGCAGCCTTAACTGGACTTGCCGCTCTTCCCTCCACCCCCAGTCTCGGACCGAGGGCAGTCCTGCCCCGCAGGAGCAAACGCACTTTCTCACAGTGACGCCTCTACCACGTTCCTTTGCGACCCCAGCCTTGGTGGGTCGGGGTGCCCTGCTGTATCAGGTGAGGGCTGGCACACACGCCGACCTGCCGACCTGCCGTGGAGTAGCCCCTCCCCCTCCCAGTGGCCCAGCGACCACAGCCCTGGGAGCTAATGACAGCTTGCAGGCTGAGCTCATTCATTGCACCTGCTGATAGCGCCCGATGAGGCACTGGGGTGGGCTGCTTGCACGGTCAGCACCACCCCCAGGCCCGGAGGGGCTGTCGGTGCCTCAGGTGATGGAGACCTTGAGGGGGCGGCCTCCGGAGAGCAGAGTGGCTGCCCCTGCTCTGGCCTATCTCATTGGGGCGGCGCCAGCCCTGCCCACTCATGCCCTTCTCCCGCTGGTGCAGGGCAGCAGGCGAAGAGGATTTAAACGTGCGCCAGTGGGGGCGGGGCACCCTCAGACTGACGGGGTCTGGGAAGGCCTGTGGGGACTTGGCCGAAGCCACTGGGTCAAGGGCCCAGACAGGCCGGCCGGCCACACCCTTTTCGGGGCAGGGGGAGAAGCTCACACTGTAGTTTGGGGCGGTGGGAAGGCACTGGAGTGTTTTCAGTCCAGGGTGACTTGTTCTGGTTTGGTTTTTAAAGATACTCTCGGCTGCTGTGTGGAGAATTAATTTGCGAGAGTGTTAACGAGACCAGCTAGTAATTAAGCAGCTGTCACTCGGGCTGTGTGGCCTCAAGTGGGAGTGTCAACAGGACCCCCTCCTGGGGTCATGGCGAGGGTCCAGTCCTGTTAGGCCTGGGGTTCTTTGGGTGGGAGGAACGGTGACTCATGGGCCTCTGCGGGAGGATACAGGGCTCTGGGGGCCCCTGGCCGTAGCTCCCAGCAGAGCTGGGGCCATGCCTAGTGCAGAGTGAGCCGGCGTGAGGTGTCCCCATCCTGGCCCTGAGCGGTAGGAGGCCCGGCGCTGCTGACTATGCCGTCCTGACCCCGCGGACCCCCAGCTCAGGTGGACCCCTCACCCACCCATCCCCGCCCACCCCCCGGGGGTCTCCTCGGGCAAGGCCACGATCCAGGCTGCTCACCACGCAGGATGCCTCGGGAACACCCTTAGGAAGAGGTAAAGCCACAGCCTCCCTGCAGAGGGCACGCCGGGCCTCAGCTCCCCGCTCCCCTGGGCGGGGGATCCTCCGCTGGGGACTCCCCTCTGGTGCGGGTCCGAGTCCAGCCCGAGGAGCGTGGGCCTGTGTTTTCGGGCTGCGTTTGCCACCTGTTTTCTTCCCAGTGCGGGGTTTCGGGGCGTGGTTAGGCAGGAGGCCCCAGCCCAGCACGAGTGTAAGGGGCGCGGCGGTCTGTTCACGGTTCGCTCTGCACGTTGCCGTCAGCAGGCCTGGAGTGACGCGGGCCTGGGGAGCCTCAGTGCGAGCAGCTCCTGCCCTTTCCCACAGACCCGGGCCCTGCCTGCGCTGGGCCTCCTGCGTGCGTCACTGTCCGGGGCTCCTGTTTCTGTTCTGTTCACCTGTCAGTCTGTTCTCACCTCAGTCCCCGTCTCACGATTGACTTTCTTGCACCACAATTTACGTGCAAACAAAACGCGCCTGTTCTGAGTGTACAGTTTGGTGTTTCGACAAATACATCCCACTACATGCCCCCCACCAGAGTCCGACAGAGGATGTTTGCATCACCCCCAGAGAGCTCTTTCACGCTTTTTTCTTTAAGGTTTTTATTTATCATGGTGAGATACACATAACAAAATTACCATCTTAACCATTTTAGGTGTACAGCTCGGGGCATTAAATATATTCATATCGCTGTGCAACCATCCAGCTCCAGAATTGCTTCATCTTGCCAGACTGAAACTCTGTCCCCGTCAAACACTAATGCCCCGCCCCTCCCCCGGCACCCGCCAGCCTGCTCCGTCTCCGTGGACTTGCTGCTCTGGGGGCGTCATATCGTGGAAGCACACGGGATCTGTCCTTTTGCGACTGGCTTGCTTCACTGAGCATCACGTCCTCAAGGTCATCCACGTTGCTGCCAAGTCAAAGTTTCCTCCCTTTTCAAGGCTGACTAATATTTCATTGTGTGTATACACCACATTTTGTTTATCCAGCCATCTGTTTATGGACACTTGGGTTGCTTCCACGTTTGTTGTTTTTTTTGGTTTTTGGGGTTTTTAAAGTATTTATTTATTTGGCCCGCACCGGGTCTTAGTGGCGGCACTCGGGATCTTCGTTGCCACATGTGGGATCTTTTTAGTTGCAGCAGGCAGGCTCTTAGTTGCTGGCATGTGGAATCTAGTTCCCTGACCAGGGGTCGAACCCAGGCCCTCTGCATTGGGAGCGCAGAGTCTTAGCCACTAGACCACCAGGGAAGTCCCTGCTTCCACGTTTTGGCTCTTGTGAATAATGCTGCTGTGATCGTGGGTGGACAGATACATGTTGGAGCTTCTGCTTTCAGTGCTCTGGACATATGCTCACGAGTGGGATTGCCGCATCATACGGTAGTTCTGTGATTGATTTTTTGAGGAACCTCCATACCGTTTTCCACAGCGGCTGCACCGTTTAACATTCCCACCAGCAACGCACAAGGGTTCCAGTTTCCCCACGTTTTTCTCGCCAGCCCCGGCTGTTTTCTGTCTTTCTTGATAGTGGACGTCCTGGGAGGAGGCCTCATGCCCTTTGGTACTCAGTCACCCCACGCCAACAGCAACCACTGTCTGCTTTCTCCCCGAGGACGTCCACGATGGGGGCATCGGGAGACACTGGAAGCAGAGTAGTGGTGCCCGGGGCGGCGGGAGATGCGAGGATTGGGGTGACTGATAGCTGAAGGGCATGTGGTTTCTTTTTGGGGCTGAAAATGTTCTAAAACAGGTTGAGGTGATGGTTGCTCACAGCTGTGTGCCTCCAGTGGGCGTGTTACATGGTATGTGAATCATATCTCAGAGAAACTGTTTGAAAACAACACCAGCTGGGAAGAAAAGGTCTGCTCAGAACAGCCTACGGGCTTGCGGCCGCGAGCCAGCGGGTGGGCCACACCCTCATCCTCCCTGTCCTTCCCAAGGCCCTGCACACACAGGGGCGTCTCCCCAGGAGAGGAGAGGCCGAGCGGCCCAGGGGCCCATCAGAAACTGCCACGTTCCCTCCTGAAGTGGGCTGGCCCCACTCCACGTGGATACTCAGTGCATCAGTGGTGGCCGGGGTCCCCAGACCTGGGACGCAGCATGTCTGGGGCGTGGCAGGTGATGTCCTGCAGCCTGGGGCTGGGGGGCGGGGGCATCCCAGCTCTGCTGCCCCCACCCTGCCACCTCCAGTGCCAGGCCCAGCGGAGCCCCGATCCCCAAGTCCTAGCTCCCCACCCAGCAGGGCCCCGCTGAGCCCCTGCATCCCTGCCGAGTGGGGCGTCCTGGGTTCTCTGATCACAGGCCAATGACCTGTGTCCGAGTACTTGCAGCTGGGCTTGGGCGTGGTCACCGTCCTCCATGGGGGCTGTGGGCACAGAAGGATGTGCTCTGCCAGGCTGGGCGGCCCTTGTGTGCGCAGAACCTGCCCAGACCTGTTTCCTGGGTGCCGGGGGCAGGGGGTGAGGGCCAGGTTCACCCCAGCGCTGTAGGTCTCTCTGGCCTCTGACCCTCCTCTCTTTCTTCCAGGCGTCTGTGGGCTCCGAGAAGCTCTTTGCCCCGGCAGCCGATAAAGGTACGTGTGTCCCTGGGCTCCTGGCCTCTAGGAAGGGACAGGACACATTCCTGAAGTCCGTGGCGGCCCCCAAGTTAGGCTGTCTTGGGTTTCAGGTGCAGAGCCTCAGGCAGGAGTTGGGTGCTGTCATTTACTGAGGGATGCAGCCCGCCCCCCCGCCAACCCCCGGGGAAAACCCCAAGGAAACAAGGGAAGCTGAGAACGGGGCCAGTGTCTCGGCCAGAGCTGGGCAGTGCTGGAGCGGCGGTTCCCAAAGCGGGGTCCCTGCACCGCTCGGGACCGTGAGGAACGCACTTCCCCGGGCTCAGGGGCCCCGGGGTGGCCAGCAGCTCCCGGCTCGGGATGCGGCCCCGCCAGCACACCCAGGCCCTGGCCAGTGAGCCCCGAGGGGCATGGCGCAGGTACCCAGCATCTCACTGTCCCACAAAGCTCTTCTGGCAGGCACTGTTCTGGAGGGTGGATGTCTGGCCACGGTCCCATCAAGGCCAGGATAGGCCTTCGTGACCCAGCCTGTCGGCTGTGGGCTGTGGCCGGGAAGGGGGTTTCACTGGACCCAGCGCAGAGAAGGGACCCTTTTGCTTGGAGGGCTCCCTCAGGATGTGACCACACAGGACAGGCCTTGGGGCACCCGCAGCCCTGTGGTCCTGCTGGCCTGGTAGCCGGGCATGGCCTCTACGTGCCTTGAACTCAAGAAGCCCCTTCCTCGAGTCAGAGCATCGCAGCCGAGCAGACGCCTGCTGGGGAGCCTGGGTAAGGCGGCCCACCAGAGGCTCCGAGGAGCCAGGCACGCTGAGCTGGCATTTCACACGGAATTAACGTAGGGCGTATCCGCTTCAACAAATGACCACAAACCGCGCAGCTTGAAACAACAGGCGTTCACCTGCTCGTGGTTCTGGAGATCAGAAATCTGGAGTCCAGTGTGCGCGGGGCTGCGCTCCCTCCAGAGGCTCCGGGGGAGGGGTCCCTCCTGCCTCTTCCAGCTCCTGGTATCGCCGGCAAACCTGGGCGTCCCTGGCTTCTGGCTGCATCCTTCCCGTCTCTGCCTCCGTCTTCACGAGGCCTCTTCCTCTTCTGTCCCTTACAAGGACACTGTCACTGGATTTAGGGCCTACCCGATTCCAAACTGATCTCATCTTGAGATTCTTAGCTTGATTACGGCTGCAAAGACCGTTTTTCCAAATAAGGTCACAGCCACAGGTTTGGAGGTTACGATTCAGCAGAGTTCAGGGAACTCTGGGCTTTGAGGTGCCCAGAGAGGTGCCTAGTGGCGGAGGGCGGGGGGGTGATGAGTAGCAGTGCTCATGCTTTTCCAGTGGCAGGAGGCTCGTAGAAGGTTCCAGGCGTCTCCAGAAGGTCTGGGGCACTCGTGGTGCACGTGGGGTCGCGTCCAGGTCTGCATGGCCCATGCCTGCCTCTTCCCATTCTGATGGCTGCTCTTACTTTGTGAGGGCCTCGTGTGGAGATGTGCGAGAGACAGGAGGGGACAAGGGGCTAGCGTCCCTGGGCAGCTGTGAGCAGCAAGTGGGCTGAAGCCAGCGGTCCTCTGTTCCTGTCCTTGTTGCAGGAGTGGTGGCAATGGCCTCCTCTGTACGTGCGTCCCTAAGCAAACAGACCCAAGGCAGAGGGAGGTGTTGCCCTAGGGAAGGAGACTTCCCAGAGGCTCCAGACCTCTCACCTCTTTGCCAGCCTGGGTCACACTGTCCTGCAGCTGCAGGGGAGGCTGTGGCCAGCTCTTCACTCAGCGTGGCAGCCGCGGGGTCAGCCCACAGCCCAGCGACCTGAATTTCCACTCCTCCTGGGGACCGGGATGCTGCCCCGTGCAGGCAAAGCTGCTCACGTGGGTGGTGCTGCCCTCCGCCTGGCCGCTGGGGCTGTGACCTGAGGCCTCCCTTGTAGCAGTTTCAAAAGGAGGGTCTGAAGTGAGCAGGCGTCTGGCTCCGGCTGGCTGGAGCTCACGGCCCAAGGGCAGACCCGCAGCCCGGAGGGGAGCAGAGGCTCTGGGCGGTGAGGAGGGGGGCAGTGTTGGCCCGCAGCAGCTTCCTCCCGACAGACCAGGCAAGGCGTGTCATCCGGAAGTCTCCCCCAGGGCAAGGGCCCAGAGGGCTTAGGCCAGGGGTCACCGGCTGGGTCCCGAAGGAGCAGCCGCTAGCACAAGTGAAGCTCCTGCCAGAGGAAGGAAGGGCGACAGAATGAGCTGGGAGCCCAGCGCCCTGCCTGGCCCGGCTCCCTCGTGCACCTCCGTCTCCCTCTGTAAAATGGGGCCGGGACAGCCCCTGCGCTGGGATCTCCGTGGGCAGGAGGTGCAGGACACTCCCTGCGGGTCGGCCCTCGGGGCAGGTGGCCTGGGGGGCGGGGGTACCGAGGTGTGGGCGGGAGCTCCGCGCCGCGCGTCGCCCCGTGGGAAACAGTCCTGGAGGGCATTCAGTGAGCCAGGACCCGGGCTCACTCCGGCCCCTCTCTCCGCAGGACCCACGCTGGGCGAGAAGTCCGAGGCCAAGGCCGGGGCGGAGCCCAAAGTCTCGGGCCTGGAGCGCAGCCGCGAGCTGAGCACCGAGCCGCCCTTCCTGCCCCCTGTGCGCAGCCCCGCGCCGGTCCTGCCCTCCGCCGGCGCCGCGCCCGGCGCCCCGTCCAGCCCACCCGTCAAGAAGGAAGCCCCGGGCCTGCCCCGCCTCACGCCGCAGCCGCCGCCCGCGCCCTTGCAGACCCGGGCCTCCCTCCCGACGCACGTGCCTCTCCCCCCGGGCGCCTTCCCGGGCCCCGGCGCGGCTGCGCACAACGGCCTGCACAGCCTCAGGTGGGCGCGGGGCGGGGCCCGCGCAGCCGCAGGTGGGCGCGGGGCGGGGCCCGCGCAGCCGCAGGTGGGCGCGCGGGGCGCGCCGCCGGCCGGGCACTGAGCGCCCCTCCCTGCAGCAGGAGCAGCAGCGCCAGCAGCGGCGCCAGCCTGGGGCTCGCGAAGCACGCGTCCCTGTCGCCTCACGGGCCGGGCCCCCACCTCTCTACCTCACACTTGGCGCTCCGCTCGCAGGCCCAGCACCAGCACCACGCGGCGGCCATGTTCGCCGCGCCCCCGACACTGCCCCCGCCCCCGGCGCTGCCGGCCAACAGCCTGGTCATCCCAGGACACCCCGCCGGTAGGTCCGGGCGCCGCTGGTGGGGCAGTAGGGTCACTGTTTCCCTCCACTGTGGGATCCTAATCCCCGGGGGGGAGGGAAGCGGCTCCTGGGGAGGGGCCAGCCCCCACCCAGCTGGACGGCAGCCCCCCAGCAGCCCATAGCGCTAGCAGGCCACCTTGCCCAGGGCAGAGGAAGCTTCCTGCCAGGGCCTCCGATGTGTGTGTGTGCGTGCGCGCACACACACACAGATACAGGTGCTCACACGCGCGTACACGGACACAGACATCCCTTGCTCCATTCTGAGCCCTTGCCAGGCCTGGTCGGGCAGTCTGAGGCAGGGGATTGGTGCAACCCGGAGCTGCTCCGTGGTCATGGCAGTGAGGGCTCCCAGGGCCTGCCGTGGCTCTTCCCATCCACCGTCCCTGGGCTGCTGGGCGGGTGGGGGAGGGGAGGAGGGTTGAATGGTGGAGGAGAGGGGCCCCAGGTGAACAGCAGCTGGCCTGGCCCAGCCTGGCCTCTCCCTCCCTGCCTGATTCCAGCAGGGGCTTCCCCACGGCCAAATCTTAGGTCACTAAGGATTTCTCTGTGGGTCTCCAATTTTTTTCTAAAGTCTTGTCGGCCTAGCTTGGGTTGGGGCAGCTCAGTGCCCCAGGATGGGACCAGGACACTGGTCCGGGGGTGCTGGGACGGGCAGGGCTCCCCTTCAGGGCTGTCTCCGGGGGCTCCCAGGGTGGCTCACGGTGTTCTCTCTTGCCTTTAGATGCCAGCCTGTTGATCTCATTCAGCCAGCCAATCATGTATTGCCAGCCTCATTCGGGGATTCTGATTGGTACTTGGTCACAGGCACCTCTCTTACCTCCACCCTGGGGCCCGCACGTAGCGAGCGGCCACCACGGCTTGGCCTGCCGAAACCGGGAGTGCCAGCAGGTGACTATCCGCCTCGCCCCGCCGGGAGCCCGCGGCCGACGTGCCTCTCTGTCTCTCTCTTTTTCTCTTGTAGATCACGAGCTGCTCAGGCAAGAGCTGAACGCGCGTTTTCTGGTCCAGAGCGCCCCCCTGGGCCCGGGAGCTCTGCTGCGGGCGGAGTTCCACCAGCACCAACACACACACCAGCACACACACCAGCACCAACACACATTCGCCCCCTTCCCTGCCGGGCCGCCCCCGACGCCGCTCCTGCCGCCTGCCGCACCCCCGCCGGTGCGTAGGCTGCGTGCCGGCGGGCGGGCGGGCGGGCGGGGGCGGCCCGGGCGCAGGACACGCAGCAGGCACACGCAGACGCTCTCTGCACGCATGCAGGCTGACACCATCCCCTTCCGTCCGGCCATCCGTCCAGCTCCTTCTCTCGTCCCCCCCCCCGCCGCCCGCCCCAGGTCATGCCTTGAGGTTCCCCATCCTGAGCCGTTCTTTCGGGCTTGGGGAGCACCGCGTGTCCACACGGCCGTGGGGCCAGTTGCCCCCACATGGGGTCCTCAGTGTCTCCACTGGTAGCAGGGCGGCAGGTCCAGAGGCCCGACAAGACAGGGGCCACGGGAGCCAGGACTCTTCCCATGTTCCTTGTCCTCGAGGTCTCATGCCCTGAGCCAGCTGCTGTGGGGCAGGGTCCCCTCTGCTCCCACCCAGCTTTGTTTGGTCACTCACTAGTCTGCCAGTGGCCTCGGTGTGTCCTGCAGCCTAACCACCAGCCTTGGGCTCCATGCCCTCGCCCCCGCCCCAGTCATGGCCACAGACACCAGATGGGCGAGTCTGCGCCTCCCGTGCTGGGACCACTAGAACAGGGAAGGCCAAGGGGCAGCACGCTCGGGGAGCCTAGGGGACAGCTGGCTGAAGGACACCAGCCTTGCTCTGGCCACTGCCTGGCTGGAGGGCGTGGGTGGGTGCTTGACCAGCGGAGGGCGTCAGCGTGGCCGGAGGCCTCACTCTCTGCCTCCTTCCCTTCTAGTTTGACAAGTACACGCCCAAGCTGGACAGTCCCTACTTCCGACATTCCAACGTGAGTGTCCCTGTGCGCTCTGAGCTCTCCAGGCAGGGTGAGGGGTGTGGAGGGCGGCGGGGCTGTGCCGTGTCCGTGTAACCTCCCACCCAGTGCAGGGGTGACGGGGTGGGGACCAGAGGGCTGGGCCCGGCGTCCCTGCCCCGGGCGTCCAAGCGTCCAGCGAGGCCCCTGGAATGCCCCTCCCACCTTCTCTTGCAGTTTTTCCCGCCCTTCCCTCCAGCCGTCCCAGGACTGCCCGCCCTGCTCCCACACCCAGGTCCCTTTGGATCCCTGCAGGGTGCTTTTCAGCCCAAGGTACCAGCTGCTCCAAGGAGGGGGGTGGGCACTGTGGGTGGGCTCTGCAGGACCGCCCCGCCCCCAGCCAGCCCTTGCTGTCCCGGGGCAGCTCCAGCCGCCTCGCACGTAGTTGCGTGTGTCGTGACCCTGGGTGGCCCCCAAGGGGTCTTCACCTCAGTGCAGAACATCCTGACCCTTGGTGGGGCCCTCTGTGCCCCATGGGGCCGGGAGAGCCTGGCTTCGCTCGTTCTCACCTCCTGGCAGCGCTCGGGGTTGGGGTCTGGATGGCGGCAGCACAGGGGCATCCTCGCTGCAGGAGGCCCAGGCAGGAAGCACCCCCTACGCCCCAGGACCAGGGACTGGGCTTGCTCTGCTCACCTTGCCTGAAGCGGGACTGCCTTGGCCCTTGGGGAAGCCCCTGGCCCAGGCACGTCGATCAAGAGCCTTTTCAGAAACCTCCGGACAGGATATGGTGGGATGCCAGGCCGCCCCTGGGTGGCGCCTGGGGGCCCTCATGCCACCTGGGCATGGGGCCTGCAAAGTCATCTCGTGCCCTGTCCGTCTCTCCCCTCAGACTTCAAACCCACTCGAGCTAACAGGCCAGGCCAGTGCTGTTAACACCCTCCTACAGAAAGCCCCCGGGGTAGGTGGCAGCGGTGCCCGTGCCTCCTTCCTTCTCTGGTGGGCATTCCCGCCGGCGTGGCTCCTTGTGGAGGCCCACATAGTCCTCTCCCCCCGACCCCCCGGGGCTGGGCTGCTTGCAGAGCCTGGGTCTGATGCTTCTTCCTCTGTCGCTGGCAGGTGTCAGACCCATACCGGACAGCAGTCAGGGTGAGTGTGTGTATGCCTGCTTGCCTCACCTTGGGAGGAAGGGGCCTGGCGGGACCTCAGGGAAGGTCCAAGGCCAGGGAGGACCCTGGGTGCCTCTTGAGTGGCCACAGGGGTGCACTGTGACAGCAGGAATCGGGGGGGGGGAGCGAGGAGGTCCTGGCCTCAAAGCTGAGCCCGTCGCCTGCCCTGTCGCAGAAGCCCGGGAAGTGGTGTGCTGTGCACGTGCAGATCGCCTGGCAGATCTACCACCATCAGCAGAAGATAAAGGTGAGCCTGACAGCTCGCGCTGCCGGCCAGGCCTGTGCTTCAGAGGCTGCCCCTCGCCCAGGCGCTGTGCTGGGCTGGGAGGGGACAGGACAGCAGTGTGTGGGGAACTCAAGGCCACTTCCCACCTGGCCACCCAGGGTGACGCAGGCAGGGATTTGGGAGGAGCTGACCCTGCGGGCCTCCCCACCATCAGTTGAGTCCTCCCAGTGGGCCGTCGGCCCTGTCCCCTTCTTCCCCCCAGGTGTCTATTAGCACTTGGGCCTGCTGTGTGCCTGGGTTTTTAGCCAGGGGCAAAGATGACCAAAAGCGCTCGCGGAGCCTTCGTGCTCCTGGGGTGGGGGGGTGACAGGTGGTGAACGGGAACCCAGCTCGAGGCCGTCGCCCTCCCGGCAGGTGGTACCAGGCGCCCTGGCCGAGCGACACAGGGAAGTGGGAGACCTGGGGACCCACAGCTGGGGCAACGGGCCGGGGCGCTGCCCTCGTACCGCAGAAGGGTCTCCACGCTCTCGTCTGCCGTCTCAGATAACGCGTTACCCCACGCACAATACTTTTAACTCATCACGTTCTAAATGTGCTACAAAGGACCAGTCACAGAAAGGGATTTACGACAGATTATTGTGCAATTCAACATGCAGATGCTTAGAGCCACCTAGAAGGCACAGGGAAGGAGGTGGGGCAGCGTCCCCAGCTAGGGCCCAAGCCTCCCGCTCTGTCGCTGCCGTCTCGGCAGATAGAACTCACCTCGCCCCGTGCCTCCTGCGGCCCTTGTGACCAGGGACGGGCTTCGTAGTTCTGTTTAACTTCACTAAATTTGAATCTTAACACTGAAGGCAAATTTAGTCATCGGAAAACTGGAACGACTTGGGTGTGGGATGTACGTTTCCAGCTCAATTTTACAAAATCTAAACCAAGTATTTCCAGTGAAAATGTCGCATCCAAATTGAGATGTGTTTTAAGTGTAAAACACACCAGCTTTCAAGAAGCGCATGAAAAGGAGTGGAACACCCCAGTCAGGACCTTCCTGTGTCAGTCACACATGGCGTTCGGTTATTCTGCATCTGCTGAAACGTCGTCAGGATAAATCTTAACCTGTCTGTCCGCTCACTGGGCAAGGCCAGGAGCAGGTGGTGTCCCACTTTGCTGGCAGCTCACTGGCAGCCCCTGCGTACCCTCTGTCCCGCAGATGCAGCTGGGCCCTCACAAACTGGACACGGGCGCCAAGCTGGACTTGTTCAGCAGACCCCCTGCCCCGGGCGTGTTCGCCGGATTCCACTACCCGCAGGACCTGGCCCGGCCCCTCCTCTCCAGCTCAGGTAAGGCGGCCTGGCTCGTGGGCGCTGGGGGCTCGGCCACCGTGCAGGCCGGGGGGCGGCCGGGCGGAGGCGTTCTCACCTTTTCCCTCCAGCTGCTCGGGCAGCGTTCTTGTTTCTCCGGCCGTAGCTGGTGGGGTCTGGCAGCCTTGCCCTCCTCGAGCTTCTCCCCCTGCGGAGACTCCCCCCCACCCCCAGCCGACCTGAGCCCCGCGTGGACTCTGGCCAGGATGCCCTCCTCTCTGGGGCGTCCTTCCCGCTGTCCCTCCCAGGAAGGGTCTGGCTTTTCTCTCGGAACCCGTGTGCTCGCCCCCGCCCCGCCCCCCAGCAGCCGCGCCACAGCCTTGCGGCGTCAGGGTCCCTGGGACTACCCCAGGCTCGCAGTGCTCCCAGGACTCGGCACACGTCACACTCCAGCCCCGGCTGTATGCGTTGCAGCCTCGGCCAGGAAGAGGGGGAGGGTGGAAATGGGTGGGTGTCTCCCGAGCACTGCCCCAGGGGCCCCAGGACACACTTCATTCCCCAGCGAGGAGCCGTGACAGCAGGGCGAGGCGCTGTCTCCCAGAGAAGCTCGTGGAGACCCACTGCCCAGGGTTTACTGGGGGCCGTTCACGTAGGCAGCTCTGCCTGTATGGACCAAAACCCGGAATCCCAGAAGGAAAGCAGGTGCTCACACAGACCACCTTGTTTGCACAAGCAACTGAGCTTCCGTGCGGCCTTCCTATCAGAGGGAAGCGAGAAACCTGCTGGAACCCGAGTTCCCAGATGCTGAGGGCAGCCGAGCAGCAGCCCTTTCCGAGGTCAGCGGCCTTGAGCCCTCGCTCCGGGGCTGCTGCTGCTTCCTCCCCAGCTGTCAGGCCCTCAAAGGACGTCACCTCCTCAGAGAGCCCTCCCTGACTGCTCCTCGGACACCTCCCCCCGCCCTCCTCCAAGCTCATGTACGCTCACCCCCACCCGCTGCCCCTTGCACATGGACACGTGGTCCATGCGGGCAGCCTGTCGGCACACTGGCACGACGGGTGTCACGCTGGCCGTCTTGGTGAGCGTGGCGCCTCTTCCCAGCCCTGGCTCCACCACCCTGATGGCCTCCAGACCCCAGCCAGGCGTCAGGCCCCCTCAGAAAGCAGAGGGCCTCCCATCTGGGCCAGAGCCCACAGGCTGTGGCCTGGGCCCCTCTGTGCTCCTCACCCACCCACGGCCCTGTCGATACACCACCCTCTTTAGCCCTGGGGCCAGCTGGCTTCCGAACTTTGACTTAAGGTCGCTTGGAGGTGAGGTCAAGTTTCTAGCTGGGAGCTCTCTGGGGACTCGAACCTGCGTGTGTGTGGGTGGAGGAGCCCACCTGTGACGCACACAGCGCACCACTATTGGGGTCCCCACAGGTGGAGGGAGCTGGAGGGACACGAGGGGGCGCCGTCACTGGTCTCACCAGGCACTCACTTCTAGGCTACGGGATGGGGCACCCTAAGCGGCAGAGTCGGCCCCTGACTCAACAGGCCCCGTCCCCAGACTGGGCCTACCGGCTGCCCTCCAGGTTCGGTCCTGAGGGGCGTCGGGGGAGCCGGGGCTGTTGCCATCGTGACGCTTGTGGACTGTGGCCTGCAGCCAGGGGACACCACAGGACGAGCTGCGGCCTCTGGCAGCCGTGACTCGGGCCAGTGTCCGTCAGCACCCAGGCCGCACCCGCCGTTAGGTGACCGGGACTGTAGCTCTGGTCGGAAACTCCAGGGCCGCTGGCTTCGGGAGAGCCCCCTGAAGGCTCGATCGCAGGCCGTGTCTCTGCCCTTTTTCCTCTGGGGGCTCCACTGCTGTCAGCACCTGCCTCTCTGCTCCACCCCCTCGGGGTCCCCCAGGCTCCGGGGAGATGAAAGCCCACCTCCTGCTTGGTCACATGCCTGCAGTGGGAGGAACAGCCGCCCAGGGCGCACCCACCCTTGGAAGGAGCCGCAGTCGAGGCCCCGGGTGCACTCCGGCTTCCATCAACCTGTCCCCCTCTCAGGTGCTGCCCATCCCACCACCAACCTGTTCGGACCCTCAGCGCATCCTGGCAGCTTCCTGCCCACTGGTCACTTGACGGGTAGGTGCCCCTTGAGGTCCGTGCGGTCTGGCTGGCCTGTGCTGACCTCAGGGCTGGGGGGATGCAGGTGGGTGGGGAGATGACCCCAAGAACCGGGTAGCCCTCCGATTGCGGAGGTAGCACCTGCCAGCTTCGGGAGCCACGGGGTGGGGGGAGGGTCCGGTGCGCACGTGGAGACCCCTGAGCCCTCGTTACCCCCACAGACCCTTTCAGCAGATCAAGCACCTTCGGGGGCCTGGGGAGCCTGGGCAGCAACGCCTTCGGAGGCTTGGGCAGCCACGCGCTGAGTGAGTGACTGCGCCCCCCCCCCCCGCCCGCGCATGCGCCGTCACTTCGCGCAGGGGCACGCGCATGTGTTTTCCGCGCGCACGCCTGCGTGGGGCGGGGCCGCCCTGACGCCGGGCGCACGGACCCCTTTTGCCGGCTCCTTGGGGCACGTGCGGGTCTGAGATCGGGAATCTCCGTGTGTGTGCGCCTTCCTAGCAACGCTGCCTCACGCTCCCACCGCCACCCACCCCCCAGCTCCCGGTGGCAGCCTCTTTGCCCCCAAGGAGGGCCCCACGCTGCACGGCCTGCCCAGCCCCCGCGAGGCCTGGAACCGGCTGCACCGGGCGCCGCCCTCGTTTCCTACGCCACCCCCGTGGCCTAAGCCTGTAGACGCCGAGCAGGTCTCAGCCCTGACCAACCACGATCGAGAGCTGGACAAGAGCAGGGAGGAGCGGTGAGTGGGGACCCTCCGCTCTCCCATCCTGCCGGCTTCCCGCCCCCGCAGCCCCTAGGCAGCTCAGCGGAGCCGCGCGTACCTGCCCGCGGGGCGCACTGAGCTCTGCCCTCAGTCTCCTTGGTTGGGAGGCTGTGAAGTCTGCATCCTCAGGGCCCGGGAAGACTAGGGGAAGGGAACCCCACACCCAAGCACTCTCCGTTCTGTCTGCACAGAGGACCCTTGCTGGTGCAGGGTCTGGGCAGGCACCATCCAGGGCGGGGGTTCACTCCCTCCGAGGCCTTGGCGGGGACCGTGGGCTTGTGGACCACAGCGGGGCCTCGAGGGAGCTCAGATCAGCAGGGCAGAGAATGCCGTTGCACGCTGCAGGGGGCCGCTGAGCCACCAGGGGGCCCGAGTCTGGGAGGTACACCTGTGGGCAGGTGGATGGGGGCTGAGCTTGTGCGTGTTTCCCTACCCCCAGCCCCATGCGTTGCAGAGCTAGGCCAGGGCAGGGGAGGTGGTAGCCACGTTTTCAGGTGAACGGCAGAGGCTGGGGCTTGAGTGTTCTTGAGTCGTGGCCCGCCACGTGGACTGGAACAGAGGGCTCCCTGTCCGGCCCTTCCACCCAGGTCCTGTCCCCCCAATCCTGAATGCGGAGCATTTCACTCATGGGTAGTGCTACGTGCCAGGCACTGGGTGCACAGGGTGGAGCTTGACGCAGAGCAAGGAGAGAGAGGAGACGACCTAGAATCAGCCTGGAAGACGGTGGGGATGTGTCGCAGAACCCAGGAAGGGTGCCAGGGAGCAGCCCAGGGCCTGCTCACCTCCTACAGCCACAGCACTGTCGCCACAGCGGGTCAGGAGCCCGGGGAGTTGCAGGTCCCCCATGGGGATCTCAGGGTCAAGCGGGTGGGGCTCGAGTAGAGTGATGGTGGCCAGGTGCAGCACAGGGTTGGTCAGGGGGCCGGGGGACCTGGGGACTCCCAAGGGGAAAAGGAGCCTCGGATCTGACCCAGTCAAGCCCAGCTGCCCTCCCAGCCCTTCATCAAGGTGGGGGCCGTGCCCATCGTGGTCCTAGCTCAGGAGCAAAGGACTAAGAAGTACAGGGTGAAAAAAAAAACAACAGGGTGGCGCCTCGGGTGAGAAGTAGCCTGCAGTGGGGTGGGTGGAACTATGGTGACCGCAGCCAGGCCACAGGCTCCGCATGAGGAAGGATTTGCAGGACCCTGTCCCTGCAGCAGGTCTGGGGCATGGGTGGAACTGCCCTAAGTTTCTCAGCGAAGGACTGTCCGGGCTCAGGGGCTCAGCGGCCTGGGTCCCCGTGGAGCGCTCTGCAGTTCCGCTGCAAAGTCGGTGTCCGTGGTGCTTGTGGAGGGGAAACAGGCGTGGGGTAACTCTCGTGGGGACGTGGGTTGTGGTCACCACGTGTTGACGGGGTCTCAATAGCAATGATTCCACGGGAGGCGGGGGTGCTAAGCGGACCCCACACGCACGCACGCAAGGACCCTGAGGTCACTACGGCGGGCAGTGGCCTCGTCACGTTGAGGTGGGAGCTTGGTGTCGGGGGAGCTCGCTGCAGGGTGTCCCGCCAGGCTGAGGGGGGCTGTCTTGTCGCTTCCAGGGACCTCCTGGAGAAGACGCGCCTGCTGAGCCGGACCTCGCCCGTGGCCGCCGTGGGCCACCTGGGCAGTGGCCTCCTGCTCCGCGGCCAGGGCGAGCCGGGCCGGACCGGGGTGCCTGCCGAGCGCGAGGCCGAGCCCCGCGTCAAGGAGAGCCGCTCCCCGCCCCGGGAGGACAGCGCCAAGCCCAGCAAGGCGGCCCTGGGGGACGGCCTGCGCCTGGCGGGCCTCCTGGGCCGTGAGCCGGCGAAGCCGCTCGAGGCGGCGGCCGAGCGGCCCCAGAGCGACGTGAAGGTCAAGGAGGAGCGCGGGGAGGACGGCGACGCGCCCCCGCAGCCCGGCCCGGGCCTCGCGGGCCGCGAGCGCCCAGCTTTCGCCTGGGAGCCACCGCGGGAGGCCTACCGCGGCCCCGAGCCGCCCCGCCGCGCCCCGCTCGCCCCGGGCCCCGCCGCCCTCCTCGAGCCGCCCGAGCGCCCCTACCGCGACCGCGAGCCGCACGACTACAGCCCCGAGCGCTTGAGGGAAGCGCGCCGCGACGAGCTGGAGCGCGCCCGGGCCGCGCACTTGGACGGCGCGGCGCTGCTGCCCGCGCTGGGCGCCCTGCACTACCCGCGCCTCGCGCCGGCCGCCGCCGCGCTGCACAACGGGCTCCTGGCGCGGACCCCGCCGGCCGCCGCCGCCTCGCTCGGCGCGCCGCCCCCGCTGGTGGCCGCGGCCGGGCCCCCCACGCCCCCGGGGCCGCCGCGGAGCAGGACTACGCCGCTCGGGGCCCGCGCGCCCGGCGAGGCCCGCGACTACTCCCCGTCGCGCAACCCCCAGGAGGTAGAGGCGCGGTAGTGGCCGCGGGGCCGCGCTTGCCGCGCCTGCGAAGGTTCCTCCACGAACGAACGCACTGCTGTCGACTAACCTAAACGTCTGTTTCTAAAACTTAAGCACAGTTCCATCGGTCCTGGGGCGATGCTCGCTCTTCCACTCGCAGCCTGCGGAGTTGGGGGTGTCATACACAGCTCTTCTGGGGGTGGTCTTTTGTTTTCCGAGCTTGAGATGAGGCTACTGGAAAAAAAATTCAAGTTTGTACCTTTTTTCCCACAGGTGAGAAGCGTTTTTAATAGATTTGTATTTTTTTCAACTTTGTGCTCTTTAGACATTTAAATGAAACAAAAAAGACTTTTGCTTTTTAACTTTTAGTTTGCTTTTGCGATTTAATGGCCTCAGAGCCCCAGGGGGTTTTTTTGTCTTATTTATGGAGAAGAAAACGGTCATTTTGTCCAGCGCACTGTGAGGTCCCCACTCAGGCCCGGCCCTGGCCCTCCCTTGGTACTTGGAACCGAAGTTACAGATATATATTAAGATAATTAATAATGTACAAAACTTTATTTGCCTTATTATGCAGAAGTGTAGAAGGGTTTCTTTTTCGGTTTGTTTTTTTAAAAAAAACACAAACAGTGTAAATAGTCTGTTAATATAAATATATGATGTTATTAAATTCTTAATTTAGGTAGACTTTATAAAAACGGTTTCTAGAAACTCCTCTGGTTATCTGTTTAACGTGGTCACAAAAACCCACCCGCTGTCAGTTGGAAATGCCCTCAGACGTTTAACTGCAGCACCGTCCTTCAACTATGCAAGCGCTCAGGGCGGCCGGGCCGCCGGGGGGACCACGGAGCGGCCCTGGGACGTGTGTGCACCTTGTGCTGACTGTGCAGTGTCCTCGGGATCCACCCCAGACAAGTAGGGTTTGGGAGGTGAAAAGGCTAAAGGCTAAAGGCACAAAAGAAATAACTTCTCTTCTCACGGAGGACATCAGCAGACGTTTGTCTCATGTTTTCCCACCGGCCAAGGCCTTGGCATGATTTCCTTTTGGTTTCAGTCTTACTTTCATAACCCCGTGAATGTCACCATGCCCTGTCGTCAGCGTACCTTGTTTCCTGGCATCCACACCTGTGTCCTCGGCGTTTGAGCCTTGGTTCGGCCATCTGTAGCTGTTTGCTTTCTTCGGTTCTGTATCTTCAACCCTGTGTTTCCACTGTAGACTCCGGTTATTTTAAACATTCTGTTCTCACATCAACCAATGAAGGAAAATACAGCCTTGATTTTGGATGGACAGGTGGTTGAGTGTTTTGTGGGGCTTTGTGACAGCTGGGGGTCGCGCACCCACCCTCAGTTCCTTCCCGCACCCTGGCTGCTGCCACCACCAGGGCTGCCCAGTGGAGCACCGGCCTCGAAGTCGCCAACCTCGCCTCGCCCCGCTCCCCCAGGCCGTTCAGGCTCATCTCTCTGACCTTTGCATCTCCAGCTGGGCCTTCAACTCCGCTTTGGTCACGTGGTCCCCACCCTGTCGTCTGCCACATCACCCCCGTATGGAACTTGTCCGCTGGGTTGGTCTTCTCTGTGCACCGGCTGTTGGGGTGCACGTCCAGGGCAGGGCGGGCCTTGCCCCCCGCTGCCCCAGCAGAGCAGGTGGTGGCTGTTGGAGAGGGGAGAGCTCAGGAGGGAGGGGAGCAGGGGCACAGCTGGCTGCCTCCACCCGCTGGAGGAGAAGGGCGAGGGGGCTCCTGCCCTGGCCGTGGTTTAGAAATGGGGCCCTGGCACTGTACCCCAAGTGGACTGGCCTCCTTGGGTGAGCAGCCAGGGCCTAAGCAGGGCCTCTGAGCCCATGACGGTCCCCATGGAGGGTTGGGGGTGCCCTTCATCCCCAGGGACAAGCTCCTGGTCACCGTTGCACCCTGGAGCACCAGCCAGGGGCTTCTCCAAAGGGGTTTGGTTCCCGGGGACCAGCGCCACCGGGCCGCAGTGCCTTCCTCTTGCACATCTTGGTTTTCCCTGGTCTCAGTTGTAGCCTACACAGCAGAGCTTCAGGGGCACCCCGTCACCGAGTTCTCCTGTGATGGACTGGGGAGGCTCATGGCCACGCCCACCCTGGGCTGCCCCCCACCCCGCTGCAGGGTCCCTGCAGAGCAGGCAGTGAGAAGCAGAGGCCCAGCCGGCTGGCGCCCAGGGCTCTGGGACCCCACCCATAGGTGTAGTTGCAGGGTGGGTGCAATTCAGGGTCTGCCCTTGACCAAGATCACTTGGGAGTCCAGGGATATCAACGTGAAGGAATAAAATACTTGAGTTAAAGCCAAAGGACAGTCTGCACTGAACCATAGGGACCAGGGGAGTAGGCCTATGCTGCTTGCCTTTTCCCAGACAAGGGCCCCTAACAGCATGTCACCTGCAGGGTAGTGCTGGTATCTGCCCTGGGGCAGGCCATCCCTAAGGGACGTCCTTTTCGAGGGATCCTGTTCTCTAATGGAGTGTCATCCAGAAGGGTATGATTTTTGATGGAGCAAAATCAATAACGGAATTTGCCCACTGGGGGGCGCCCTCCGTGCTGGCTCATCACCCAACAACGGCCGTAGTCTACGAAAGTGGCCCATAGGGACCGTTGTCTGTAAGGCAGCACCAACCTCCAGGGACCCACAGTCCACGCTGGAGTGCCACCCCCTAGGAAGCGTCTGTGAAGTTAAATGATTGTCAAAATTTTTCAATAAAAGGATTAAAAGATAGAATTTATAGTTTATAAAATCCCCTAGAAGGTAAAACAGAAAGTGAGTTGAAAATGTGAGAAAAGGTGAACGACTTAGACGGCCTTTCCAGGATGTCCCTCATCCAACTAATAGAATTTGGGCGGCGGGGAGAAAGCTAAGTGCAGTGGGACATTTTAAAGGAGCGATTTTAAAACATCCTGGCCAAATACCAGTCAAGAAAAAGACGTATCAGACATGCAAGGATTCAGACATACATTCATTCCCTGCGTCTCTTCTTTGCAAGCCACTGGAAGAAATATTCCGGTAAAATAAGGGTGTAAACCACGTGAAAGAGAAAGAGAGGGGCCCAGGAGGTCGCCCTCCTGGCCCAGGAAGCAGGTGGGAAGCCTTGGGGGAGGCCGTGAGCACAGACTTTGCTGCTGTTCTTGCAGACAGTTTCTCTATGTGAACTTTAGGGTTAGCTTGTCAAATTTTGTTAGTTTTCTCCTGTCACTTTTATATTGGGATAGCATTGGATTTATAGACAAGTTTGGGAGGAATTGACACCTTTACAATGTTGATCCTTCCTGATCCACCACAGGACTCTCACTGATGTATTTAAGTTTCCTTTCCGGTCTCTTGGCGAAGGTCTCAATTCTCTTCCGCTGTCTCGCAGCTTCTCGCGTGTACTCCTCGGTGTTGCCGCTTGCGGTAAAGCTGCGTGTCGCGCTGCTCATTACGACAGTGCGGAGTAGCTCCTGGTTCGCGTGTCTGCCGTGGGTCTCTCTCCCTTCCTGTGGCATTGGTGCTGCTCGCCGAGCACCCCGCAGCCTCCAAGTGCCCAGGAGGGCTGTACCACTGGCCCCCGTGTGTGGGCGGAGCTGTGGGACTCGCCCTGGTCTTCGTCAGCCGCGGAAGGGCATAAGCTGCTTCTGAGCAGGGACGCTCGATCGCTGGTGTGGCGTCCCCCGGGGCCTCGGCAACCAGGACTGTTCCCAAGCGGGCTGCACCGTGGGGCCCGTGGTGGGAAAGCACAGAGCAGAGCCCTGAGACGTGGGGCTGTCCGTCATGGCAACACAACCGGACCTCTCCTGACCAAGGTACTGACCAAACCTCCTACCAGTTCCAACGGCCTTTCTGTTGGCTCTCTTACTTTCCAGGTAGACTGGGAGGTCGTCTTCAGGCAAGAACAGGCTGGCTGTCCTCCAGCATCTTCTCGCTGTCCCCTCGTGCTGTCCCCTCGTGCTGTCCGTATATAGTGGGTAGTTTGATGTTAAGTCACCAGGTTTTCTTCGTTAGCTCACTTGTTAAAAATTTTAAATCAGACACAGGTGTTCAATATCTGTTAGCCGGCCGTGTGGGTTTTCTCTTTGAGTCGGATAACGTCACACAGGGCACAAACAGCTGTCCTGCCGCTGAACCGCCTTTGTGCTTACGCACTCGAGTCCTTGCGAAATGGCCAAGTCTGACCAAGCGAACCCGCGCTCTTCCGCTTGGCCTCGCTGCCTCGAGCCAGGCGCTCGATTTAAAATGGTTTGGTAAGTTGCACACTTGACCACTTCAACCCAACAGGTGTGGTGTTTTTGTTTGGTTTTTTTTGGCTGCGTTGGGTCTTTGTTGCGGTGCGCGGGCTTCTCATTGCGGTGGCTTCTCTTGTTGCGGAGCACGGACTCTAGGCGCCCGGGCTTCAGTAGTTGTGGCGTGGGGGCTCAGTAGTTGTGGCTCGTGGGATCAGTAGTTGTGGCGCACGGGCTTAGTTGCACTGCGGCATGTGGGATCTTCCCGGACAAGGGCTCAAACCCGTGTCCCCTGCGTTGGCAGGCGGATTGTTAACCGCTGCGCCACCAGGGAAGTCCCTCAACAGCTCTTTGGTGACCAAATTTTATTCTGCTTCTCCGAGTCTTGAGGAGGAAGTTGAGACTTAGTTTCCTGTGCCTCCGTGGCCGTTTAACGCGTTGCCTGGCAACCTTGCCGCCATCTTTCTGAGGATGTCGCGTTCATCTGTGACCACATCTGTCCCCCAAGGAGGTCCCGGCGAGCCTGCCCCCGGCCAGGCAGGGGCACTGACCTTTTCTGATTTTAGGGGGTAACCCGTCTCCAGCATTACTACCTGGTTTCAGAGACAGTTTGGGCAGTTTTTATCTTCCTGGGAATGGGTCTGCTCTCTGAGGAATGTGGGCGCATCAAGCGAATGGGTCCACACAGCACGCTTCTTCCAGTTTTTACAACTGTCTTTCCTCTGAGACTGTTGTCTTTCACGTTCCTCGGGCTCACCGGTGTCTCCTCTTTCGTCAGTCAGACTCTCAGAGGTTTGTCTCTTCTATTATATTTTGCAAAAGCCAAACTTTTGGCTTTTGCAGGGAGGGTCTTCCCTCCCTCCCGTGCCCCTCACGCCCGCAGGACGCAGCGCCCCCGCCCTCCTTCTCCCCAGCAAACCTCCCAGTGCTCGGGGCTCCCTGCCCGCGGGTCCTGCAGGGCCCACGCCGCCCCCGAGGCTCCAGCCGCCGGCGCTCGCCGCATCGGTACCACAAAGCGCCCGCTTTCTCTCCAGCCACGTTACCGTAGCCACAAAGCGCTTCCAGGGGCATGCTTGCGCTCAGCCCGCAGCACCTCGGGGATCAGCCACCTAGAGACTTAATCCGAAACCCTACCCAGGGAGCCGACACCTCTTGTCACTTCTCATCAGAGTTTTGGGGGAGACCACGCGGAGTGTCTCCAGTGACGGCCACTTGTCCCGAGCGCGAAGCTCCCGTCCCCTGACCGTCTCCCCATCGTGGCCCCGCGTCCCGGGGAATTATCGATAGTTTCGTGACCCACTGGGCTTTAAGCCAGAGCTTCTTAGCGCAGGAAGTGGCCGCGCTGAGCAGTGACCGCCAGGCAGAGCCTGCAGCAGGGAGGCGGCTTCACCCCTCCCCACGCGGATAGAGGGACGGCACCGACCGTTCACAGGCGGGGCGGCCGCGGGCCACGGGCTCGGCCTTGCTCGGCGCTGGACGCCTGCCAAAGTGTCAGGGGTCTGAGGGGGCAGTTTCCGTCTGGGGAGATGAGAATTTGTGGAGATGGTGGTGGACGGTCGCTCAGTGCGAATGTACTGAATGCCCCTGGGCTGTGCGCTTAAAATGGCTGAGAGAGAAATTCTTATGTCGTGTGTTTTACCACAGTTTTTCAAAAATTGCATTCTGTGACTACAGAATAAGAAGTTTGGGGGAAGAAAAAAAGTCAGGAAAACTGTAGACCCACTTCCTGCCCACTGCGGACAGGCGTCCGCAGCATTTTGCGTGTGAACTTGGGGGCGAGGAGGCCTGGGGGCACCCGTGGAGACCGCTTTCTCGTCTGCAGAGGAGGTCGTCCCGTCCTCCCCGTGACGTGGGAGACGTTGTGCGACTTGCTCTGGACGAAGAATCACCCAAGTCTCTTCCGCAGGGTGGTGCCCGGGACCGTGGCCCCCGGCCCCCGGCACCGCGGCAAAGTCCCCGCGGCCGCCCAGCCACCAGGCCTCAGAGGCGGGGCCACCACCATCGAGTGACCCCCGTGAGCCCCTGTGGAAAGTGGCCCTCGGATCACCTGTCGCCAGCTCCCTTGCAGACCCCGTCCTCCTGCTCTGCCTGGCCCTGGACCCGAGGTGGATCCCGGGGTCCCTCCTCTGAGGAGCCCTCAGTCTGCCATCAAATCAGGGCCGCCCAGGATGGCAGGAGGCCAGCGGGGGGGAGACGCGGAGGACCTTCAAGGGGACAGATGAGAACCCCACCCGGGGCCCCTCCGTGAACCGCCGCTTCCTCTCCCTCCCTTCCCAGGGCCTGGGGCCCGGCAGCTCTTCCCACCCATCTACGGTGTTTCTAGAACGACTTGGAGGGTGTCACGGGCTGAACTGTGTCCCCAAGATTCACAGGTGGAAGCCCTGACCCCGGGACGTCAGGATGTGACTCTGCGTGGAGACGGGGCCTTTAAATGTGTGACTGAGGGAGAACGAGGTCATTAGGGTAGGGCCGAATCCCACAGGACGGGTGTCCTGAGAACAGACACAGGGAGCACCACGTGGGGACACGGGGAAGACGCGGCGCCCACGCCGCCCCGAGGCTCTGTCAGCCGTGCGCGCGGGGGCAGCTCGCCCCGGACACCACGTTCTCCGAGGAGGAGTGCCCGGCCTCGAGGGGAGCAGGCTCTCCTGGAGGGGGAGGAGCGCGGGCTCCGGCCGATCCCCGCGAGAGGGACCCCCCCCGCCAGGAATCCCCTCGCGTGCGGCGCTCACCCGGGCTAACCTGCTGGAGGCCTGCAGCCAGTGGGCAAACTGCTGTTTTCCTGCTGCAAAGGGGAAACGTCGGGGTCTGTCCGCATCCCGGGAGGAGCGAGCCGCTGGGGCGCCCCGGGGCCTGGCCGGCTGCCGACCCCCAGCGCCACCTGGCGGCCGCGGGCGGAATTTCCCTTGTGCCCGCGGGGTGCCGGCGGGTGGGGTCGCTGTGGGTGCATCGAAGAACAGAACCGGCAAGACGCCCGCGCGGCGGGCCCAGCGCCCCAGGAGCTGAAGCACCATGAAGCAGGCGGAGCGTCCGCAGCATCGGAAGGCCCCGCACCTGAGGACACACGGAGGGGCCGGCACTAGGGTGGCCGGGGTCCCGCTGAGAACCAGGCGTCTGAGTACGGACTCGGCTAAGGGCGCCCCGTGGCTCTGCGGCGCGAGACCGGCTCCCGGAGAGGGAGGGGTCGGTGGGCAGAACCTCAGGGAACGAGGCGGGGACAAGGTCGGACACTGCTGGCCGTGCGGGGGACCCTGCGCCACAGCGAAGGTCCCGCCGCTACCCCAGAGTCTCCAGAGTATTTTGAGCTAAGGAGAGCGATCCTTCTGGTTTTGCTGGGTTTATTTTATTTATTTATTTTTGTCCTTGCTGGGAGCGGCGCCGGGCGGGCATGTGGGATCTTAGTTCCCCAACCGGGGATTGAGCCCGTGCCCCCGCCAGGGGAAGTCCCGGTTTTGTTGTTGTTGTTATTTATTTATTTATTGGCTGCGTTGGGTCTTCATTGCTGCACGTGGACTTTCTCTAGTTGCAGTGAGCGGGGGCTACTCTTCGTTGCGGTGCGCGGGCTTCTCATTGCGGTGGCTTCTCTTGTTGCGGAGCACGGGCTCTAGCCGCGCGGGCTTCAGTAGTTGTGGCTCGTGGGCTCTAGAGCGCAGGCTCAGTAGTTGTGGCGCACGGGCTTAGTTGCTCTGCGGCATCTGGGATCTTCCCGGACCAGGGCTTGAACCCGTGTCCCCTGCAGGTGGATTCTTAAGCACTGCGCCACCAGGGAAGTCCTGTTTTGTTGTTTTTAAAGAACGAGCTGCAGTCACTCTGGGATCCACTTCCCGCCCACTGGGATAGGACCAAGAAGACAGACCATAAGCAGCGTCGTGCAGGGTGTGGGCAAAGCGCCTGTGGGAGTGTGACAGGGCGCGGGTGCTGTGGAGAGCAATCTGGCATTTCCTAAGAGGTGAGACGTGGAGTAACTGTATGAGCCAGAGTCCCACTCCTGGTACAGGCCCAGAGAATTAAAAACCTGTGTCCACAGAGGACGTGTATAGGAATGTGCACAGCAACTTTACTCAGAAGAGTCAGAAATGGAAAGAACCCGCGTGTCCCTCCACGGATGCTGGTAGACAGCATGTAGTTGCAGCCACGCGGTGGAATGTTACTCAGCCACAAAAAGGAGCAAAGTTCTGCCTCACTTGACAGCGTGGATGAGCCTTGAGAGCATCGTGATCCGTGAAGGAAGCCACAGCGGCCCCGGATCGTGTGAGTCCGTCTCCACGGAGCGTCCTGAGCAGGCAAAGCCGCAGAGACAGAAGGTGGACGAGTGGTGGCCTGCGGGGGAGAGGGCGGCCTGGCGGACGCTGGACGGAGCCCCGAGGCCTGCCCGGCCTCCTGCAGACTCGCCCGCCCAGAGGACCCTGGGGGGAGGGGGGCGCCCTGCGGTGAACCTCGACCCACGACCCACGGGCGGCCCCGACCCCAGGGCTGGTCCAAGCGTCCTCTCCTTGCCCATCTCCCCGAGAGCCCTGCATGCCAAGCGGCCAGCCGCGGGGGTCCTCAGCTTGTGGCGGCTGCCTGTTTCCTCACGTCCGTCCTGCTTCCCTGCCGCACAAGCTCAAACACACCAGCGTCCCCAGGGCTCCACCAGATTCGTTTCACGTGGGGCTCACGAGCGACAGTAAAGTCTCCCCAAGTCGGGTGAGCCGTGAGGAAGGCCACAGACTGACGCACCCCTCACAACCGGGGCCTGGCCTCTCGTCGCCCCCGGGAGCCCTGCTGCGGCCAGTCGTGCCGCCCCCAGCCTGCAGCCTCTTCTGGAGAATCGCGTGGATGGGGCCTCGCGGGCGTGGCCTCTGAGGCCGCTCCTCCTCGGGCGGCGGGGCCTCCCGCCCGGGGATGCACCACGTTTGTCCACTCACGCAGCAGCGTCAGGAGCAAGAATGAAGAGCTTGAGCGGGTCAGGGTGCGACACAGGTGTTCAGCGCACCTGGTGAGTGTGTGCGCGGCCGCCCCCCGCTGCTCGCGAGGCCGCCGACGTCCCGTCCGCCGCGGGTGCCCCAGGCTCTGCAGCCTGGCGGCCCTTGGTCCGTCTAATCACAGGCTGGACGTCAGCCTGCTCTGCGTTTCCCTCGGGGCTAACGATGGTGGACCAGCTTTCTCGTGCGTCTGAGCTGTCTGTATATTGTCTTGGTGAAATGTCCGTTCAAATTTTTTGTCTTGTTTTTAATTGGGTTTTTTTTTTTTTAATTTATTTATTTTTGGCTGCGTTGGGTCTTCATTGCTGCCTGCAGGCTTTCTCTAGTTGCAGCGAGCAGGGGCTTCTCTTGTTGCGGAGCACAGGCTCTAGGCACACAGGCTCAGTAGTTGTGGCTCACGGGCCTAGTTGCTCCGTGGCACGTGGGATCTTCCCGGACCAGGGCTTGAACCTGTGTCCCCTGAATTGGCAGGCGGATTCTTAGCCACTGCGCCACCAGGAATGTCCCTTAATTGAGTTGTTTTCACTTAACTTTTGAGAGTTTTTTGTATAGTCTGGATCCGAGTCCTTTGTCAGATGTGTCATTTCTTCTCGTCTGTGGCTTGTTTTTTCATTCTCTTAACTGTGTCTATCACAGAACAAAAGTTTTTAATTTTTATGAAATCCAATTTATCTAATTTTTCTGTTATGTGTGGTGTTTGGTCATGACTAAGACCTCTGTCTAATCCAAGATCATGAAACTATTCTCCTCTTTTTCTTCTAAATGCTTTACAGTTTTATGTTTTACGTTTAAATCTATTCTTTTTTTAAAAAAAACAACTATAATTTGTGGCTTACCTGGCTTGTTCTCACTATTAGGGTGGGAGCGACGGCTTCTCATGACTTACTCTGCAAGTACTGTCATAGTCATCTCCAGCCCAGGAGGAGCAGGCAGAAGCGGGGAGGCACAGGGTGGAGAATTGTTTTAGCAGAGCCCAGAAAAGCAGCCTGGTGTCTGCGGGGTGGGTGCTGGGCACAGAGGAAGGTGACAGTGACATTTCTGGCACTCTGGGTGCAGAGGAGCGGCTCTGGTGTTTGCCCCGAGAAGCCACCAGAGGGAACAGTTTCTAGATCAGCCAGCACTTCTGCTCCAGGGGAAGGTGGGACCAGTGGGAGCCCCCCCCAGGGGTCTTTAGCGGGCTCCAATGTCCTCACTGCGCCATCCGCAAGGTCAGGGGAGCCTTTCCAGTTGGAACGGCCAACTGATGACTTACCTGCAGTGACCAGTCATCTGTGTGCGCCTGCGGGGGAGGGACGTGTCTGCACCTGCCCTTTCCTCTGGGGAGACTCGGTCTCTGGTGAAGGGGGCTCCTTAGGACGGTGCTGAGCTGAGACCCGGTGTCTCCACGTCCACAGAAACACTCACTCAGTCGGGAGGTTTGCTGATGCTAAGTTATCACCTCGAGGTTCCAGTAGGGGCCACCCGGATGCAGGCGGTCTCAGGAGTTCACAGCTAGACGTCTGATACCTGCAGGTTTTCACCATCCCGGGAGGAGCAGCCTGAACACGTGCGGGGCTCAGGGTCCAGGCAGGTCTCCAGGGCACAGACCGGGTCCAAGTCACTAGAAGACACAGCAAAATTAGGAAACGCACGGGGAGACGCAGCCTTCGGGCAGCTGGATTGTAAGGGCCACACTGTCCTCGGGACCGACAGTCCGCGCCTCTGGGCGAGGCTGCCGGCGGAGCGGCCTGGTTGTCTCCGACACCCTCGGGACACCCGTGGACTCACTGTCGTGGCACCTCTGCACCCACCGCCGCTCTGGGTGCTGACGGGCCAGGTGGGCGTGCTCAGGAAGCTCTGGCTCTCACCCTCAGGGCCCCGACACACCTTTTCCGTCAGACTGCAGTCACGGGTCCCGGAGTCTGAGCTCGGGCACCAGAGTGTTGTCTCCCAGCCGCTCGCCGTGCCCCTCCGGTCACCGTGCCCCACCTCCCTCTGCGGCCCCCCTACCCCGTCCTCCGTGGTGTCTTCAGGTCCTGCGTCCTGGGGGGCCGCCTCACTGAGCTCCTTCTTCTGGGGAAGGTGATGGGGGGGAGGCCCCTGAGACAGTCCTTCCCTTCGTCCAGCCCCACAGGAGTGAGTCCCGGTGCTGCCCCGTCCCGTGGGTCCGCCCCCCGCCACTGTGCTGGCCCTTCCCCGGGCATCCAGCGCTGTGTCCTGCTGCGACCCTGGTGGACCTGAGAACCCACCCCCCGTGACCCGTGCCCTTTTCTGACGCCTCATCCGGGCTCTGCTTCAGGAAACGGGAACAGAGGCCGATCTGCAGAGGCAGTTGGCGGCCTCTCCTGGGAGGGGACACACCACTTCCAGGTCATTGCCCGCCCGCCCGCCCGCCCTCAGGCCAGTCGCTGGAGTTAGCCCCACAGGCGGGCTGGACCCGGTTCCAGGACTCACCCAGGGCAGGCACTGGACCAGGACGCCGCTCCGGGGGACGCAGCGGTGGGGGTCGACCTCGTTCGGCTGGACGCAGCACTTGCTGCGGCACTCGCCGTGGTCCGTGCAGTAGTCCCCGTTGGGCTGGGGGCAGCGGTCAGAGCCAGCAGGCGCCCCCCTCCGGCCCCGCGGCCCTTGGCCTCACCTTGCACCACGGCACGCACTGCAGGAAGATGGTCTTGGCCGTGCAGTACGTCTGCAGCCCGTAGCTGCTGGTGACGCAGCAGCCGCTCCAGCACTCCGTGTGGTCCAGGCAGGTGTGCCTGTTCGGCTACGGGAAAAGGAGACCTGGTCCCTTCTGCCAGGCCCCCAGCCCTCCTTCCCAGGGTCCGCCCTCCCTGGCCTCTCGCCCCTCGCCGGCCCGGGCAGGGCACACCTTCTGCCAGGACAGGCACTGCTGGAAGACGGCCTGGGGGCTGCAGAACTTCTGGGAACTCAGGCTGTTGGTGACGCAGCCGCCGCTCTGGCACTCTGAGTACTCCTCGCAGGCCTCCCCGATGGCTCCCCCCCCCGTGCCCGCCGCAGCCCCGTGTTCTCCCCCACCCTGCAAACTTGGCTCGCCCGCCTGACACTGTGCTGGAACATCCGCAGACCACGGGGGTCCAGAAGATGGAGAGCCGGGGGAGGGAGGCAGAGGGTAAACTGAGGCACAGAGGACAGAAGAGGCGGCTGTGCGGCCGAGCAGCGGGCAGGGAGGGGTGCCACGAATGAAGCTTCCAGCCCCTCCCCCAGCCCCTCCCCACGCTCTCACGTTTTACAGGTGAGACGCTGCGGCTCAGAGAGGGTAGGTGACCTGCCCGGGATCACAGAGCCAACAAGGAGTTGGACTGAAGCCCAGGCCTGCCGCCCGCCCACCACCTGTGAGGGGCCCTCCACTCGGCTCTCAGAAATCTCCTTCACAAGCTCAAAACTACTGAGGGTCCCAAAGAGCCGCTGTTCCGCGTTTACTGTTCTGGGTAAGTCACTTCAGCTCCCAAGGGCTGAGAATAAAGGCGTCTGGGCTCAGGGTCGGGGCGGCCCAGCGGGTGAGACCCGAGGACAGAGGAGGAGCCGCCCAGAGACCAAGCAGACAGGAGGGCCCCGGGGAGGGGGCCGTGCGGCACGGAGTCCTCCCTGCTGCTCCTGTGCAGGGGCCACCGCGGACGAGGTAGGACGAGGGGATCAGGGCGGTGACACACAGCCCCCAGGACAGCCAGGTCGTGTTGTCTCCGCTGGCACACCACGATGCACACGAGCTGATCACTGTCGCCCCCGGCACCCGCTGCCCCCTCCCCCCGCTCCCCTGGGCCCGCCCCCTGCGATTCCACGCCGCGCCGGGTCCCTGGAGCAGCTTCTGTCCCAGGTCGCAGGGGCCACTGGACTGGGTACTTGGCGCCGGGCCTGGGTGTGAGTCAGGAGTCAGCTGTCCCGGGGGCCTGAGAGCCTTGGGAGGCGGGCGCGCTCACAGGCTGGGCGTGGGAGGGGGGACAGAAGAGGGAGCACAGAGCCGGGGCAGGAAAGCGGGCTGGGAGCCAGGGGCCCCGCGGGCCTGGGTGCGGGCAGCCCTGCACTGTGCAGCGACAGGGGGCAGGGACGTGTAGCTCACCTTGTGGGACCGTGGCAGGTGCGTCCCCCGCGTCGTCACCAGGGTCGCGGGCCGCAACCAGAGCAGCAGCAGACGCCCAGTGCTGGCCGTGGCGCGTGGCCTGTTGGCCCCCGAGAGGCCCCGCCCGCAGGGCTCCTGCCCCTCCCCTTCCCAGGCTTTCTCCATCCAGATGGATTTTTAAACATGAAGAGTCATTGTTTTCTTAGAGGGGTTTTGTTTACAAGGTTGGGCAGGAAGTGCAGAGAGTTCCCGTACACGCCCCTGCCCCGCCTCCGTTTCCATTATCAGTGTCTTAGCCGGTGTCATACATTTGCTGCAACCCAGCCAGCGATTTTGATAATTATTATAAGCCAAAGCCCACCGTTGCATGAGGGTTCGGTCTTGGTGTTGTACATGCGATGGGCTTGGACACACGTATGAAGTGTACCTACGCTTGAGAATCATATGGGGTCGTTTCACTGCCCAGAAACTCCTCTGTGCTCTGCCTGTTCATACCCCAGCCCTGGCACCGCCCACCCCGACCCTGATCCCTTCGCGTCCCCATGGCTGTGCCTTTTCCAGACCGTCCCAGGGTCGCAGCTGTGCAGTGTGTCACCTTTCAGGTGGCTTTTCCCGCTTCCTAATATGCACCTGAGGGTCCTCTGTGTCACTTTAGGGCTTGGTAGCAAATTTCTCTTTATCACTGAGTGGAAAATGTATTTTCAACAGCCTTTCTCTGGGGAGCGATCGAGCCCTTTATTGGTTTAGACAAGAGCGTCTCTGAGGTTAGCGCGCCCAGAATCTCTCCTCGCTTCTCTTTTGGGCCCATCTTGGCAGCGGTCCCCTCTGGTCTCCAGCTCTGGACCCTGCGATGTGACAGGACGAGTGTCCTCAGGGCCCGCGGCCCTCACCCTCAGACTGTCCCAGGTCACTTTATTTGTTGCGGGGCATCTGGGGAGACCGCCGGGCCTTTCTGGGCCCTAGTTCCCCTCCCTGTGAAATGAGGGGTGGGCCCCCTTTGAACCGTCGGTTTTCAGATGATTCCGTGAAGCACGGGGTCATCTGCCTGGCGAAGCACCGCGGAAATCTGCGTTTTAAACTCCTGCACCTGTTCTGGAGCAGGCCCAGCCCTCAGAGCCTTCCGGAGAGCAGAGCCGGGTGGAGCACAGACGGGGTGGGGGGGGGGGTGGCCTGGTGCCCCCCCAGCCCGCCCGATTGGGGCAGATCCTCAGACCAGGAAGGTCGTCGTGGGCGGGGGCCTGGTGGGGCAGCGGTGCTGGGCGCCTGGGGGTGGGCGGGCAGGGGTCTGGTTTGTCTCCTGCGCGTTGCACCTCACGCAGAGCACACTGTCCAAACAACCGGGCTGGTATTTGCTCCAGAACCGTGCCTGTCTGTCAGCACAGACTCTTTTGGCCCCATGCAAATATCCAGAAATTACCCCGTGCCTCCAGTCAGGACAGAATTGAGCAACACGGAACATCTCAGAGTGGCTTCGTTTATGCTTTTGTTAATGAAAATGGCAAGTCACAGGACACAGCACTTCTGTGAGTTTTGGTTTCCTGTAATTCTAGAGTTAGATTTGTCTACAGCAAGCCATAGCTCAGGAGCCACAGAAGCAGCGCTAAAGCACTTCATTCTGGAGTTTTGCTCTTTCAAAAGAGACACAATAGCATGAACTCAGAGCCCTATTTGGATCTGCGGATGCCGAAGAGGGATGAAGAGGCAGAGAAAAGAGAGCAGAGGATGCAGGTCTTAGTGACAACAATACCATTTCTCTTTTAAATTTTACCTTTGAAAAAGCACCTCAAAGTCTATTTCAACGTGTGTTCGACAACAGTGTTTTAAACTTTTCCCCTCAAAAAAAAAAGCACCTGCAAAGCTGGGACGCACCTTTCCCACACGTGCGTCCTACGTGCCGGCAGAGGTCCAAGTGTGTCTGCAGGTCTCCCTGCAACCCCATCGCAGGTCGGCAGATGTGGGCCGTTCTGAGTCCTGGGGCCTCACCGGGCGCTGCCGCCCGCACTTCCCAGGCCCCAGCCCCGCCCAGGATCCTGTCCCTCCACTCAGAATCGGCCCTTGGGAGGAGGACAAGTGTTTCCACGGTGGAACCCAAGACACACTCTCTGGTCCTGGGAGACTGAACCTACAGACAGACCCACAGCCTGGAGCAGCCACCCTGGGGAGCTGGCCAAAACTCTCAGTGACCCCAGATGCGAGCCCCAGGTCAGTGACCCCAGCTTCCCTGGCTTTGCCCCTCCTCCAACTCAGGACCAGCCTGAGAAGCCAAATGTGCCCCCTGACCCATCACACGGGATGCCCGTATCAGTCTGCCAGGCTGCATAACAACCCCACAGACGAGGACGGCCTTGTATCCTGGAGCCTGGCAGGCCAGGTGTGGGCAAGGCTGGTTCCCTCTGAAGCCTGTCTCTTTGGCCGTCTCCTCCCCTGCGTGGTGGACCAGCCCCCATGCTGGGCAAGCTCTGGACAAGCGCCCTTGTGCTGACCACGGCGCTCTGCCTTGCTGCTGACCTGTGAGGGCCACCGGACACAGGCTCCAGGGACGGCGCGGGAACTCACTTGTTTTCCTTCATAGCAGGTCAGAGGTCTCGGATGCCTCAAATCACACGACTCAAGGAAAATGACACCAGACAGCTGAGTCGTACAAGCAGTTTCCAAGATAAATGGCAACCCCACAGCCATTGTAGGAACTTTGTAAACCCTGTTCCCACATCATATCAAACCTATCAAATATAATCATTATGTCACAACTACGTAAGAGCTAAATTTCAATCACAACTTGAACACCTTTAACTTTCAAACCTGCAGTGTTCTTTTTGTACTTTAAACCAGGAAAAAAATATTTTCTGGCCTCAAACCTTTTCTTAGGCCCTTGAAAAGTTCGCAGACCCAGTTTACGCAATTGGTTACGATGTGCCTGATCAATCAGACAGCCCACACGGCGCGGGAACGCCGTACCCCTTGGAGAAAGTCGAGTTCATGGAAGGTCACAGCCCACCTGTGCTCACAGCCCATCACTCACAACAGCCGAGGGGGGAGCAGCCCGAGGGTCCATCGATGGATGGACACGTAATACGTTTGTCCACATAATAGAACATTATTGTCCACATAATAGAACATTATTGTCCACATAATAGAACATTATTGTCCTTAAAAAGGAAGGACACTCCGGCACCTGCTACAACACAGAAGAACCTGGAGGACGTGATGCTCAGTGAGATAAGCCAGGCGCCAAAGGACAGATTCTGTGTGGTTGCTTCCCACCATGTGATCCTTCCTGGAGGAGTGAAATCCACAGAGACGGGAAGCAGGAGGCTGGCTTCCAGGGTCTGGGGGTGGGGGGTGTTATTTTATGGGGACAGAGTTTCCGTTTGGGAAGATGAAAGAGTCCTGGAGATGAGGGTGGTGAAGGTTGCACCTTGAAAGCGTGAAAAGGCGCTTAATGCCCCTGAGCTGTACACTAAAAAATGGTTAAGGTGGTGAATTCTGTACTGTACACATTTTACCAGAATTAAGCTCAGGGCCCTGGAGGCGTAGCTGGTCCTGAGCTTGAAGAACCACGCATTCGCAGCCCCTGCTTGTTCTGAAGTATCCTCTATTCTATGGATAGAATCTCGTTTCTCGGACATTCGTTTATAAGTCTCTCGGCTCAGGCATCTTTCCACGGTTTTGCCTTCCGACATCAACGTCAGGTGTGATGCCACAGCGTCTCAATCTGACAAAAGCCCGATGCCAAATCTTGCCCAAGACGTTACACATCCTGATAAATTAGATTATACAACCACAGGTACCATATTTAGAGCATAAACCCCTCGTGTGGGTCCCATACCCACCCGGCCTCACTTATTCTCCGAGCGGGGAGGCGGCTGAGCCTCTGGTGCCCACGAGGAGAGGTGACCCACAGGTACAGCCCTGACGAGCGCTCGCGTGCAGGCCGCCCAGCGCTCACACGCAGAAGAATAACACGTGCCAGCAAACGTGTGAGAGTGGACATTCCCTGCAGAGAAACGCCCTCTGGGAGCTGATAACGGCTTAAATCCTCAGCGGCCCTACCTTTGAATCTTGGGTCCCACCGGCTCCTCTGTGTAGAAGTGAGGCTGGCCAGGCTGTGGCTTCCGGAAAAGACTCCCAGCCCCCAAACAGAGATTCACACAGGAGCCAGGCTCCAGGGAGCCTGGGGAAAGCTGCCGCAGAATCGCGGGAGCAGCTCCCAGCCCCGCCTCTGTTCCCGCCTTCACCCTCTCGAGAAGTCTCCTCCCTCCTCAGGAGAAACCGGACACACAGTGGCCGGTGGCCGGGCCACACAGGAAGGCAGGACGCTGGCCCACGTGGGAACCCCAGGAACCAGCCGCAGCCTCTGCAGCCGTGGGCCCAGACGGCCGGCCCCAGGCCAGCGACCGCAGCTCCCCCGGGTCTGCCCGCCCCGACTCAGGACCAGCCCCTGCCCCATCCCGTGGGACGTCCCACTGCCGGTCAGCCGCCCTGCCTCCCCACGAGCACCCCTCAGGGTCCCTGGAGCCGACCTCTTGCACTCTCAGGGTCCCCACCCACCTGCCTGGGGGGGCTCCTGATTCGCAGCCCTGTTTGTTCTCACGGGGTGGTCTGAACACAGTGTTCATTCAGTTACATTTCCTGACTTATTTATTATTGACGACAAGCCAGGCTCTGCGGAAGAAGACTGAGTGTCCGCAGCCACCTGATCGCCTCGGAGGGGGTTCTTGGCCTCGTGTGGGAAATGGACCTGTCGACAGATTACATAACGTGTGGAAGATGCCTCTAAGGGAGCGGTGGGGATGCTGGGAGGGAGGACCGGGTTTCCCCAAGTGGGGATCCCCAGGTGGTGGGATGCAGGACAGAGGTCCAGGCAGAGGAGGGGGTGGGCCTGGGAGTTGGGGACGGATGGGAGGGTCGGGCCTGGAGAGCTGGCACAAGAACCTTCACAGGACCAGAGGGTGTCTCGAAAGTTCTGGGCACCACGCAGGACAGGACGAGAGGCTGGCACTGCTGGACCACTGCAGGGGGTGCTGCCTGGGTGTGTGGGGCGAGGGCACCAGGGACCCAGGCCCACTCTGGGCTCTGGGGACGGGGGTGTGAAGGGCTCAGTTCCACACAGTGTTTCAGGGGTCCACCACTGCCTAGCGGCCCCCAAAACTCAGCGGCCCAAAGGGCAATTGGTGACTGCCTCTCGGGTCCTGTGGGCTGACTGGACTCAGCAGGGTGGTTCTCGCTTGGACTCATGCGGCAAAGGGCAGTCAGATGGCACCGGGCTGGCGGAGTGACCTGAAGCCGCGACTTCTCCACCCGCTTGTCCACGGTGGCTGAATGGCAGGGGCGCCTCCCCAACGTGGCTGCCTCATAGCACTGAGTCCCGGGGGACCAGCCCAGGAGCCAGCATCACCCCAGAGACGCCCAGGTCAGTGTGGGAGGAGGAGTGACCAGAGCCAGGGCTGAACCCAGGAGCGGGCACGACCCCCAGGAGCGGACACGAACCCCCGGGAGTGGACACGACCCCCAGGAGCGGACACAGCCCCCAGGAGTGGACACGACCCCCCAGGAGCGGACACGAACCCCAGGAGCGGACATGAACCCCCCAGGAGCGGACACGACCCCCCAGGAGCGGACACAGCCCCCAGGAGTGGACACGACCCCCCAGGAGCGGACATGAACCCCAGGAGCGGACACAAACCCCCCAGGAGCGGACATGAACCCCCCAGGAGCGGACACGAACCCCCCAGGAGTGGGCACGACCCCCAGGAGCGGACACGAACCCCCCAGGAGTGGACACAAACCCCCCAGGAGCGGACATGACCCCCAGGAGCGGACACGACCCCCAGGACTAGACACGACCCCCAGGAGCGGACACAGCCCCCAGGAGTGGACACGACCCCCCAGGAGATGGCAGAAGGTGAGGAGGGGCAGCTGGTGACAGGATATGGTTTCTTACAGGGGTGATGTCTGCGCGACTCTGTAAATATACTAAAGCAATGAAATATACACTCTAAATGGGTGAATTGTATAGCATGTGAATTTTATCTCAATAAAGCTATTTAGAAAAGGAAATCTATTTGAACTTTTACTTATAACTTCATTGTTTTTACATTGTTATTTATACGTTTTTAAAATTCTATCCTTGTCAGAGAGTAACATTTCCTTTTAACCAAAGAATTAGAATTCAATTGAATAACTTGCTTTTTTCACTTGTAAAATGCCTTTTTAAGTAAAAAAAGAAAAAAATCAGTCCTCCTAAAACTAATTTCTTTAACTTATTTTTTTTAACCATTTTTTAAATTGAAGTATAGTTGATTTACAATGTTGTGTTTGTTTCTGGTGTACAGCAGTGATTCAATTTTATATATATATGAACTTCCCTGGCAGTCCAGTGTTTAAGATTCCACGCTGCCACTGCAGGGGGCACGGGTTCAATCGTGGTCAGAGAACTAAGATCCCACATGCTGTGCCCCGTGGCCAAAAAAATTATATATATGTATATATTCTTTTTTAGATTATTTTCAATTATAGATTATTACAAGGTATTGAATATAGCTCCCTGTACTATACAGTAGGACCTTGTTGTCTACCTGTTTTATATATAGTAGTGTGTATCTGTTAATCCCAAACTCCTAACTTATCCCTCCCCCACTTTCCCCTTTGGTAACCATAAGTTTGTTCTCTATGTCTGTGAGTCTATTTCAGTTTTGTAAATAAGTTCATTTGTATCATTTTTTTAGATTCCACACATAAGTGATATCACATGATATTTGTCTTTCTCTGTCTGACTTACTTCACTTAGTATGATAATCTCTAGGTCCATCCATGTTGCTGCAAATGCATTAGTTTATTCTTTTTTATGGCTGAGTAATATTCCATTGTACATATGTACCACATCTTCTTTATCCATTCATCTGTTGATGGACACTTAGGTTGCTTCCATGTCTTGGCTATTGTAAATAGTGCTGCAATGAACATAATCTTTTCGAATTATGGTTTACTCTGGATACATGCCCAGGAGTGGGATTGCTGGATCATATGGTAGCTCCATTTTTAGTTTTTTAAGGAACCTCCATAGTGTCCTCCATAGTGGTTGTACCAATTTACATTCCCACCAACAGTGTAGGAGGGTTTTCTTTTCTCCACACCCTCTCCAGCATTTATTGTTTGTAGACTTTTTGATGATGGCCATTCTGACTGGTGTGAGGTGATATCCCACTGCAGTTTTGTTTTTTTTTTCCCACTGTAGTTTTGATTTGCATTTCTCTAATAATTAGTGATGTTGAACATCTTTTCATGTGCCTGTTGGCCATCTGTATGTCTTCTTTGGAGAAATGTCTATTTATGTCTTCTGCCCATTTTTTGATTGGGTTATTTGTTTTGATATTGAGCTGTATGAGATGTTTGTATATTTTGGAGATTAATCCCTTGTCAACTGCATCATTTGCAAATATTTTCTCCCATTCTGCAGGTTGTCTTTTCATTTTGTTTATGGTTTCCTTTGCTGTACAAAAGCTTTTAAGTTTAATTAGGTCCCGTTTGTTTATTTTTGTTTTTATTTCCATTACTCTAGGAGATGGATCCAAAAAGATCTTGCTGTGATTTATGTCAGAGTGACCCGCCTATGTCTTCCTCTAGGAGTTTTATAATATCCGGTCTTACATCTAAGTCTTTAATCCATTTTGAGTTTATTTTTGTGTATGGTGTTAGAGAATGTTCTAATTTCATTCTTTTACATGTAGCTGTCCAGTTCTCCCAGCACCACTATTGAAGAGAATGTCTTTTCTCCATTGTATATTTTTGCCTCCTTTGTCATAGATTAATTGGCCATAAGTGTGTAGGTTTGTTTCTGGGCTCTCTATTCTGTTCTGTTGATCTATGTGTCTGTTTTTGTGCCAGTACCATACTGTTTTGATTACTGTAGCTTTGTAGTATAGTCTGAAGTCAGGGAGCCTGATTTCTCCAGCTCTGTTCTTCTTTCTCTAGATTGCTTTGGCTATTTGGGGTCTTTCGTGTTTCCATACAAACTTTAAAATTTTTTGTTCTAGTTCTGTGAAAAATGCCATTGGTAATTTGATAGAGGTTGCATTGAATCTATAGATTGCCTTGGGTAGTATAGTCATTTTGACAATATTGATTCTTCCAATCCAAGAACATGGTATATCTTTCTATCTGTTTGTGTCATCTTTGATTTCTTTCATCAGCATCTTATAGTTTTTAGAGTGCAGGTCTGTGTCTCCTTAGATAGGTTTATTCCTAAGTGTCTTATTCTCTTTGATGCGATGGTAAATTGGGATTGCTTCCTTAATTTCCCTTTCTGATATTTCATTGTTCGTGTATAGAAATGCAACAGATTTGTGTGTATTAATTTTTTATCCTGCAACTTTACTGAATTCACTGATGAGCTCTAGTAGTTGTCTAGTAACATCTTTAGGATTTTCTATGTATAGTGTCATGTCATCTGCAGTGACAGTTTTACTTCTTCTTTTCCAGTTTGGAACCCTTTTATTTCTTTTTCTTCTCTTACTGCTATGTCTTGGACTTCCAAAACTGCATTGAATAAAACTGGTGAGAGTGGGCATCCTTGTCTTTTTTTCCTGATCTTAGAGGAAATGCTTTCAACTTTTCACCATTGATGTTAGCTATGGGCTTGTCATGTATGGCTTTTATTATGTTGAAGTATATTCTCTCTGTGCCCACTTTCTGAAGAGTTTTTGTCATAAATGGATGTTGAATTTTATGATATTTATAGAGATTTCCATCTGAAAGCAGCAGAATACATGTTCATCTCAAGAGCACATGCAGGGCTTCCCTGGTGGTGCAGTGGTTGAGAGTCTGCCTGCCGATGCAGGGGACACAGGTTTGTGCCCCAGTGCAGGAATATCCCACATGCTGCGGAGCAACTAAGCCCGTGCGTGAGCCATGGCCACTGAGCCTGTGCATCCAGAGCCTGTGCTCCGCAACAGGAGAAGCCACAACAGTCTGTTGTGAGAGGCCCGCGTACCGCAAAAAAAAAAAAAAACACATGCAACATTCTCCAGCATAGATCACATGCTGGGCCACAAAGCAGGCCTTGGTAAATTTAAGAAAATTGAAATCATGTCAAGCATCTTTTCCAACCACAATGCTATGTGGCTAGAAATCAACTACAAGATAAAAAATTGCAAAAAACACAAACATGTGTCCAGGCTAAACAATATGCTACTAAACAACCAATGGCTCACTGAAGAAATCAAAGAGGAAATCAAAAATACCTAGACAAATGAAAATGAAAACACAATGATCCACAACCTATGGGATGCAGCAAAAGCAGTTCTAAGAGGGAAGTTTACAGCAATAAAAGCTTACCTCAGGAAACAAGAAAAATCTCAAATAAACAACCTAACCTTATGTCTAAAGCAACTAGAGAAAGAAGAAGAAACAAAACCCAAAGTTAGTAGAAGGAAAGAAATCATAAAGATCAGAGCAGAAATAAATGAAATAGAGACTAAAAAAAATAGAAAAGATCAATGAAACTAAAAGCTGGTTCTTTGAAAAGATAAACAAAACTGATAAATCTTGCAAATAGAGATTATCATACTAAGTGAAGTAAGTCAGAAAGAGAAAGACACATACCAGGTGATATCACTTATTTGTGGAATCTAAAATATGACAGAAATGAACTTATCTGTGAAACAAAAAACAGACTCATGGACATAGAGAACAGACTGGTGGTTGCCAAGGGGGAGGAGGGGGTGGGGGAGGGATGGAGTGGGAGGTTGGGGTTAGCAGATGTAAGCTTTTATATATAGAACGAATAAACAACAAGGTCCTACTGTATAGCACAGGGAACTATATTCAATATCCTATGATAAACCATACTGGAAAAGAATATTATATAAAACGTATATACATAGATGAATTAAATTCTTTATGTAATAAAAAAAGAAACAATAATACTTTGGATGTATTAGGTTAAATAAAACATATCAAAATGAAAAAAATATGATAGAACTTTAGCCAAAATCATCAAGAATAAAAGGGAGAGGGTCCAAATCAATAAAATCAGAGATGAAAAAGGAGAATTTACAACCAACACCACAGAAATACAGAGGATCATAAGAGCAACTGTATACCAATAAAATGGACAACCTGGAAGAAATGGATAAGTTCTTAGAAAGGTACAATCTTTCAAGACTGAACCAGGAAGAAATGGAAAATATAAACAGACCAATTACCAGTACTGAAACTGAAGCAGTGTTTTTGGCCACGCCACATGGCTTGCCGGATCTTGGTTCCCTGACCAGGGATTGAACCTGGGCCCACGGCAGTGAAAGCACGGAGTCCCAACCACTGGACCACCAGGGAATTCCCTGAGTCAGTAATTTAAAAACTCCCAAGGAACAAATATCCAGGACCAGATGGCTTCACAGGTGAATTGTACCAAACATTTAGAGAAGAGTTAGCATCTATCCTCTGAAACTATTCCAAAAAAAATTGCAGAGGAAGGAAAATTTCAAACTCATTCTATGAGGCCACCATCACCCTGATACCAAAATCAGATGAAGATATCACAAAAAAAGCAAATTACAGGCCAGTATCACTGATGAACACAGATGCAAAAATCCTCAACAAAATACTAGCAAACTGACTCCAATAATACATTAAAAGGATCATACACCATGATCAAGTGGGATTTATCCCGGGGATGCAAGGGTTTTTCAATATTGGCAAATCAATCAGTATGATACACCACATTATCATACTGAGGAATAAAAACCATATGATCATCTCAATAGATGCAGAAAAAAGCTTTTGATAAAATTCTTTAACTTATTTAAATATGTTTATGCAGATTGTAGATTTTAACTGACACCTTAACTGTCACCACTGACTCTGTGGTTGGGGCCATGCTTGTTTCCTCCCAGCCTGAAGTTTGCATTAGGACTTTCCACTTTTAATTTTCCTTCCAGGACGCTTCAAGACAACTCACCTGAACCTCACAATGAGCGTTTGGGGTCCAGACACAGGCTTCGCACTGACTTTGAGAGGCTGCTAACGGGAGAGTTCTAATGGGGCGGGTGCACACGGCAAAGCCACCTTCCTGGGGGCACCCTGCAGCTGTCCTGTCGTCCTCAGCATGATCATAACACTCTTCTCAAACAGTGAAAGAAATCACTAAATTCTTGGACAAACGAGATTTTATAACATACCTTTTCTTCTGAGAAAAGATAAGGAAAAAACATTATACGTTTTCAGAAGACAGAACCCCTGCCACAGCTGGCCGGGCAGGACTTTGCCCAGGGGGAGGAGGGTGACCTGCAGGGGAGAAATCTCCCTGTTCGTGTGGGTTTCTTTCTATCCCTGAAACGCCAGTATTTTGCCCTGACATTTTAGGTGTGAACCTTTTTTTTTAATATATAAATTTATTTATTTATTTTTGGCTGTGTTGGGTCTTGGTTTCTGTGCGAGGGCTTTCTCTAGTTGCGGCGAGCGGGGGCCACTCTTCATCGCGGTGCGCGGGCCTCTCACTACCTTGGCCTCTCTTGTTGCAGAGCACAGGCTCCAGACGCGCAGGCTCAGTAGTTGTGGCTCACGGGCCTAGTTGCTCTGCAGCACGTGGGATCTTCCCAGACCAGGGCTCGAACCCGTGTCCCCTGAATTGGCAGGCAGACTCTCAACCACTGCACCACCAGGGAAGCCCCAGGTGTGAACCTTTTTAAAAATCCTCTTGCCTGGGGCCCACCAAGTCCATTTATCACTTCTCCCCAGTTTCTCTTCTTTCCTGAACCGTGTGACAGCCTCTCAGAGGTGCTCACACCTCTCCTCCCTCACGACCACTGTTCGTGGGGTCAGTGCCAGATGTTGAACGCCGCGGTTGTTGGGGTCAGGCCACTAGTGGGCCACACACAGCGACCAGCCCCTGGCCAGTGGAGAGCCCTGTACTGTGTGCTCCTGTAACCCGTGCTGGGCAGACTGGCCAGCCACTCCCCTTCAAGGCACAGGGAGAAACCGCCTCTGCTGACAGCAGCATCCGTGGGCCCAGGAGCAGGGCAACACCCCAGGGGAGGGTCTCTGTTGCCTCCGGGTCGCAGGCAACGAGGGAGCAGGGCCGCACCCCACCGTGGCCCCCTGGAGGTCCCAGGACTCTGTAGCCCTCACTCCCCATCTTCCCCCCACCCAGTGCCTGGCAACCGCTGATCTGCTTTCCAGCTCTGTGGGTCTGCCTGCTCTGCACACTCCATATAAGTGGATTCATACAACAGGTGGTCTCCAGGGACTCCCTTCTTTCAATGAGCAAAATGTTTTCAAGCTTCACTCACATTGTAACGTGAAAGGTCCTCCATTTTCTTCATTGCAGAGTCATTCTGCTGTATGGATATACCACATACTATTTATTTATCAGTTGATGGACATTTGGGCTGTTTCCCATTTTAACCACTATGGATAATGCTGCCGTGAACACTTATGTACAAGTTTCCGTGGGGACACGTTTTCGTGTCCTCTGGGTGTTCCACCTAGAAGTGGATCGTTGGGTCCTGTGATAACTCTAGGTTTAACCTTTTGAGAGACTGCCAGACAGTTTTCCAAAGCGGCTGCACCACTGTTCATTCCCACTGGACATAAAAAGTATCTGACTTTTCCACATCCTCACCAACACTTGTTATTATCTTCTTTTCAATTACAGCCATCCTGGTGGGTGTGAAGTGGTCTCTCACTGTGGTTTTGATTTGAATTTCCCTACTAGTGGATGCTGTTGAGTAGAATTTCATATGCTAACTGGCCATTTGTGTATCTTCTGTGGAAAACTTCCTATTCAGATCCTTTGCTCCTTTTTCAAATTGGTTATTTATCATTTTATTATTGAGCTGTAAGAGTTTTTGAGGTACAATCCCTTATCATATTTATGATTTGCAAGTATTTTCTCCCATTCTATGGGTTGTCTTTTTACTTTCTTGATGGTGTCCTTTGAAGCACAAAATTTTTTTAATTTTGGTGAAGTTCAATTTTTTTATTTTCTCTATTTGCTTATACTTATGTTATCATTTATAAGAATCCATCACCAAACCTAAGTCCACAAATATTTACACCTATGTTTACTTCTAAGAGTGTTATGGTTTTAGCTTTTACATTTAGGTCTTTAATCTTGAATTAATTTTCATATATGGCGTGAGGTATGGGTCCAAGTTAATTCTTTTGCATGTGGATATACAGTTGTCCCAGCACCATTTGTCGGAAGACTACTCTTTCCCCAATGAATTATTTTGGTATCATTGTCAAAATCAATTTATTTTATTCTGGTTTACATATTTATATTTTCTTTCTTTGTTCTCAATTCAGCTCCATACATCTACATTTCTATCCTTATGCCAGTTAGTGCAAGTGAATTGTTGGGTCCTATGGTAACTGTTCTGATTACTGTAGCTTTGTAGTAAGGTCTGAATTTGGAAGTGCGAGTCCTCTAACTTCACTCTGCTTCTTCAAGATTGTTTTGGCTACTCTGGATCCCTTGCATTTTTATATGAATTTTAGGATCAGCTTATTCATTTCTGCCAAGAAGCCACCTGGGATTTTAATAGAGATTGTGCTAAGGTTGTAGGTAAATTCAGGAAGAATTGCTATTTTAACATCATTAAGCCTTTCAATCCATGAACATGGACTGTCTTCCAACTTACTTAGATCTTCTTTAATTAAAAAAAAAAGTTTTATAGGTTTCAGATAAGGTGGGCACTAGTCCTGTTAAATTTATTCCTAAGTATTTTATTCTTTTGAATACTATTGTAATGGAACTCTTTTCTTTTTATTTATTTATTTGTGGCTGTCAGGTCTTAGTCGCAGTGCGGGGTGGGGATGGGGGGCTTAGTTGCCCCGAGGCATGTGGGATCTTAGTTCCCCGACCAGGGATCGAACCCACATCCCTTGCATTGGAAGGCGGATTCTTAACCACTGGACCACCAGGGAAGCTCCTGGAACTGTTTTCTTAATTTTCAGATTGCTCATTGCAAGTGTTGTAAATATAACTGATTTTTATATATTTCTGTTTTTGGCCACACCGCCTGGCTTGCAGGATCTTAGTTCCCCGACCAAGGATTGAACCCAACCCCCCTGCAGTAGAAGTGCAGAGTCTTAACCACTGGACCCTCAGGGAATTCCATATATATATATATATATATATATATATATATATATATATATATATATATATATATGTATATGTATATATGTATATGTATGTATGTTTTTTGGTTTTTGTTTTTTTTTTGCGGTACGCGGGCCTCTCACTGCTGCGGCCTCCTCCGCCGCAGAGCACAGGCTCCGGACGCGCAGGCCCAGCGGCCATGGCTCACGGGCCCAGCCGCTCCGCGGCACGTGGGATCCTCCCGGACCAGGGCACGAACCCGCGTCCCCTGCATCGGCAGGCGGACTCCCAACCACTGCGCCACCAGGGAAGGAAGCCCCCTATATATTTTTTACTGAACCAAACTTGGGTCTTCTCGCCTGCAAACAGTAAAGCCAACCCACTGCCTCCGGGTTGTGATGAAGGAAAGTGCAGCATTTATTGCAGGTACCAAGCGAGGAGTCCAGGGAACTAGTGCTCAAAAGACCTGAACTCCCCGAAGGCTTTCAGGGAAAGGTTTTTAAAGACAGGGTGAGGGAGGGAGGTTGTGGGGTGGGTGATCAGCTCGTGGACCTTCTTCTGATTGGTTGGTGGTGAGGTAATTGGGGGTCAACATCATCAACCTTCAGGTTCCAGCCATTCTGGGGTCTACATGCGTGTAGGCAGCATACAGTTAACTTCCTCCATCTGGTGAGGGCTTCAGTATCTGCAAAACAGCTCAAGGACACGGCTCAGCATAGTATCTACAGCCCTTGAGGAAGAACTAAAGGCCCTTGACTTTGTTTAATGGCTGAAATATTGTTATTTTGTCTTGTTTGACTGTTTTCTTTTCTTTCTGCATTTTCTCACTTCTCTGATTAAATTTGTTCTTTGGAACTAGGGGAAGGCCTAGGAGGCTAAAGTTTTTCTACAGACAAGAGGCAGGCAGAGGACAGGGGAGGGTCTGTCCCAGGAAGGACCCACAGGGTCCTACTCGGTTACGTATTGATCTTGCATCTTGCAACCTTGCTGAACTTGCTTATTAGTTCTAATACGTTTTAGTGGATTCCTTAGGATTTTCTATTTCTATTTTAATTTTGTCCCCATTTTCTTGCTACTTGCCCTGGCTGGAACCTCCAGGACAATGTTGAATAGAGGCACCAAGGGAGGACAACCCCTTCTTATTCCTGATCTTAGGGAGAAGCATTTATTCTTTTCACCATTAAGAATGATATCAGGGCTTCCCTGGTGGCGCAGTGGTTGAGAGTCCGCCTGCCGATGCAGGGGACACGGGTTCGTGCCCTGGTCCGGGAAGATCCCACATGCCACGGAGCAGCTGGGCCCGTGAGCCATGGCCGCTGAGCCTGCGCGTCCAGAGCCTGTGCTCCACAACGGGAGAGGCCACAACAGTGAGAGGCCTGCGTAACGCAAAAAAAAAAAAAAAAAAAAAATGATATCAGCTGTGGGTGTTTTGTAGATACTATTTTTTATCAGGTTGAGAAATTTCCTTTCTAGTCCTAGTTTGTTAAGTGTTGTTATCATGAAGAAATGTTTTAGATTTTGTCAAATGCTTTCTCTGCATCTACTGAGATGATCATGTGGTTTTTGTCCTTTATTTTGTTGATATGGTATATAACTAATTTTTGGATATTAAATTAACAGTTGGTTTGCTTTTTTTTTGAGTTTTTTTTTTTTTTTTTTTGCGGTACGCGGGCCTCTCAGTGTTGTGGCCTCTCCCGTTGCGGAGCACAGGCTCCGGACGCACAGGCTCAGCGGCCATGGCTCACGGGCCTAGCCGCTCCGCGGCATGTGGGATCATTCCCGGACCGGGGCACGAACCCGTGTCCCCTGCATCGGCAGGCAGACTCTCAACCACTGCGCCACCAGGGAAGCCCATTTTTTGAGAATTTTTGCATCTATATTTTAAGGAATTAGTCTGTTCTTGTGATGTCTTCCTTTTTTTTTTTTTCCCACAGAGCAATGCTAGCTTCATAGAATTAGTTGAGATGTGTTCCCTCCTTTTCTAAATTTTACAAGTTAACATTTAAGGAAGTTAAATTAACATTTAACACCAATCCTGGAAGTTCTAGCCTGAAAAATCAGACAAGAAAAATAAATAAAAGGCATCCAAATCAGAAAAGAAAGTCTCTGTTTGCAGATGACAGGATCTTATATCCAGAAAATCCCAAAGAATCCACAAGAAAACTCCTACAACTAATAAATGAGTTCAGCAAAGTTGCAGGGTAGAAGCTCAACCCACAAAAATCAGTTGTGCTTCTACATACCATCAATGAACAATCAGAAAACGAAATGAAGATAATTCTCTCTACAATAGCATCCAAAACAAACCAAAAAACCATAGGAATAGATTTAACCAAGGAAGTGAAAGAGTTGTATAAGAAAAATGAAAAAGCGTTGTTTAAAGAAATTAAAGAAGATGTAAATAAATGTAATGACACCCCATGTTCATGTATTGGAAGACTTACTATTGCTAAGATGGCTATGCTACCCAATGCAAACTGCAGATTCAATGCAATCCCTATCAAGATTCCAATGGCCTTTTCTGCAGAAATGGTACGGCTGCTCCTTAAATCCATATGGCATTGCAAGGGGCACTGAATAACCAAAACAATATTGAAAAAGAACAAAGTTGGAGGACTCACATTTTCCAATTTCAAAATTTTCTATAAAGCTATAGTTATCAAAACAGTATGGTGCTGGCATAAGGATAATACAGATAGGACAATGGAATAGAATAGAAAACCCAGAAATAAACTCTATGTCTATGGCCAGTTGATTTTCAACACAGATGCCAGACCCTCAGTGGGTAAAGAATAGTTTCTTTAACAAATGGTGCAGGGACAACTGAACATCCACGTGCAAAAGAATGAAGTTGGAGCCCTACCTCACACCATAAGCAAAGATTAACTCAAAATAGATCAACAATCTAAATATAACAGCTAAAATCATAAAACTCTTAGAAGAAAACAGGGGTAAATTTTCATGACCTTGGATTTGGCAGTGGATTTTAGAAATGACACCAGAAGCAGAAGCAACAAAAGAAAACATAGATAAATTGGACTTCATCAAAATAAAAGACTTCTGGGTTTCCCTGGTGGCGCAGTGGTTGAGAGTCTGCCTGCCGATGCAGGGGACACGGGTTCATGCCCCGGTCCAGGAAGATCCCACATGCCACGGAGCGGCTGGGACCGTGAGCCATGGCCGCTGAGCCTGTGCGTCCGGAGCCTGTGCTCCGCAATGGGAGAGGCCACAGCAGTGAGAGGCCTGAATCCCGCAAAATAAATAAAGACTTTTGTGCATCAAAGGTCATTACCAATAAAGTGAAAAGACAACCTACAATGGGACAAAATATTTGAAAATCATATATCTGATAAGGGTCTACTATCCAGAATACATAAAGAATTCTTACAACTGAACAGCAAAATTTTTTAACCCAATTAAAAAATGGGCAAGGTGGGACTTCCCTGGTGATCCAGGGGTTAAGAATCTGCCTTCCAATGTGGGGGCCATGGGTTCAATCCCTGGTCTGGGAACTAAGATCCCACATACCACGAGGCAACTAAGCCTGCATGCTCTAGGGCTCACATGCCACAACTAGAGAGCCTGTGCGCTGCAACTACTGAGCCTGTGCTCTAACTAGAGAGGAGCCTGCATGCCACAACTAGAGCGAAGCCCCCGTGCTGCAACGAAGGGCCCGGGTGCCACAACGAAAGATCCTGCAACTAAGACCCGATGCAGCCAAATAAATAAATATTTTTTAAATGGGCAAGGGACTTGAATAGACATTAATCCAAATAAATTATATAATTTCACCCACTAGGATGGCCATAAGTGAGTGGAAAATAACAAGTGTTGAAAAGGATGTATAGAAACTGGAATGCTTGTATACTGCTAACTGGAATGTAAAATGGTTCAGCTGCTTGGGAGACATTTTGATGGTTCTTCAAAAAGTTAAACACAAAATTACCATATGACCCAGAAATTCCACTCCTAGGCATATACACCAAAGAATTGAAAATAGTTGTTCAAATACTTGTACCCGGATGCTCATAGCAGCACTAGTTACAGTAGCCAAAATATAAAATATAAAAGCTCAAATGTCTATCAGTGGATGAACAGATAAATTGTGGAATATGCATACAGTGCAATATTGGTCTGCCATAAAAGGGAGTGGAGTACTGACACATGCCACAACCCAGATGGACCTTGAAAACATTACGCCAAGTGAAAGAAGTCAGACACGAAAAGGCACATATTCTACGATTCCATTATTTGAAATATCCAAAGTAGATAAATCCATAGAGAGAAGGTAGATTGGTGGTTGCCAGTATGTGCCAGGAGCAGGGGGACGGGAAGTTCTTGATGGGCATGGGGTTTTATCTGGTGATGATTAGAATGTTTTGGAAGTAGATGATGGTGGTTGCACAATATTGTGAGTGTGCTAAACTTCGATGAATTGCTCATTAAAACGGCTAATTAGATGCTATGTGAATTTCACCTCAAAAGTGTGTAAAACATTTATCATTTTGTGAAATAGTACGATGTCTGGGATTTGGTCCAAAATAATGAGGTGGGGGTAGAGGTACAAAAAGTAAAAACAAAAACATGTTTCCTCCGAGCTGTATAGGAAACAAAACAAGAGACGGAAATGGGTAGAAGCCTAGAGTGCGGAAATCCAGGTGAGAAACGCGGCGGGGCGCTTTGTGTGGGGGGGAAGGGGCTAGAACCCAACAGCCCTGACGTGTATCTGTAGACAAAAACAAGAGGACTGTTAGGGCAAAGAAAGAGATCCAGATTTTTTGTCTGAACCCTGGAGGCAGGGGTGCCTTTGCCGAGCTGCGGGGAACCGCGGACACGAATCAAGGATTGCTCTTGGGAAATCATCTCCTTGTGCACCTTAAACTTACAAAACTTCACGCGTCGGTTGTATCCCAACAAAATTGGGTAAATACACATATATTTTTTTAAAGGGATTGCTCTTCGGGTTTAGTGCGCGCTGCGCATCAGACACCGGCGGAGACGCAGAGGAGGCGGGCAGTGCTCTGCCGCGTCTTCCCCCCGAGTTTTAAGTGTCCTCCCGAGGGACGCGAGGGCCTGCACCGTCTTCGCGCCCTCCCTGAGCGGGCTGGGGGCGACGGCTGCCGCGACCCCGACCCTGCCCGCTCGGGGCCCCACCTGGCGACACCTGCCAGGTGCGCTGCGTGTCTACGCCCGGCGCCCCCGCGGCTCGGGGACCGACCTGGGGCGGGGCGAGGCGGGACAGGGCGGGGAGCGCGAGGCCACGCCCGGGAGGCGGCCACGCCGGCGCCCCCCAGCCCGATTTCCTGTCCCAGCAGCTCGGGGCCATGGCGGCGGCCGAGCCCAAGACCCCCGCGGGGACGGCCGCGGCCCGACGCCTGGCCCGGAGCTGCTGGTCCGCGTTCTGGGACTACGAGACGCCCAAGGTGATCGTGGTGAAGAACCGGCGCCTGGGCATCGTGTACCGCACGGTGCAGCTGCTCATTCTGCTCTACTTCGTGTGGTGGGTGCGCACGGGGGGAGACCCGGCGGCAGGGGGTGTCCAGCGGGGTCAGGAGCGTACGGGAGGGCGCCACCGGGACGTCCCAGGTTGGAGGGGCCGCTCTGGGCAGGTGGCGAGGAGAATGCCGGCGGCCGCCGCCAGGCTGGCCCCTCGGACGCCGCAGAGCCTACCCGGCCGGCCCCCGAGAGACGGTGACGCAGCCTCGATCCCGCCGGAGTCGAGCTGACTCGGCAGGGGAGGGGTCCCGGGCCTGCCGCGGGGTCGCCTCCAGAGCCGGCCCTGCCCGTTCGCACAGGTACGTGTTCATCGTGCAAAAGAGCTACCAGGACAGGGAGACGGGCCCCGAGAGCTCCGTCATCACCAAGGTCAAGGGCATCACTTCGTCCGAGAACAAAGTGTGGGACGTGGAGGAGTACGTGAAACCCCCCGAGGTGCGCCACTCGGGCCCCGCCCCCCCCCCTCCGAGCACCCCGAGGGTGGGACCGAGTGGCGGCCGAGCTGCCCGGCGCCGGCCGACCGTCCCTTGTTTCTGAGCCCAGGGGGGCAGCGTGTTCAGCATCATCACCAGGATCGAGGTCACTCCCTTCCAGACCCTCGGAACCTGCGCCGAGGTGAGGTCGGGTAGAGAGCAGAGCCGGGGCGGGAGGGAGGGGCCCTGCCTGGTCCGCTGTGCCTGGGGGAAAAGAGTGTCGGGCCCCTGACCAAGCAGCCTCCTCCCTAGAGTATGAGGGTCAGAAACGCCACGTGCGACTCGGACGAGGACTGCGTGGCTGGGCAGCTGGACATGCTGGGAAACGGTCAGTGTGTGCCAACTGGGGGCGGGGGCGGGCCGCGCCCCTGAGGGCGCATCTGCCACCTGAGCGCGCGTCTGCCCACAGGCCTGCGGACCGGGCGCTGCGTGCCTTATTACCACGGGTCCTCCAAGACCTGCGAGGTGTCCGCCTGGTGCCCGGTGGAGGACGGGGCCTCAGTCAGGTGTGCACACCCGCTGTCCCCACCCACCTGGGGCCAAGCTCCTTTGCTCCTTTCTCCTACCTGACCGGAGTCGGGGTGTGTGGGGGGAGAAGGACGGGAGGGGCAGCGCAGCAGGGGAGCCTGGGGGACCGGGAGAAGGGGAGACTAAACACACCCGGTTTGTGCCTCCTCAGCCAGTTTCTCGGTAAGATGGCCCCCAATTTCACCATCCTCATCAAGAACAGCATCCACTACCCCAAATTCCAGTTCTCCAAGTAAGAGCCATTAGCGCGTGGCGACAAGGGATGGGCTGCGGCGGGGGGGGGGTTGCCTCTTGGAATGTGTTGTTTGGGGGTGCATGGCTTCTGCTCCCTCCCCATCTGATGCCACTAGGCCTTGTCTTTAGGGGCAACATCGAGAACCGGAAGGATGGCTACCTGAAACACTGCACATTCCATGAGGTCTCTGACCTCTACTGCCCCATTTTCAAGCTGGGCTACATCGTGGAGCAGGCAGGGGAAAACTTCACGCAGCTGGCACACTCGGTGAGGGCACCAGGGAGAGTGGGTGGGACAGCTGTCCGTCCAGGTGCTGGCTCCCACCTGCACACAAAGGGTCTCATTACAGCCGAGTCCGTCTGCAGTCTTGGCCAGCCCTGGCCCTGCTCGGGCAGAGGAAAGAGAAACACGATCGTCTGACCCATCTGGGTGTGCATGGCTCCTGCTAAATTATTGACTCCTGGCATCCCCTTGTGCCGTGTGCCTCAGAAGCAGGGCACTCAACGAGCCCCCTTCCCCAGCTCTCTGCCCTGAGCTGCCCTGGGTGCCTCACAGTATGCACCCCACACATAGCCTCAGCAGGACCTTGGGGCTGTTGAAGGTCCTCTCTGTGAGCCCACCCTGACCCCGTGTCTGTGCCCACTTCTGGACAGGGTGGTGTAATTGGGGTCATTATCAACTGGGACTGTGACCTGGACCTGTCGGCGTCAAAGTGCAACCCCAAATACTCCTTCCGGAGGCTCGACCCCAAGCATGTCCCAGCCTCATCTGGCTACAACTTCAGGTACCTTGGCCTTGGGACACTGGGTCCTCGTCTGCCCTAGCCGTGGAGGTCCAGGAGTCAACAGGGCAGGTGCCCAAAGGTTCAGGGGCGCCAGTGGTCGGCTGAGTCTTGGAGCTGCCCCATTTGGGCAACAGGTGCACCCCCCGTCATGCTCCTCAGGGTCAGGTGGCCAGGTTTCCTGCACCCGGGTCATTCCCTCCCAGATTCTGACGTGCTTCCGGGTCATTCCGCCCTAGGTTCGCCAAGTATTACAAAGTAAACGGTACCACCACCCGCACACTCATCAAAGCCTACGGGATCCGAATTGACGTCATCGTGCACGGACAGGTAAACCAGCCCACCTTGCCTACCTGAGGCTTGGGCTGGCCCAGCCTCAATCTCTCCTACCACACCCCACGCCTCCCTTGAGCCCCACTCCCGCATCTCAGGCAGCCTCTTTGCCTCCAGGCAGGGAAGTTCAGCCTGATTCCCACCATCATTAACCTGGCCACAGCGCTGACCTCTATCGGGGTGGTAAGGGATGCACACTAGGGTCACGGGGGGTGGGGGGACGGGGGGGCAGGTGCCAGGCTCTAACGCATTGGTCTTGCTGGTCTCAGGGCTCCTTCCTGTGCGACTGGATCTTGCTAACGTTCATGAACAAAAACAAGGTCTACAGCCATAAGAAATTTGACAAGGTGTGTACTCCAGGGCCTTCCTCAGGCAGCTGGCCTGTGACCCTGGCCCTTGTTTTGGGCCAGGGCCCTCCCCCACCCTATCCCTGCTCCGCAGACCCAGGCCAGGCTGGCCAACCGCAAGGTGAGGGGCAGAGCCAGGCCTGGGCTGTCCCACCCCCATTGCCTTGCCCCACCTCTGCCCCGTCTGAGCAGATGGTGGATGCTCCCAAGCGGGGTGCAGGACCAGGGCTTGGCACCTCTGAGCCTTCCCAACAGGACTGCGCTCTCACAGACGCCCGAGGATTGGCCCAGCTCTGAGCCCACTCCCACCTTCTGTCGTGCTGCACTGAAGACCTGGGCCTGTTGGGGGCCCCTGAAGTCTGTGGCCCCAGGAGCGCCCCACTCCCCAGGGCAGCATGGCTTGGACCTTGGACCTGGGCCCTGCCCACACACCTCAACACTGCGTCGCAGCAAAACCAGCAGCCAAAGGGCCCCGTGCAACCAGGCAGTGGGATGACATGAAGGGGACGGCACCTGATCCCGGCCTGTCCGTCTTGTCCCCCAACTGCCCAGGGGCCTGTAGGGGGCAAGTCCCCACCTCCACCTTCTCCCTAGCTGTTCTCCTCCCAGGCTCTTTGCTCCTCCCCCCCACCCCCCACCCCCACCCCGACCCTTCACTCACCTCATAGCCAGGAAATCACACATCCAGAATCCAATAAAGCTGTGACCAGACCCTCCTGGCCTCGTCTTCGGGGAAAAGCGTGTTCAGGCTCTTAAAAAGACAAACATGCAATGGCAGGTCTTTGCGCACGGGGTCTCTCTTTTGGTGTGCTTGGCCCTCCGTATCGCCCCTCTAGCCAGCCTGCGTGCAGAGTGTGTGGATGTGTCTGCTGCCCCCACGTCCAGCCAGGCTACAGTCGTGTCTGACCTGGGGGCCAGTGGAGGTGGGGGACACACAGGCTGAGAGCGCACAAGGACCCCTAGACTCATCCCAGCATGTCCTTCAGGCAGTGCACTTACTTACCAGCTTCCTGCAGGGCTCATCCCGGGCCCCAAACCTCAAAATACAGGAAAAGGCTCCTCCTAGACCCCAAACCTCTCAAGGAGGAAGAACGCCAGGAGGGAGGCGATGAGAGTTGTACCCAAGGAAAACGAAAGCTTAGGCTCACACCAAAATGCCTGCCCAGGCCCTGCGGCTCTATTTCAAATGGGGATTGGGGTGGAGGAAGGAATTCGGTGCTGGGGAACAGGGGTGGGCAGGGCAGAACGAGGTTGGAGGAGTGTGGGAAGCCGGCACTAGCTGGATCAGGCCTACCGGTAATCTGGTTACGGCCTTGGATGCTACAGTGGTCATTCCACTTAGCAGCTCTGCCTGGCCAGGCCCTGCTCTGAAGACACCACGACCTGATTGGACGGTGGTTTCCCCAGCAACGGGTATGATGGTGCACAGACCTGAGGAGGCATAGTCCCTCCCACAGATCCTTTCACCTGTGACCCCGTCACTCCCAAAGTCAGAGCTGGCCTCCCCACCTGCCAACGAGACCAGCACCACTCACTGGAGCCACAAACCCTTGAGAAGCCCCCACCCAGCCCCCCTGCAGATTCTCCTATGCTCGTCAGCTCCCTGGGTCACTCAAATGCCTGTGACATCCAGCTCTAGTTTTAGAGAAACCAGCTTTTCCAGTTGGAGCTGGGCTGCAGCTCAAGAACCAGGGCCAGGGGCTCAGGTTTCCCATCCCCAAGCATGAGAGTGACCCTAGGACCTCCACCGCCCCAGATGCCCCCAGCCCCTAAGCTGGCCTCCACTGGCACCCCCGGCCCCGCTGCAGGGAGCACAGTGGGGTGGGGGGGTGGGCGAGACACGCAGCCCCACCTCCTCGTTCCTCCGTGCTCCCCTGGGACTTCTCCGGCTCTGCTTCCAGGAAGCACCGTTAGCCCTCCTCCTCCCCAACTCGGCCCTAATTTGATTTGATCTCCATCTGGGGGCTGACGGGCTCCATCCCCTTCCAAGCCGAGTCAGGTTTCTTGCAGTCACCGGGCCTGCATGCGCCTGGTGGGCAGTACCCAGGGGCCAACAAACCCAGACAGACAGACGTCAGTTACTTAGTCTTCTTTCCTTCCTTCCAGAAACCCAGGCGCAGTGCACAAACATACACACAGTGAAAATTGTAGGAAATGTCAAAGTGTAAAATTAAAACGAAAATCCAAAGTGTAAACTGAGATAACGAGAACAAATTTAAACCAGGCTCCACAGCCAACAGTGGGGCCCCCACTGCCCACCCGTTTGGTTTCTGAATTTACGATTCACTTTTTTTTTTTTTTTTTTTTTTTGCGGTACGCGGGCCTCTCACTGTTGTGGCCTCTCCCGTTGCGGAGCACAGGCTCCGGACAGGCAGGCTCAGCGGCCATGGCTCACGGGCCCAGCCGCTCCGCGGCATGTGGGATCTTCCCGGACCGGGGCACGAACCCGCGTCCCCTGCATCGGCAGGCGGACTCTCAACCACTGCGCCACCTGGGAAGCCCCTGTGATTCACTTTTAACATGTCTGTGTTCTCGCCAATTTGGCTGGTTTTCTTTTGCTTCCAGTTGCATTTAGTTAGAAATGAGGTGCACAGAGTTGATCTTATGTTCTGGGGCTGCTGCTGGCAGAACGGAGCGAGAACTCATGCTCAGCAAAGGGTCCCCCAGCCTGGCCCATTCTCCTCTTTCAGCCCCACCCGGGAGGAGAAAACAGCACGGCCCACATCTCTGTGCAGCAAGGGGCACATCTCTGTTCCCCTCTGTTCAGGGCCCTGAACAAGCTGGTGGTGAGTGTCGCATTTTAAAGGGGGTACAGCCCAAGGACCCTCTCTGCCTTGGGGTCACAGGTCTTGTACTGATCCCTGAGGCTGAGAAGCAAGAACAGAACTGCCTCAATCCCGATAAAACTGCTGTTGCCCTTTTCTCCATCCTCTCCCAACCACTTCTTAGACCTGAAGGAAAGAACCTAGTCTGGCATGTGAAGAAATACTTCTCTAGAATCCAGGTGCTAACATATGATGTCGAAGTCCGCGATAATGGCGCGCCTCCTCCCTCCCCGGGGCCCTCAGGCCTCCTGCTGCAGTGGCCCCCTCACAGCACAGGCAGATTCAGAGGGAGAGGTGCCACGCCCCGCTGCGGCTGAGCCCCAGCCTGAGATCCTCCCCTTCCTCAGCCTCCCCGCCCCCCGCCCAGTCTCGCTGCTGCCGACGAGGTGACTACGCCATGACACGGACACTCCGGCAAAGGCTGCTCTGACTGGGAATCTCCACAGACAGAGGGGCCCAAGCCCCAGAACTCAGTGTGTGAGAGACGCCCAGGTCTCCACAGGTTCAGCCAGGGTCCCCAGGATGTGGCCCGCATGCCGCTGGCGTGGACTGTAGGACAGCCACCTCTCCCGGAAGCAAGGAACTGGAGAGCTGGGGCTGCAGACTCCCACTCAGGTGCCCCTCGCCCTGCGTCTGGCTTCCAGACACCCTCAGGGGCTCGGCTCAAACAGAAGACCTCCAAGGGCACCTCAGGGCAGCAGAGGAGTGGGCAGGGAGGGCCGTGCAGCAGCAGAGGGGTGTTCATCCAGCGAGAAGGCAGCCCTGGGACCCCTCGCTGGAGACGCTTCTCGGGCCTAGAGAGGGCTGCCCCGACCGAGGCTGGGCCTAGAGAGGGCTGCCCTGGCCGAGGCTGGGCCCCGGGAACCTGGAGGTGGAGCCACTTCCTGCTCTGGCTGGTTCACGCTTCTTCTGGGCTGCATGACCTGCTCCCTGAGGGTCGTCTTCCTGGGTGCCCGTCTTGGATGTGGGTAGTCAGAGAAGAGAATGGGGACGCTGCCCAGCTTGCTAATGTCCCAGCTGGGGGTTCTGCTGCAGCAGCCACTCCAGGGTCTCCATGAGGTACGACATGCCATAGTGCTGGGCAATGTTCTGGAAGGTTCTGATCTGCTCCATGAAGACCTACAGGAATGACCAGTCACAGTGAGAACTAGTCCCAGAGGAGGCACAGAGATGCAAGGCCGAGACCCAGAAAGGGCCAATGGCCGAGGGGCAGCAGGGCTGGCTGTCCACGGGAGGCCCCACCTTGGTGTGGATGGTGAGGGAGAAGGCCCCGGCACAGCTACAGTACGTGGCCATGTTGGTCTCCTTCACACCCCGGCACTTCAGGCAGATCTGCAATGAGAAGCAGCCCCAGTCAGGAGCCTCCCTGGCCCAGGCCAGGGCTGGCCAGTCGCTTGGCACCTGACAGGCTTCCCTCCCCCATGGCCTTCACCTCAATTCTGAATAAAATCTGAGACTCGATAATGGGCTTTATCCAAACATCCCAACTGCTTCCCAACACCCTCCCGGTGGACACCCTACCCTTGACTCTGAGTCTGGGGCTCCCCCATCCATCACACCAGGCACCAGCTGTTCCCTGTCTGGACCGCAACACCTTCCTCGGGTCTTTGCTGAGATGTTCCCTCTTGGTGAGACCACTCCTCCAACTAATGCTGAAAGCTTCCCTCTTGCTCACACACTGCCTGTTGGTTCTCTTTACTCTTACCATCACTTAGTTGTCCTGTTTACTGTGTATCTCCCTCCACTAGAATAAAAAAGGTCCATGAAGCCAGCACTTGGCCCCTGTAGGTGCCTAACAGATGCTGTAGGAATGAATGAGTCACCTGGGCTCATGGACAAGGCCTGACCCAAGAGGTGGTTACCTTGGAGGACCAGGTAACGATGTTGAGACCTGTGTACACCTCTAGTTTCCCGTGGGTGTGAACTGCTTATCAACAAACCCTCCACCAACTGGAGGGGCGGTCGGGCTGGGTGCAGAAAAGCCCCAGCACCAGGCCCCGCTGCTCACCAGGTCCTGCAGGGTGAAGGCCATCAGTTTCTTCTGCAGGGCTTCCACCAGGGCCATCTCAATGACTGACGAGTCGTAGGCTACCTGACAGTTGGAGCAGAGCCACTGAGGCAGCACAGACCCATCCTAGGCAGAGAAGGAAAGGGACCAGGTCACCTTCCTCAGCCCCAGTATTGAGAAGGGATGGAAAGAGAAAAGCTCGTGGTGAGAACTGTGGTACTGCTTGCTCACAGCTCCAGGGCACACTCACATCACCACTGTCATCACTTACGTGTTTACCAGGACAAGGCTCTGGCATGTGGCAGCTGAGTGGCCTGAAAAGGGTGTTTGTTTCTAATTCACATCAAAGCTAGCTGGGGGCCCAGGAGGTGTAGCCCAGTAAAGGTGGAGACTGGGGTCACTTGATAGGGAGTACTGCAGGACCCCCTGATCCACTGATGCCTGGATATTCTGGCTTTACCAGCAAGGGGCCTGACGGAGCTGGCCCACCTGAGAGAAGGAGGGCTCTTTGCACAGGTCCAGGTCCCGGCAGAAGTTACAGCTGCGGCAGATGACCTCAGGGAGCACGTAGGAGCGGCAGGGGTCTCGGAACTGGGCCTCCTCCGAGAACTCGCCGACATCTACCAGGCGAAGCAGGTCTCGGTTTAGCTTGTTCACCTGGTTTGTGATGTTCGTGTCCAGAGACAGGACCTGCAGAGAACAGAGCCCACATCAGGGACAGCTCCCGGGGCCTCCCTGCTGCTGTTTGGACCAGAAAACCCCACAGCCAACTCTCTAAGCTACTGTTTCTCAGCATCATCTCAACTCTTCCTGCCTTCTGTACATCAGTGATTCCCCGACTCGGGGCCATAAGAGTGGAGTGGAGGCCCTGCCCCCAGGCCTTGTGGTCTCTGTCAGCTCCGGGGAACTCTGGGACACACCGAAGTGTGCTCTACGTGTTCTCCTTACTGGCCCCTTCTTCCTCAATGACAGGCAGTCCTAAGTCTACCAGAGCTCTACAGTCTCACTGCAAAGGGGTTGACTTCAACCTTCCACGGTGGGGGGGCTCCCAGGCCAGCCGAGAAACGCCTCTGCAGCACACGTGTGTGTCAGTGCCCGCAGTGCTGGCACTGGAAGTCGCTCCTGCAGAGCCACAGGAGACTCGTTAACCCCCCATCTGTAAACAAGAGAAGACAGCACTGGCATGTTTCACTGGCCTCTCCCAGCCCTACAACTCCTGTCCTAGCACAATGCCAAGAGCACAGAACCAAACGGCACTTAGAAGACTTCTTTAGGAGGAGCGTTTATGGTCGATCTGAAACAAAGTGGGTGGATTTGCAAGCACATTTATAATGAGGATCGACAGCCTACTGGGCAGTATTATTTAAAATATATACATTATACATGTCTTTTACATAGGGAGAACACTGGATGTAATTAAGAGACAGAAAAAAATGAAAGTGAATTCACCAAACCATTAAGGAAGAAGTAATGCTGATTCTACACAGTATCTTCCAGAAAACACAAGAGGGAGAACACTCCTAACTCATCTTGTGAGGCCAGTATCACCCTGATACCAACACCAGACAAAGACAGTACAACTACAGTAAAAAAAAACTGTCACACACACAGACTCAAATATCCTCAACAAAATACTGGCAAATTGAACCCACTGGTATCACGACTAAGTGGGATTTACCCCAGGAATGCAAGGCTGGATCAACATTTGAAAATCAGTGTAATTCACCATATCGAGACTAATGAATAAAAACCAACACAATCATCTCAATTGACACAGAAAAAGCCCTTAACAAAATTCAACATCCATTCATGATTAAAACTCTCAGGATAGGACTTCCCTGGTGGTGCAGCGGTTAAGACTCCATTCCTCTGATGCAGGGGGCGCAGGTTCGATCCCTGGTCAGGGAACTAGATCCCGCATGCTGCAACTAAAGATCCCGCACGCAGCAATGAAGATCCGGCGTGCTGCGACTAAGACCCAGCGCAGCGAAATTTAAAAAAAAAGAAAAATCAGTGCCGTTACAATAGCACCCAAACCATAAAAACCTGAGGTGCAAATATGTGAACTATTTTTATGCTGAAAGCTCCAAAAACACTGATGAAAGAAGTCAAAGACAACTTAAATAAATGGAAAGATATAGTGGTTCATGGATTGGAAGCCTGAACATTAAGATATCGATTCTCCCTAAATTAATCCAAGACTCCAAACAACTCCAATCAACAATCCAAGAGGATTTTTTTTTTGGTAGAAATTGATATGCTGATTTGAAATTTATAAGGAAAGGCAAAGGAACTAAAATAGTCAAAACAATTTTGAAAAAGAAGAATAAAGTTAAAGCATTCACACTACCTGGTTTCAAGACATATTGATAAAGTTACAGAAATTTAGACAGTGTGGTATTGGAGAACAGACAGATATTCAGATTGATGGAGACCCAGGAACAGACCCACACACATATATATGGCCAGTTAAGTTTTGAAAAAAGCACAAACATATTTAAATGGAGTAAGGCTGATTTTTTCAACAAATAATGCTGGAATAATTGGCTATGTTTATGCAGAATATGAACCTCAATTTATAACATGCACATTGCACAAAAATTAACTCAAAATGAATCACAGACTAAATATAAAACCTAAAACTATAAAACTTCTAGAATCTAGAAGAAAACATAAGAGAAAAACTTTGTGACCTTGGTTAAAGCAAAGATTTCTCAGATATGACACCAAAAGCTCAACCCTTAAAAAGTGACAAATTAGATAAAAGTTAAGACCCTCTGCTCACTGAAAAATGGAATTTTGAAAAGGCAAGCCAAATTCTGGGAGGAAGTATTTGGAAGTCACAGATCTGATAGAGGACTTATATACGGAATATATGAAGAACTCTCAAAACTCAACAATAAGAAAAACAACCCTGATTCACTTTGCTGTACACCTGAAACTAACACAGCATTGTAAATCAACTATACTCCAATAAAAATTATTTTAAAAAGAAACAATTTTTAATAATGGGCAAAAGCTCTGGACATTTCACCAAAAACACATGGAGAGCAAACAAGCACATGCATAAAATCTCCACATCATTAGCATTAGGGAAATGCAAGTTAAGACCACAGTGATATACCACTACACACCTATCTGGACAGATAAAATCTTGAAAATCAACACCACCAAGTTCTAGCGCGTTGTGGAGCAGCTGGACTGTAGCCATACACCGCTGATGAGAGGCCTGAAAAGTGGCAAAACGGGGCCACTTTAGAAACAAGCACGACATGACCCAGCCAGTCCCCTGCTAGGTTTCTATCAAGAATGAAACTTATGTTCACCCAAAACCTTCTCTATGAGAATGTTTACAGCAGCTTTACTAACAGTCACCAAAAACGTGAAAACAACCTGAATGTCCTTCAACCGGGGAACTGCGGTTCTCCCACACAACAAGGGAGAAAAAGACTCAGCGATGGAAAGGAACGAAGCACTGAGACAAGCAATGACATGGAGGAGCCCCAGGTGCATTCTGCTGACTGAAGGAAGTCAGACCTAAAAGGCTACATGACCAACCATTCCACTCGTGTGACATTCTGGAAGCGATCACAACGCAGGGACAGATAACAGATCGGCGGTTCCAGGGCTGCAGGCGCGAGGAGCTGAGCCCGAGGGGAAGCGTGGGGGAGCCTCTGGGGTGGTGACCGCTGTGTACCTACCTGGCTGCTGCTGGCCAGCCCTATCCATGTGTGAAAACTCGAACGACTGCACTGCACGGAGAGTGACTTTTACTGCATGCAACTTTCAAAAAGTAAATGAACACAGGGACAGACAGATCAGAGCGTGCCAGGGGTGGGGACTCTGGTTCTGTATCCTGAAGGCGTGATTGGGTACCTCACGGAATGCACACTAAAATGGTGAATTTTCCTGTATGTAAATTATACTTATTCTTTTAAACATGTATTTATTTCTTTACTTGGCTGCGCCAGCTCTTAGTTGCGGCACGCGGGATCATCGTTGCTACATGTGGGCTCTTCAGTTGTGGCACGTGGGATCTAGTTCCCTGACCAGGTACTGAATCCGGGCCCCCTGCACTGGGAGGGCAGAGTCTTAGCCACTGGACCACCAGGGAAGTCCCTGTAAATTATACTTTAATAAAAATAAAACTTAAAAATTCTGAAGTCTACCAAGGAATTAAAATGGTACACTAAACCATTTCTTCACCACAATCAGAAGCCAATTGATCACTGTGAAACTGTGATTTGCTGGGAGGTAATTTAACGGACAGGAAAATGCTCCGTAAGGGATAACACCGGCTGGGTCCTCATCTGGTAATATTATGCCATCGTTTGATGCAGCCTGCCTTTCCCAGAAAGGCATTTAGCATCCGAGCAAGCTCTCCTCTTAGGTTTCACAGCAGCCCAGACGTTTTGGGAGCCCTGTCCAGTTCCTAGTCTGGCCCACCAGCCCCACGTGATCCATGAGCACCTGCCGTTCCACTACTCACCTTTCACCAGCACCACCAGGTCATCCCTCCCCAGGGTCTCTGCATCCCCTCTGCCCATGGCCAGACCCTCTTAGCCACAGTGGTCTCATTCTCAGCCCCAGGCCCCATCAGAGGGCCTTCCTCACCTGCCCCACCCCTGAGCCCACCTCTCAGCACCTGTGCTCTCTGAGCTCACCTGTCCCTCACTGACTTGTGCCCCCTCAGTGGAGTGAGAACAGAGGTCTTTCCCACAGCGGCTGCATGGAGTGGGCGCAGTGGGTGTTTCTGGAAGAAAGGAGTGACCTGCACACACGTCAATGGGAGTGTCCTCACCTTGCACACATATTTGATGAACTCCAGAGCGGGGTTATTGAGGAGGAGGTGAGAACCGGGGAGGACAGGAAACATTTCTGAGAGCTCAGTCGAGTTCCGAGAGCCTGTGACTTTCTTCTGAATCTTCTGTGTGATGGTGAAGAAGTTCTGAGTGAGTTCGTTCGCCACATAATCTTGTGAGAAGGTGATCATTCCTGGGAAGAGAAGCAACACGATGCCTGCTCCCTATTTTGCACGGCGATCGCGACACCGAGGGAAGGACCCCTGAGGAGCACACAGTGGTGGCCCCCCGTGGCAAGGGCGCTCACCTGGAAGGGCTCCGGCCTCTCCCTGGGCCTCCTGGGAGAGCTGGCTGGCCCCCCTCCTCCTCACAGGGGTGCTGCCCGGGGCGCTGCGCCTCAGCTCCTCCTTCATGCTGTGGTACACGGCCACGATGTACGCTGCAGAGAGAGGGCAGGCTCAGGCCACAGGCCCCGAGATTTGCCATTGCCGCCAACATCCCAGAATCCGGGGGCACCCTGTGGCTAGTCACACTGCCGGCCAGACTGGCTGAAATGTCATTAGTAGCGATGATTCTATTTGCTGCACTAAGATGAGCCAAAGTCAATCAGAGAAATGGGGACACGCAGGGCACTCGCTGACGCCCAAGCTCAGGCAACACGTGTCAACCTTCACACTGGACGGCAAGACAGAGGGCTCGCCTCGACCCCCAGGCACAGCACACTTCTCCAAAGTCTCCACCAGGCCCACACATTCCAGAAGAGAACTTAAGAAAGCAAAGGGCTCAAAGACAAGTCGACAAAATATAAATATAAAATATAAAATAACCACAATGGAACTACCTCTGTCGCTATGTACGTGGGTGCACCTATATCTACGTCTATGTGTCTGCTGACAATTTATGATTTAATTTATGATGCTCTTCATCAACTGTTCTAATGATTAGCTCTGAATTATAACAGGTGTTTAATCTACACACTTCGTTTACACATCAAGCTAAATAATTTGATTTGTAACACTAAAACTTTTCCTTCGTTTTAAAAAATTTTGTTGGAGTATAGTTGATTTAAAATGTTGTGTTACTAACACTAAACCTTTAGACCCAGATGAAATATAGGCGTTTCTTACACCGTAAGTTGAGCCTCAAGGACCAGCCAGTGGGGCAGTCGATTCAGGAAGTGTCTAAACTTTTCTACTTGGGGTTTACCTTGATCACTATACGTGCACGCGCACAAACCTCGGGGGCAGGGCCACGAAGCCTTTGTGACGCCCCGGGAAGGGCAGCCTTCCTCACGGTGAGCTTCTGCGAGGGCCGAGGGTCTCCTCCCTGCCTCTCACAGTGCTGTGCAGCCAGGGCGCCCCTCAGGGGCCCCCGACTCTGGGCGTGCTGCCACCAGGGCCACGTTATTCCCAGTGCGTGGCTCAGGCGCTATGGAGAGTGTGGACGACTCACCTGAAACGATCATGAGGAAGTAGCTCTGGCAGGAGGCTGCCTGCGGCAGGAACTGCAGGATGTTCCAGCTGTTTTCCAGCAGGTCCTCGACATCCAGCTCCTGTGCACCTCCCTCCTCCTCTCCCTCCTCAGGTTCCTCCTCAGGCTCCTCCCCCTCCGCTCTGCCCTCTTCGGGGGAGTCTTGCTGGGACACAGAGACAACCCCAGTCACGTCTGCACACAGCAGCACCGCCCAACAGGTGCCCTGTTCGCCCCCCAAGCCCAGGTGAGATTCCTGCGGGACAGCTTTAAGAATAAGGTCATTTATGGAACGTGCCTGGTGCACAGAAGCACTCAGTACACAGCTGACTGCTACTCTCGTTTGCTCTTTCAGAGGATTCACTTTAAAATTATTCAACTCCCACCTCCCAGGAAGGCAAGAATGTTCAACATCTGAACTCTGACGGCCGCCATCCTTCAGAGCAGCAGCCACCACTGCCTTCCCTTGATTCGTCTACATGGCCTGCACTTCCTTCTCTCCCATCGTGGTCTCAGTGGCCCTCCCAACCCCAGCACCAAGGGCAGCCTCTGTTTCCTATCTGCTCTCAGCAGCACGGCTCCTTCCTTCTGGGGCCGCTCTCCCTTTGATGCCTGAGGCCCCATCCCCCCAGTTCCCCTACCCACTGGACTGGCAGCTTCCTCCATGGGGACCTGCCCTGGGGGCACTCAGGCCTCTCAACCCACGCTCACCCCCAGGTGTTCTCACCAGCCCCAGCTGCCAGGCTCAGCAGCTGGGATGACCCCAAGTTCCCACCCCCAGCCCCTCCCCTGACGCCCCTGCCACCACCTGACCTCTGCATCTCCACCTTGTGCACGTCAAGCAAACGTCAGGCTCGGCAAACACCACACGCCGCAGCCAAGCACAGCTCCCTTCTCCCCATACTCGCTCTCCTGTCCCGTCCATCGGGGTTCACACACCCAAGCACAGGCCCACCTACAACCTACTCGCCCAGACATCGCCCCTGTGCCCCCGGGCGTCACCCCACATTCATTCTGCTGGCCCATCCACTCCACCTGCAATGCCCACCAGAGTCCTTCTCCCTGACTCCACCCTGCCCCACATATCCTCCCCTGGGCCGACACTAACCGGGCTCCACTCAGACCTTGACCTCCTGCGGTGCTGTCCACTCAGGATCCAAGTGGAAGTCAGGCCCTGACACTCCCCCACTCAGAATCTCCCCATCACTGAAAGCCAAGTGTCCATCACAGCCCTCAGGCCCAAGTGGCCTGGCCCCGGCCAGCTCTCTGCCCATACCTGTGACCACTGTCTCTGCTTGTCCTGTAACTCACGGCAGCCTAACACTGCAGTTCCGTCACCCCCTCAGAGGACTCCTCGACCTCCCCATCCAAATCGGCCCCTCCCCCGTGGCTCACTCTCTATCTCTACCCTGCTTTTTGTTTACTCCGAGCCCTCATCATTGCTGACACTAGCGTATACATCTACTTGTTTGCTTGTTCGTGATCTTTGCCCTCACAGACTCCGTGAAAGCAAGGACTACATGACCGGGGCCTAGAACCGTGTGCCTGGCACTCGGCCTGCGACCCTCAAGTGTGCACTGAAGGGACCAATGTGGACCCCTAAAGTTGCTTCAGATTCCAACCTCTGCTCTCTAAGACTGGTTACCTCTTACCTGTCCACAGTGAATACTAGGTGGAACATTTCCTTTGATTCCACCATAGTTAGAGGGATCCATCCAGAGAAGAAATTCCCAGCATCGAGAGAAAGAAATTGTCAAAGAATGGAAGATCTCTTTAGAATGGATGCTAAAAGAAGCAAAACAGAAATTGCTTAAATGAAATCAACAGTTTTCCCCTTTTTTCCCACTCTCCCCACTTCTTTTATTATCTGTTTGACCCTCTACTTATCTAAAGAGGAATATAAAGTAGACGCACATTTTACCATCCCTCAAAGTTCCTAGGGAACACGGGAAACATGATACTAGGGAGGCATCTGCGTCCAGCCACGAGGGGCCAGCGCCGCAGGGCTGAGAGGCGAGAGCGGCACAGAGCAAACCCCACACTCAGCAGAGCATGGATCACGCGCAAGTGTGAGAAAACCACACCAGGCCTGGGGTACTTGCTCCCCGCCGCTCTCAGAACCTCGTAACTCAGAGGCACGTGCAGCTGTGCTCACAAAGTCTTGCTTCAACAGTGGGAATAATGAGCCCTAGACTAAACACTGCTCTGGCTCTGCCTATACATCTCAAAAAATGCCCCAAAGGATCAAACTGTTTCCAAGTAACATAACATAAAGCTCAAGAATATTTACAGGAATGCAAAAGTACCCAGCGGACAAGCCAAGATTCTTAATGTCTGGCATCCCATCCTGTATCACCAGGTGTGCAAAGAAGCAGAGAAAACACAACACATAATAAGGAGAAGAATCTATCAACTGAAGACAAATCAGAGCTGACAGAGACGTAATAACGAGCAGAACAGGAATTAAAACCGTTATTAGGGGGCTTCCCTGGTGGCGCAGTGGTTGAGAGTCCGCCTGCCGATGCAGGGGACACGGGTTCGTGCCCTGGTCCGGGAAGATCCCACATGCCACGGAGCAGCTGGGCCCGTGAGCCATGGCCGCTGAGCCTGCGCGTCCAGAGCCTGTGCTCCGCAATGGGAGAGGCCACAACAGTGAGAGGCCCGCGTACCGCAAAAAAAAAAAAAACCCGAACAAACAAAAAAAATCCCCGTTATTAGGGGCTTCCCTGGTGGTGCAATGGTTAAGAATCCGCCTGCCAATTAAGGGGACAAGGGTTCAAGCCCTGGTCCGGGAAGTTCCCACATGCCGTGGAGCAACGAAGCCCGTGCGCCACAACTACTAAGCCTGCGCTCCAGAACCCGCGGGCCACGACTACGGAAGCCCGCGTGCCTAGAGCCTGTGCTCCACAACAAGAAAAGCCAACGCAATGAGAAGCCCACGCACCGCAACGACGAGTAGCCCCCACTCGCCGCAACTAGAGAAAGCACGCACGCAGCAAGGAAGACCCAACGCAGCCAAAAATAATAATAAATTAATCAAAACAAAAACAAAAAACCTGTTATTAGAACAGTATTGCATGTGTTAAACCAGAGGGAAGACTGACCATGTTAAGTAGACTCTAGAGATGTATAAAACCCAAACCAAGCTTCTAGAGATGAAAACTGTCAGTGTGAAATGAAAAATATACTAGATGGGATTAATGGCTGATTAAACACTGCAGAAGATCAGTGAATTTAAAGACATAACAACAGAAATTATCCAAAAAGAAACAAAGAGAAAAAAAAGACTTTCAAAAAAGATCCATCTGCAATTCTATGCCCAGCAAAAATATCCTTCAAAAACAAAGGTGAAATAAAGGCTTTTTCAGATACCCAAAGGCAGAAAGCATTCGTTACCAACAGAGCCATGCTACGAGACACGTTAAGGCTGTCAGCAGCAGGTGAATGGATCAGATAAGACACAGATGAATGAAGGGTACAGGAATGCTGACACCTGTTGGTGATGTACTCCACGTAGGCAAGGGCGTCCTCCACCCGCCGCTTCTTGGTGCACAGGATGATGCGGTTGAAGTTGGCATACACGACTGATGACCCCAGGCGCTTGAACTCAGCAATGAGCCTGCAGACCAAGTTCAGAATCAACGGTCAAGACACCAGAGAAGACCAGAAGACACTGTGAGAAAAAAGCTGATCGTCCTGAAGCAGAAAACATACTTAGAACCCAGAAGCAACAAAGAACAAAGAGGTCTGCATTGCAAAACCCTACCGTAAACAAAACCAAAGACAAAGACTGAGGAAAAAGTGTGCAACTCACATCACAGAAAAATGGCTAATTTTTATCTAGAAAGAACTCATACAAATTAATGAGGGAAAAAAAAAACCCAAATCTACAGAAAAATGGGCGAAGGATATGAAAAGGAAGTCCAATTTCATTCATAATAAGGACTGCATATTAAGGGTATACCAAGAGAGCATTTTATCCCATCTGGTTGGCAATAATACCCCGCATGGCGGCGTGGCCTGGAGTGGGGACATACATTCCCAACCATATCTAATAGCACAATGAACTGTACGACCTTTACAGGGAGCTCTCTGATAATACTGATCAAATTGGTGTTCACCCATCTAGATTTATCTGATAATATCGATCAGATCTGCAACAGCATCACTTCCTGAAGACTATTCTACAGACATGTTTGCACGACCTCATCACGTACAAGGCCACTCCACGTTGGTCACTGTGACAGCAAAAGTTGTGGAAGCAGCCTAAATGTCCATTAGCGTGGTGCATCCACACACAGCTCTCTAAGATCTACTGTTAACGAAGGCAAGCGAGGTGCAGAACAGTAAGCACAGTGTACAATGACTTATGAAAAAGCAACAAAGACTATGCGTCGCACAGCGTGTCTCTGGAAGCTGCGATGGCAGCTAAGCTCTTCCTGGGACCCATCTGATCGCTATGGTTCAAGTGGGCTCTTGACTCCCAGAGGTGCTGACTGCCATCTTTCTGGCTTGGGGACTGAGGGATCAGCATAGCCCGGAGAAGGCCACGGGCAGCACTCACTGCAAGAAGAGCTTCTTCATCATGCTGTGCAGCGTGCGGTGCAGGGTGGGGTCGTGAAGCAGCGAGGACGGGGACCGGAGCCAGCGGTAGAAGTGCACCACCTGGTTGTCGGCGTAGATGTTGCGGTACTGCGTGATCTCCTTCACCCAGCCCACCACCATGCTCTTCAGGATCCTGCAGGAGGGGTTCAGAGGGCGCCCCCTCTGTTGCTGGCACCAGCTCTTCCCTGTTTTGCTGTCACCTTTGCCCCCTCCCTTCTCACTGTTCAGATCCATTCCTCGGCCCTCTGTGACTCATCTGCACCCCTCAACACCACCACACTCAACACAACCTTCCAAGTTTTCCCTACGGCTGGTGCCAGGACAGAGCTGAGAAGACGGGGGTGCCCCACAAGAAGGCACCTCACCTGCTGGGAGAACCAGGAGAAGACTGACCACAGAGACCTGCAGGGCCCTCCTCCCTTGGGCCAGTCATGGGCCTAACGATCTGCTTCACCACGACTGCCCTGGTTGTGTCGCCCCAGGTGGCTCGCAGCCATCCCCGCCCCGTGGCAGCTCTGCTGCCAGCACCTCTCGGGACACAGCGGCCGCTTCCCTGCCCAGCAGCCCTCGGCCCTGACCACACCGTGCCTTCGGGCCCTGAGCCTCTTCTCCACCAGCCCCCTGGCCTGCAGCCTGCTCCTTCCAGCTCTGCCCGCCTTCTGTGAGAATGCAACAGGAGTGGCGGTTGGAGAAAACCATTCTTGAATCCCAAGACTTGCTCCTGAGCACCAACCCTTCCCCTCAACTGCAGCACGACCACAAGCACGGGGCCTCAGTTTCCTCATCTTTACAACGGGCCACAGTCATATCACCCGGTGGGCTGTGGAGAGCACACGTGCTCCCTGCCCGTGTCACCGCTGCAATTCGCACCCCCTTCTGTGTGGCTTAACCCACTGTGCATGTCCTGCTGTGCATCCCACAGCAGATACTCGATACACACCCGCACCCCAAGTAAACTGGCGATTTCCTGCAGGCACGCCTCTGGCCACAGGAACTGTCAACCCATACCTGGAGGGCAGCAAAAGACCCATGAGCAGAGGAAGGAGCCTGGCCCTATGCTGGTTTCTGGCAAGGCGGAGGGAAACCCCACTGACACTGTCTTAGCTCTTAGTTTCCGAAACAAGGACAGAAGATAAAAGGATTTCTACTGCTCCTTCTAGAACCCAAACTGTTGTTCGGCCTTTGGAGAGGAGAGGGCACAAGAAGAAGAAAAGGTCAGGTGATGTTCTCAGGGTCGCAAGCCCCTGGGTACCTGAAGGTGCTGGAGCAGAGGGCCGTCTCGTCGTAGCTGGTGGGAGCGCTGGCAGCCTGATTGCCCGTGATCATGTCCTCCAGGGAGGCCTGCTGGATCACATCGAAGCTGATGCCCATGCTGTTGGCCCCCTCCATGTCATTGACGTGGTGAGATTGCAGGATGGTGTTGACAGCCAGGTTCTGAATGTCCAGCTCCACGCACACTGCACACAGACACCACCGCTTATGCACTGACCCCTCCTGGGTGCGGAGCCTGACCCCAGCAAGCACTATCTCAGAAAAATCCCTGAGGCTGCTGTTGGGGGCGGCCAACTGCAGAGCACACACCCGCAGAGCCCTGCAGGCTCGGCTCCCAGGCTCTCGGCCCAACAGGGCTGAGCGTTCCCAGCAGCACAGAACGGCAACAAGCGGCAGAGGCAGCAGCCCAGGCCCCCAAGCGCCTCACCCACCCACCTGTGGAGTAACAGCCTGAACTGTTGACCTCCACAGGGGCTCGGTCATCGAACTCCACGACAAGGCGGTTGTCGTCAGCCTCCTTCCCGCCCAGGTCAGGCCGTGATGTGGAAGACAGCCAGAGCAGGTGGTTGTGGCGCTGGAGATGGCGGGCAAAGAAGAGGTCGGAGCCAAACGTAGAGATGTCCTCTGGCAGATTCCCAACAGGGATGTGGAAGTACCTGCAGGGGCACAGGGTCAGCCAGCCCCAGAGGGGACAACGACCAGGGAAGCGGGGAAGGCTGACTTGCCACCAGAGACCCGTGAGGCCAGCCACGACCAAGATGGGCAGAGACACCCCTCCACTCGGCTCACCTGCTCATCTCGAAGGCCTGTGACAGACAAGTGTCCAGGTTGAGGTAGTGCCGGATCATGCGCCGGGCTCCGTGGCGCTGCCAATCCAGGACCCCGTAGCTGACCTTATCAGCCACACGGACAGGCACTAGCGGGAACTCCTCCAAGACGGGCACTTCGCCAGCCAGCCTCTTCAGCTCCCAGTTGGACTGAACAGCGATGAGTGTGGGCCCACGGCGCTCCTCCTGGGCGCAGGGAAGGAGACAGCTAAGTGGACCCGGCCCGGGGGAGGGAGGGAAGGAGGGAAGGAGGGAGGGGGCTCCCGCAGTGTGGGACCCCGACGGCACGCACTTTGTAGGCCAGCAGGAAGCGCTGGATGGCTCTGCAGATGACCTTCAAGTCTGTTTCAGCCCGAACTTCAAAAGTGTGTTTGCTGGGGGGCAGGAGCTCAGGGCCCACTTTCTCCAGCAGACGGCTGTGCTCGGCTGAGTACAGGGCACTGAGGCTGGGCATCTGGTTGCTTCGCACCTAGACAAACAAGGGCTGGGTCGGCGCCTCTCCCTACAGGGAAGGAAGTGGGCAGCCCGGAGTGGACATGGGTGGCCGGGCTACCTCTGCGGATCCACTTCTAATTGCTGGGCGAAGGCTTTTGGAAACAAGGCAGCAGTGGGGTCAGGGGTGCGAGAGTTCCGTGCCCAGGGATATGCTCCTCCCCCAGCGAGGCTCGCCCACAGCCTAGCCCAGAACTCACGGTATCCAACACAAACACAGACGCCTTGCGCTGTGCGGGCACGAAGATGCCGAAGAGAGCTTTGTGGCCCTGCGCGTGGTGATACAGGTAGATGTGGCGGATGCTCCCTGCAGGAGGATATGGCCTGTCACCCTGAGATAAGCAGGAGGTGGGTCAAGCAAGGGCGGCTGGCACATGCCATACCTGGTTCCAGGTAGCTGAACTGGGCCAGAGAGCGCATCTCCAGGTGCTCAAGAGCGAAGGTTTCTGCTTCCCAGCCTGAGTGATGCCTCACCAACTGTTTATTGACCACACACACACAGCCCAGCTGCACCAGGGCCCGAAACAATAACGGAACCTGGAAGGGGGGCAGAGTGGTGTGAGGGCTGACGGGGGAGAGCACAGGCCCGTGGCCATCTTCGGCAGACATGCTGCTGAAATTCACTGTGTCCATGAAGTCCACAGCCAATGCTGCTAGCCTGTCCATGCCTCTGTGGGGTTTGTTTCCCTCTATTCCATCCGGATAGATCCTTGCACAGTTCAGCTGGGAAAACAGTTACCTGAGTCTCGTACACGCCCTCGATGTCCGGCGCCGCCAGCTCAGTGTTGATCTCGTTGATGTGCTCTTGGTACATGTCCTCTGGCACCGAGTACTCATAGAGATTGTAGACCACGTTGGAGCGAGGAAGGACCCGATTCACCTGGTGACACAATATGGCGAAGATCTCACCCCACAACTGAGCTAAGTCGTAATGTGTGCTACAATGCACAGGCAAACACACGTGCGCACACTCTTACAGCCATGCATCGTTTAAACAGGCCTAGAACCTCTGGTGCCCACAACCATGGAGTAAACCCCTACAGCCCATCTCTCCCAATGAGTAAAATGAAAAGGTCTGGGCATAACTTCAAGAAGCTGCCCGAGGCTTCTAAAAAGCAGACAAGCTCCCAGACTGTGAGGGGCAGGTGTTCCCGCTTTATATTCCTCTTTTCTCTCCTGGGTTTAACCTTAAGGGTGCAGGAAGCAAAAACCGCAAGAGAAGCCATGTTTTCCTGGACAGAAGACTAGGAAAGGAGTGTGGGAATCCTGGCGAGGAGGGAGCAGGAGAGGGGTGCCCAAAGGGGAAAATATCCTACAAGGAAGGATGTCCTCCTACAAACTTACATCACATCACATCCAAGAAAGCTACAGAATTCCAGATCATCTGTCCTCTGCTGCCCAACACCCACCCTGTCCTCTCTCTAGATCCATATTTTGCTGAATATTCTGGTCAGAATCGAGTTTCACCTTCTCCAGAAGGCTCCTCTGTCTAGTTGCCAGTTACCAATACTCGAATCTCATCTCCTCAACTAGACATCAACCTGTTAATCGGTTCCTAGCACCCAACCAAGAAACGTGCTCATTTGCTCAGTGAACGAGCTCTGGGTGGAGCTGACTGGGAGCTCGGCCTCTGAAGACACCACAGCTGAGAGGAGGACGCCTGCTGTAGGACCCCACGTATGTGAAATGTCCACAAGAGGCTCATCTAGAGGTAGAATGTGGACCAGTGCTTACTGAGGGCTGGGAGAGGGGAGAGACCGCTAAGGGGCCCGGGGTTTCTTTGGGAGTGATGAAAACGTTCTAAGATCGACAGTGGAGATGGCTGCATAACTCTGTGAATACACTAGAAGCCAACGAATCGTACACTAGATGAGTGAACTGTATGGCATGTGAATTAGACCCCAATGAAGCCGTTAACATCAAAAGAGCCTATGGAGACAGAGCCTGCAGCCTCTGACTAATGTCCACCCAGTCCTTCCCCTGCTACATGGACGTCAGATGCAAGAGGACGGCGCAGCAAGGACAATGACACCCACAGCTTCCATCATTGAGCGTTCACTTGGCGCTTCACAGCACCATTTCAATTAATTTTTACAGCATCCCAAGAAGGTTCTCAGGAGATGGAGGCTCCAGAACACCTCGCTCAAGGTCACAAAGCTCACTAGGTCTTTGCGTGGCCTCCTCCATAGTGGAGACAACCTCAGAGGCTGAGCAGACAGCTGACCTCAGTGATCAGCAACGCCAGCTGCCCCCCGTACCTTCCGATAGGAAGGGCCCTCCTCCGCTTTGGCCACCCGCTGGTTCACGTAGAATACCCGGGGAATGTTCAGCTTGATGCAATACAGGTCACTGCCGATGACAGCCCACAGCCTGAACAAGCCAGCCTGGCCGGTCTCGCTGATCTGAAAGGAAACACAGGTCGCACAACAGTGCGTGTCTCACCGTGTCACAGAAGGCACTCAATACCTGTGGACAGGCCATCTCCCAGGTGGCCTCCAGCACCAGGCCCTGTCACAGAGGCACAAAGGTAAAGCCCTGCCCTTCCTGCTCCATTCCAGACCAGGTCCCCAGGATCGTGAGCCATCCAGATACCCCTTCGTTCCCATAAGCCATGCTCCCGCCCTCAGGGGTGTCCCGCCCTCCCACTGCTAGCTGTCCGCACTTGCACGATCTGCCACGGGAGGTCCAGAATGCTGCGAGCAGTTCTTCGCAAGAAGCCCCCCAGCCCTGTGGAGGGCCCCTCTCGGATGGTCCCAGGCCTCGGTGCACCTTCTGGCCCCGCCAGACGCCGCCTCTTCTTGTGAGCGAGGCGCTGTCGAGCCTGTAGCTGCCACTTCTTCTTGTGGAACTGGAGCCAGACCAGCCACTCTTCCTGGGATAGGGCAAGAGGAGGAGACGGGAAATACAGTTGAGCACGAGTGAAACAGAAACACCCTTCCACAGTCCCCAAGTGCTCTGTAAGAACTGGGTACATCTTGCCAACTTGCTCAGGGGTCAAGGCCCAGTTCAGGGCCCAGACCCTGCAGGGAGACGGCCTGACCAGCGTCCCTGCTTCCTCCCCCTGAGGATTCTTGCCTGGGTGGATCCAAGCCCCGGAGGCTGCCCCAAGATCTCCTGCCAGGGCACCGTCAGCTCCAGGTCCTGCGACTCCTCCTGGCTCTCCCAGTGGCTACGCCTCCTCTTGGTAGCAACGGGCACTGCCGAGTGCAGCGGCTTCACAAGGCCGAAGTCCTCCATGTCGGGGGCGCCAAGGCTCTGGGCACCTTCTGAAGCTTGTGCCACGCCCACCTACAAAGAGCCAAAGGAGCCTTAGAACAGCTCTCTCTAGAAATCACCGTAAGTGCACCTCTGAATAAGGTAAAATACTTGTATGCAAACGTATTCATTTACAGACTAATCTATTTTTAAACTTTTAAGAGTGAAAAGGTCAGACAGAAAATGTCACTCAGGCATCACCATTATGAAGTGAATGTTTACATTTTTCTGTGCTTGCTTCAGAACTCTCTCCTCTTCATAAGAAATAAAATACTGCAAAGAATAGGTAAAGGCCCCCTGTTTCTCCCTCCCAGCCCCCAAGCACAGTGCCTACCACTCCCCACACATTTTGAACTTTTACTCAGTACCTATAAACCCATATACCATTACTTTAAGCTGCAGTTTTATATGAACAGAGACACATGGTACACAACCCACTGCAACTTGTTTTACTCAATAACGTATTTTTGAAATTGATCCCTATTGATGCATGTGGACATTGTCCATTCATTCTAACTGTAGGATATTCCATTATGCAAATAAATCAGCTTACCTATCCATGACATTCTAAAATGAAGAATGGTTAATTTCTACTCTTTCAGAACTAGAAACTGGGTTCGTCAACAACCATCCTTCCACATGCTGCCTGAAGACCTTGTGTTCACACTCCCACCAGAAATACAGATAAGCTCCTATTTTCCCACATGTGCTAATAGTTGGTGTCACCATAGTCATTTTTTGGTGTGATGTGGTATCTAAATACTTCATTTTTCATTTACCTGACAGTGGGGTTGACCCTGGGGCAGTCAGTCTTCTAAAATGGCCCTGATGACCCCCACCTCCAGCTGTTCATGCCCCTGTATGACTCCCTCCTGAGTGTGGGCTGGACCCAGTGACCTGCCTCAAATGAACAGATTACAACGAAAGTGACAGGATGTCATTCTGAGATTAGATTATAAAACACAGTGACCTCTGAACTGCTGGCACTCTGGCTCTTATCCAGTGCTTGCTCTGAAGTCAGCTGCCAGGCTGTGACCTGCCCTCTGGATAGGTCCATGGAGCAAGGAAATGAGGACGGCTCCACTCGTGAATCCTGCCACCAGCTACCAGAGTGAAGCACCTCCTTCCCCAGTTGCTGGGGAAGCCTTCAGATGAGACCACAGTCCTGATGACACCTGACTGTAGTTTGTGGGAGACCTTGAGCCAGGGGACCTTGATAAGCTGTCCCCAGATTCCAGAACCACAGGCCACAGAAAGTGCAAGATAATAACACACCTGTGGGACTTCCCTGGTGGTGCAGTGGTTAAGAATCCACCTGCCAATGCAGGGGACACAGGTTCGATTCCTGGTCCAGGAAGATCACACATGCTGCAGGGCAACTAAGCCCGTGCGCCACAACTACTGAGCCTGAGCCCTAGAGCCCGCGAGCTGCAACTACTGAGCCCGCGCGCTGCAAACACTACTAAAACCCATGCATTCTGGGGCCTGCATGCCGCAACAAGAGAAGCCACCACAATGAGAAGCCTGCACACTGCCACGAAGGGTAGCCCTCGCTCGACACAACTAGAAAAAGCCCGTACGCAGCAACAAAGACCCGGCGCAGCCAAAACAAAAAACAAAAACACCTGTGTTCCTTAAGCTGCTACGTTCTCGGATTACTTGCTACATAGCAACAGAAAAATATACACATGCTTATGGACCATTCCTAACTTTCGTACATTCCAAATATCTTCTTCGAATTATGACTTGTCTCTTTATGGTGACTTCTGTACTATAAAAGTGTGTGTTTTTTACTTTTTATTATAAAAATTACAAAAGTAATGAATATCCATGGTTCTTATAACTCAGATTCAATAAATACCAACGTTCTGCCATTCTTGTTTCAGACTACAGAAAATTTACATTTTAATTAATTGAATGTATCTGTCTTTCCCTTTGTGATCATCTTTTATGCATGCCTTAAGAAGCTCTTTCTACCTCAGCATCATAAAGATAGCCTCCTGTGTTTTTTTCTAAACAGTTGTTTTCTTTTTCAATTTAGATCTGTATTTGGAATTTGTTTTCATACTCAGTGTGAGATAGCTACTTACTTCTTGAAATATGAAAAAACATTTCCCCCAGTATCATTTATTGAATAAGCACTCCGTTCTCCTTAATAATGTATAACGCTACCTCTGTGACAGACCAAGCTCCCATACGTATTTGGATCTGTTTCTAGGGTACCTATTAGCGCTACTGCTGTATGGTCTTGCCTTAATAAGACTTTCTTGTGTGTCTTGTTACATACTAAGACAAGCTTCCTCTTGTTAATCTTCAAAATTGTTTTTGTTTTTCTTATACTTGTTCTTCATATGAATTTTAGGATTAGACTTTCAAGTTACATGAAAAAACTTTTTGCAGGACTTCCCTGGTGGTCCAGTGGTTAAGAATCCGCCTTTCACTGCAGGAGGCGCAGGTTCAATACCTGGTTGGGGAATTAAGATCCTGCATGCCGGCCTTCCCTGGTGGCACAGTCGTTAAGGATCTGCCTGCCAATGCAGGGGACATGGGTTTGAGCCCTGGTCCGGGAAGATCCCACATGCCACGGAGCAACTAAGCCCATGTGCCACAACTACTGAGCCTGTGCTCTAGAGTCCAAGAGCCACAACTACTGAGCCCACACGCCACAACTACTGAAGACCGCACGCCTAGAGCCCATGTTCTGCAACAAGAGAAGCCATTGCAATGAGAAGCCCACACACCGCAATGAAGAGTAGCCCTCGCTCACTGCAACTAAAGAAAGCCTGCACACAGCAACAAAGACCCAACGCAGCCAAAAATCAACAACAACAACAACAAAATCCTAATTGTTTCTAGTATAAGATAAAGCTACAGATTTTTATATATCAGCTTTGTATCTAATGATCTTGCTGAAATGTCTTATTAGTTAAAACAATTCCTGGGTTTCCTTACATTTTCTGTGTTAACAATTATATCACCTGCAAATGACGAGTTTTATGCCTTTCTATCCTTAAAATTTAACTTCTTTTCCTTGTTGAATTATGCTGGCCAGGACTTCCAAACAATTTTGAATAGAAGTGATGGTAACAGGCATCCATCTCCTGTTCCTCAACTTTAATGATTCTAATGTGCCATTAAATATGATGTGTGCTATTGAGTTTCGACAGAGACTTTATCAGAGAAACATCTCATCTTTTATGATTTTGCCTGCTCAAAGTTTTATCACGAACAGACATTAAAGTTTATCAAATGTTCTTTCTTGCCTCTATTGGAAATGATCCCATAAGTCTTCTCTTTTGATGATGATGATGAACAGATTTTTCCTAAAATTAACTGAATTAGCAGATCTCTGAAGTTAACACCTGCCATTCCTTGCATAAGTCCTGCTTGTACACAATGTTACTGTTGTTATACGGTGCAAAATTTAGTTTGTTACTATTTTTGTACCTGTTGTTTGTTACTGCCAATGGCCTATAACACTCCTTCCTTTTCCTGGCCTGTCAGTTTGTTACCAAGGTAACAAGTGTTATCAAGATTACCAAATGAGCTAAGGAGCCTCTTTTTTTATTCTCTGGAATAATTTGTTTAAAAAGTTCGGTAAAATCCCTCTGAGAAACCATTTGGGTCCAGTGTTTGTTTCTTTCTAATTATGATTCTTTTTTTTTTTTCTGCGGTACGCGGGCCTCTCACTGTTGTGGCCTCTCCCATTGCGGAGCACAGGCTCCGGACGCGCAGGCTCAGCGGCCATGGCTCACGGGCCCAGCCGCTCCGCGGCACGTGGGATCTTCCCGGACCGGGGCACGAACCCGTGTCCCCTGCATCGGCAGGCGGACTCTCAACCACTGCACCACCAGGGAAGCCCTATGATTCATTTTTTAATGGTTAAAGTTCTGTTCAGTTTTTCTCTTTTTTTCTTAGGTTAATTTGAATAATTCTTCTAGGATACTATCCATTCCATCTAAGTTTTCCAATTGTTTAGGAAAGGTAACTACTTATTTATTTTCAGGCTTTATTATATCTGCAATGATAATGTTTTCATTAAAACAAAACCTGAAATACCTATCTTGACAAAGATTTGTCTATTTCATAAGTCTTTTCAAAGATCAAGGTTTTGGTTTTACTGTTTGTTCGTTCATTTCTGCTCTTGCCTTTATAACTTCTTTCTTTCTACTTTCTTGGTTTACTCTACTGTTTTCGAATTTTTCACAGCTATAAGCTTACTTAATTTTCTACTGGTTTTTCTTTTCTATTATACGCATTTAAATAGATTATGTGTTATTTGTAGTCCTCTTTAGCTGCATACTACAAATTTTGATAGTATTTTCATTCAGTAAGTACTTCTAATTTCCATTGTGACTTCTTTGATCCATGAGTTACTTATAAATGTGTTTCTTTTTAGTTTCCAAACAATATGGTCTGTATATAAATTATTTGGAATCTGTCGCAATGCACTTTGCAGCATACAGACAGTCTTATTTTAGGTGTTCTTGAAAAGAATGTGTATCCTTTAATTACTGGGTGCAAGGTTCTATTTGTTAACTAAATCTAGTTAGCTACTAAATCTAGTTAGCAATTGTGTCATTCCAACTGTACACATTTTTACTAGTTTTTGGTCTGCTAGATCTATCAACTGAGAGAGGTGTGTCAAAATCCCAAACTGCTTACATGTCAATTTCTTCTACCTTAGGTAATTTTTACATTAATTAATTTGAAACTAAGCTATTAGAATTGCTATATATTTCTAGTGAATTGTGGTTTTCAGTATAGTTTGATTCCACCCTTATCCCTACTAGTATTTTTTGGCCTAAATAGTTTTTTGGTCTGGCATTAATGTAGCTCCATCAGCTTTGTTTTGGTTAATATTTACCTGATATGTATGTTTTTTCATCCTTTTAATCATTTTGAGCCCTTTTAAGTATAGCTCTTATAAATAAGATAGTTAGACTGTAAAAATTCAACCTGAGAGTCTGCTTTTAGCAGGTGAGTTTGTTTACTGCTCTGGTTGAAGCTCACTTTCCATTTTCAGCACCTCAGAATTTTCTTCTTGCTCTTCTGATTTTAGCTGTGCTTTTCATTATACTGTCTTCAGTATTTTTTGGAGTTTCTAACAGAATTTTTTTTTTTTTTTTTTTTTTACAGTTTAGACAACTGAGGTCTCAAGGTATAGTGATGCATTCCAAGTTACTGAGTCTAATTAGTATATCCTCCATTTACACATAGTTCTTCACCCTAAACTGATGATTCACAAAGTTTCTTATCACAAAAGAAGAACATTGGGAGGAATTAAAGGATAAAGTATCAATGTGTACATTTTTAGAAAGAAAAAAAACATTGTAAATGCCTGAATGGAAGGAATCCAAAATTATGGACAGCAGTGTGGAGACTTTGGTGCCCTGTGTGCCCGTGGGACACTGCCCAGCACCAACCGTCACAGCCTCTGTTGGCCTGGGCCAGGCCCCATTACCTGTCTCTTGCCCTCAAGGACGAAGAGCTCACTGATCTTCTTCTGCTTGTAGACATCGTTCTTCTCCAGCAGTTTTTTGTGCAGCCAGTCAGGGTGCTTGACACGTGGTACTGGGTTCTTCACCTACATAAAGGTGAGATCGATCACTTGTCTGATGCTGTTAGTCTGGGCCAGGCCCAGGTTTCTGTAGCTTTTAGGTCACACTGCGCCCTGTTTCCACCAGTTCTCAACCTCACCTGCTGCAGAGCCGCAGGGATTGTGATGATCTTCTGTATGGCACTCCCCAGTCGCTCGATGTAGTAGTCCCAGTCCAGAATCTGAGCGCGCAGGAAGCCAGCAACAAGCGGGGTGTGCGAGAGAAAAGCAGCAGCGGCGGCATGCTTCACGTGTCTTACTTAACCCTCTCAGAAATTCTAAGGTAAAAGGTCCCATTTCGCAGAGGAGGAAACTGAAGTGGAGAGTGTAAACGACTCTCCCGGGATCAGAGCTGGTAGGGGGCCAAGCCAGCACTGGAAGCCTGTGCCAGACCCCAAGCCTTGGTCCATCCAAGAGAACAGTTAAACGGGCCTCCCCAACATTTAGCTTCTCCAGTTTTGCCCTAAAATGTAACTATTTCCTCATTCATTACATAACAGAAAGGAGGAAATCAAGAGTGAAGTCTCCAGCCAAAAAGGAGACCTGAGTCAGGGATACTCTGCCCTGTCTAGTTTTCCTCCTAAACTTCTGAGAGTAGGAAAAAACCAGCACTCACTGTCCGAATATCAAAGTCTTGAAGGGAAGAACTCTTAAGCCATTTCCGGAGAAAGTGCTTCCTCACCGTGGGCTCTGCCTGGAAAATGGCGAGTGGAATGGCCCTGGGCAAGAAGAGACACAAAACTCAACAATGTGAAAACCTCCCTAAACCAGGTCATAGCACTTACCAAGTACACACATATTCTACATGGAAATAAGTTATTATGACCTACTTTGTAACCTATGTTTCTATTCACTGTAGTTATTTGTATAAACTACACCTGTATCTGATGTTTATCATACTTAATAACTAAAGAATACTTCATCATATTAAAATACCACGGTTTAATGTACAATCCCCTACCATTGGCCATCTGGTCTGTGTTTGGCCACTGTTAACAGAGCTATTTATACAAGCGTCCTTACATAAGTTATATACTCATGTGCATGTATGTAATTATTCATTGGGTAAAATATTAGAGAGCCACCTGCTCACCCGAAAACGAAGCCAGTTTTCACATCATTAGCAAAGCAATAGGGCAACTGTCACCACCCCTTTCTTTCATTGGAGGAAGTATTTGTTATTGTGAAATATCATGAAGAAACTTAGAACACAACAGACACCTGTGCACCCACCACCCAGTCCTATCAAACTGGCCCTGCCGTTTTTATTTCACGGATGAAAAAATAAAGATGACGATGAAGTCCCCAGTGCAGCTCTCCTGACCCTCCTCATATAGAAGTAAACACCATATTTTTCTTGGTGTTTATCAATCCCATGCATGCTTTATAGAACTATTTTGTGTACCCATAAAAAAATAAGAGTACTTTCTATGTGTGTAAACTTAAACAGGTGGAAGTACACTGCATGTGTCGCCCTGCAGTCTGCTTTTCTTGCTCTATCAGTGATGTAACACGTAGCTGTGATTCAATCATCCCAACTCGAAAAGCACAGCATCAGTCTCCTCGGGGGTGTGAGTGATCCGGAGTCCTGTCCTAAACCTGAAATGGACCTTGTGATGGGGCCCATCGTAGCAGACCCTCCAAGACATCCCCACTCCCCTATGCCTGACTGAGAGGGTGCTCTCAGTCTGGTCTCCCAAGAACCCAGATTCTCCGAGCTCCAGGTGGATGGGCTCACCATGCTCTCTCAGGGGTCCCACCAGGGCCCCAGAAAGCCTTCCTGTCATCTGATCTGCAGGGGGTCTGAGGCCTAGTTCCTCCCTTTTCTAAATCCAGACTATCCCTACACTGTTTGTTTAAATATTTATTTATTTTTGGCTGCATCAGGTCTTAGTTGCAGCACAGGGGATCTTTTCTTGCGGCGAGCAGGCTCTACAGCGCACGGGCTCAGTAGCTGCGGCATGCGGGCTTAGTTGCCCCACGGCATGTGGGATCTTAGTTCTTCGACCAGGGATCGAACCCACGTCCCCTGCACTGGAAGGCGGATTCTTAACCACTGCACCACCAGGGAAATCCCTCCCTGTACTGTTTAAGGAAGCTCATCTCTCTATGGAAGGACAGAGGTTCCACAACAGATGCAGGTTTTCAATGTGAGCATACGAGACCCTTAAGGAATTCCTTCCTTAACACTGGAAACCCTTACCTCTCTGTGACCGGAGACCCCTCAGGCTTCCGGGAGATGATGTAGCGGCAGCTCAGCCCTGCATCCTTCACCATCTGATCCCCCAGGAACTCAGCCAGGCGCCTGGCCGTGCTGATGGACGTAGACTTCTGCTCCCCATAATCTTCCAGCTTCCGAGACATGGAACGGTTCTCAGAGATCAGCTCGAACAGCTCGGAATCAGGCATGTTAGCTGCCTGGAGAAAGAGGCAGTGGGCAAAACGTCACGCAGAAGGAAGGGAGCACCACCGTGAGGCTACCCGAGACTTTCCTCCAAGTGAAAGTCTGCGTTTCTCCAGCCTGATGAGCTGAAGGCAGCAGTGTAATAGGGCTGTCTCACACCAGCACACAGCAACACTTACACCACACACAAAACCGTGCCTTTTATTAAAGTGTGCAGAAAAGTATCAAGAAACGCTTATTGAGCGATTAGCACAGAGACTGCAGAAAAAGAGAAAAGACAGAGAATTGATTTTTCTCCTAAAAGGAAAAGAAAGATGGGGAAAGGAGGAACCAGCAGGGAGAAGAGGCATAGGCCAGCCGGACAGCACCTGGACCAGCTGAGGAGCCAGCAGCTTCCTTCAGTGATGAGGAGTCCAGGGGGCCTATCTGAGGACAAACAGCTTACAATTCGTTCATTATCATGCTATTTGTTTCCTTCACAGAATTCTGTCACTGATTATAGAAGTTAAGGGGGGATTCTGAGAGGCCCTGGAACTAAGGAAGTAGTGGGAGCCCATCAGAATTATTAGCCTTGAGTTCACCTGTCACCTTGCTCACCAGGACCCTCTCTGACTGCAGGACCCTCAGAGCCAGGTGAGGACGGTGGCCTTACCTTGCTGTACAGCACGTCCAGCCAGTAATCGGCCACCTTGGCAACAGAGCCATACGCCTCCTCTAGGGTGCTGCCCTTAAGGAAGGCCTCGAATACTGAGGACTGGAAGATTTTAATCAGCTGCAGCTCCCCACGGCGTTTGACCTCGAAGCCCTTGAGCTCAGCCAGGGAACCATCCTCATTGAATACGGCATACCTAGAAACACAGGCAAGCACAGCAGAGAGGGAAAGCCTGGGATGCTGGCTGCTTCTCCTCGCCCTCGGCCTTCCTCCTGCTCTTACCCACCCCTCCAGCATCCATCAAGCAGCAAACATCTCTCCATCCTGAGGTTTATGCTTCTCCAAACTAAAAATGACTTCTCCAAACTAAAAATGACATCTGTAGAACCAGAATATAACAGGTGGAGAACAGAGTTGGTAGCATCAGTGTCGAGAACAGCTTTCCAAATTGAATCAAAAAGGCCAAAAAACTAGAACTGAGGTCTGTTCCCATCCTGGCTCCTGGTCCACTTCCTGGAGGAGTTGTTAAACCTAGTCTATCCATTTCCTTTCCTAAGCATAAAGTCTGTGGGATTCCTACCTCTTCTTCAGTTTCTTGCCTTCTTCCTTGGAGGCTGGAAGGATCATGGCAAGGTAGGGTCCGTCAACCTCAAAAAAGATGCTGTTCTCTGAGCGGGAGACATAGGTGAGCGAGGAAGGCTCAGCCAGCTCCTGGTACTGCTCATTGGTGAAGCCTTCCTGCACAGCAAGAATGAAGAGGGGCTCAGCCTCACTTGTGATCGTCCAAACCTGGAAACCACCAGCTGCCCTCCAAGGGGTGGACAGATCAGCCAAGAGCTGGGGCTCTTCCATACAATGGACACCACTTGGCAAGAGAAAGGGATCAAGTTCTGACACGTGTCCAACGTGGATAAAATGAAGTGCATCCTGCTTGGTCCAGAAAGTCACACGCATGTTTCCTTTCATAGGACACGCTGGAAAAGGCAAAACTAGCACACAAAGGACATGCTGGGGAGCCAGGCTTGGGTGTAAGGAGAAGGGCTGACAACAAAGGGGCAGCACCCAGGAACCTCTGGGGTAGTGGGCTATTCTGTGTTGCGCTGTGGTGGTGGACACACACCTCTATGTGTGAATCAAAACCCACAGAACCTCACCCTGTAAAAAGTGAATTTTACTGTAAGCAAATTAAAAAACATTCAACCAGGATCTAGGGTGACCCCAAGAGAGCCTGCAGACTGGGACAAACGAGCTTAACTTCATTATCGCTGCATGACAGAACCCTGCCAGAGGGCTGGCTTAAGAAACTCTGGCAAACCTTGTGTTGCCTGGGTGGTGTAAGACTAAAGATAAAACGCTCGACTGCAGCTGGTGAGCTTACTGCTCACAGACACATGGTTCTGAACCTATTTTACACAAATACTAGGGTTGAACAAATAAATAAATACATTAGGAAAACTAGAAACAGGAGAAAGAAGTTACTAATAAGGAAAAGAGAATAGATTGGAGCTGGATATATCAATAGACTCAGGTTATATATTTTTAAATATATATGCAGATAAAGAGAGAAATAAACGTACATTCATGCGTGCAGGGTTATTATACACACACACATTTCCTAGCCAATCTGCTGTGAGCAGCAGTGACACCTCAGACCCCATCTCGGTTTCTAACACCACTCTCCAATAAAAGGAAGCCAGGCTCCTTGGGGAAATGGCTGATTCCAGGGTGGGACAGGGGAAATACAAGATGAGGCTGGAGTGTCTTGTAGTCCCAGGAAGTAAGAAAGTACTCCAAAAAAAGCCAAACCCAAACCCCAGAATGGGGCATGTCTCAAGGACACGCGGGTGAATATGGAGGAGCCCCCAGCGGCCAAAGGGGAACAAGCTGAGTAACAAAACATGCCAGGACAGAACTGGGTTGTGGCCCAACAGAACAAACATGCGCAAACCCACACTGACCTAACAAATGACTCAATAAAGAGACAAGCAAGGGAGTAAGTGGGAGGGAAGGGTGGCAGCTCTTCCTTACAGAAGGTTCCGATGAATAATTTTCAAGGAATGAGGGAACTAGAGTCGCCTTGGGCAGAGTGATGCCTGCTGTAACCACTGCTGAGACCACTGCTAGCGCTAAAACCAGGGGGCGAAGGTTCCAAGCGAAACGGCACATCTGCAGAATCTCGAAAGTATCTCCTCCACTGTCTTTACTAATTACAGTGGTGGCTTTGCTATGTGGCCAGACTCTGCCACTCCTCCTGGGAGTGTGGACTCACTGGCTCACTCCAATAACGCGACACTGGGAAGCCAGCAGGCAGCGGGAGTGCAGGTCCCAACACCATGCCCTGACAGAATGCTAACACGGGGCATGTACTCTGGAGTGTTCCTCCAAAAACCCCAAATAACTTCAGTCTAATAACAAACAACAACAGACAAATTCAAATTAAGGCTCAGTTAGCAAAGCACCTGACCAGTATCGAAGTGTCCTGGTCATAACAGACCAGAGAGACCAAGGGGCTGCCAGGCTGGAGGGGACTAAGGAGACAGGACGCCCAAACGCAGTGCACAAAAAGTGGGGAATCCAAATACAGCTGTAGTTGAGTTACGGTGTGGTGCCAAGGTGACTTCTTAATTCTGACAATTACACTGCGGTTTATAAAAGATCTTACTTAACATTAAGGGAAGCAGGCTGAAGGATATACAGAAATTCTCTATTCTATTTTTGCATTTTTTCTGTAAGTCTGGGTATTACGCTGAAGGCGAATGTAGACTCAGGTAACTTTTGAGCATAGCGTTTTCTGGACAGATGCTCAGGCTAGAGAAAAACAATCTGAACGTTGGAGACAGGGAGGCCTGAAGTCAGGATGGGAGCATGTCAGTGACAGCCAGCCCAGCCCCCTTTCCCAAATCCCCGTCAGAGCAGTGGCACGAGGAAGCCAAGCCCAGACGGTAGCCCCCTACTGGAGACGCAGGCTCACCTTGACCATGATGTTTAACATAGCCCCAGGGTAGGAGATGGTCACCTTGGGCTTTTTCACACTGGTCGTCTTGATGACAAAGTTTTCCGGGAAGCTGTTGGGCAGGACACACCATATTCCATCTGTGTCCAGCTCTAAGGGCCTCCTTCAGGGAAACAGAGAAATGAGACCACATGGATGGTGGACATCGACGCCTACAGAGCAAGAACCCCCTTGTCAAGTCCTTACGGTGGACAAGGCTCCCCCGGTCGTGAACCCACAGAACGAAACACCTGCCCCTCTCCAGCTCTATCTTCATCAACCTGTCCCTTCTCTCCCCCAGCCATCCGGCCTCCCCACCAGGCCGCGGCCCACCCAGCCTCAGCAGCTGACCAGGTGCAGCACTCACCCAATCTGCTCAATCAGCTCCCGTGCCTGGGTGATAATGTTGGCCCCCGTGAAGCAGACGATGCCAGCCATCTCCATGGAGTACCAGCGGGCCCTGGGAGGGACAGTCACAGCAGAGGGGGTGGGAGGGGCTCCCTCTAGAGGGTCATTAGAGTTGGGGCTGGGAGGAGGGGACATCTGAAGCAGGGAAGAACTAAGGCTGAATTTAGCTCTGTGCTGAGGACACTCCTCTGTTCCTACTTCAAGGTGCAGGGCTCCGCTCAGGAAAGTTCTGGAAGGATGCCACATGCTGCCACTGCAACAGCTCACAACCTCAGCTCAGCAGGACTCTCAATACCAGCCAGATGGCCGTGTGTCCCTGAGTCCCCTCCCACTCTCCCCAGCACCGTCTCACGCCTCCTCCGTTTTCCCAAAGCCCACTCTCATCCCCTGACTTCTCAGGGAAAACACCAGCCCACCTGGCTCAGTGTTCACACCGGGTCTCAGAGGTGTCAAGCGACCTGAGGCCAGGCCCTCCTGCCCCAGGGAACTCTGCTCTGGTTCTAGCCCTGCTCTCAGCCCCTCCCTCTCTGCCATTAAAAAGCAGCAACAGAGAATCAAGGCCTCTCCCCCTCAGACCAGTCCCTGGCCCCATCACCACCTTTCCCCTTCTCCAGGCCACCATGCCGACCCTCCCAGTCTCCAACCACAGGGGCTAGGCCTCACCTTCGATCACCTGCTCTCCCGAGGCCCCCACCCACCTGGCTGTCGGTACAATGGACACAGGCCCCACCTTGCCTCATCTCCCTTTGGCCTCTGATCATGGGCACAGTCTCTATGGGGCTTTAGGACACCCGGCCCTGGCTTTCTCGACTTCTCAGAAGGCTTTATTTACACCCCTCACTGGTCGTATGCCAGAAACTACCACACCGCTGTCTGCAGCCCAGGATGCTCAGAAGAACACGCCCAGCAGTACTGACCCCGCTGATGCCCAGGACCCTCTGAGCCAGCGTGACCTCCACCCCTACCCAACCTGCTCTGCCACATTCCTTGAACTGGGGCCCTGCCTCTCCCCTCTCACTCGTGCCCATGGGCCCCACGCATCTCAGCTCCTCCCTTCGTCCACTAGCCCCACCGGCCCCACCAGGCACCCGGGCAGGAGCCTACCCCTTGCGCATGACGTAGCCGTAGAAGGAGTTGAGGATGCACTTGTGAGCCAGCTGCAGGGAGTCGTACAGGACCTCCATGTTCCTGCAGCGCTTTGCTTCCGCTGCCTCTCCCACCTCCACCGCCGCAGATAGCTTCTTTCTCCACACCTGAGACCCACACAAGGTGATCATCCCCCACTCTTACAGCTCACATTCTCTATGGCCAGTGGCCCAAGGTTTACTATGTTGCAAATCTCCAGTCTATAGGAAACTTGAAAAAAAGTAGAGTGAAGACCATATGCAAGAGGGGCCACTGTTGATATTCTGTGCCATATTTCCTTTATTCCATTCTCTCTCTCTCTCTCTCTCTCTCTCTCTCTCTCTCTCTCTCTCGGCACAAACAATGGGAAGATGTAGCTCTCATGACCAGAGCCCCCTAAATACCTAAGCATACAACTTCCAGGAACAAGCACACTCTCCCACAGAACCTCAATACTGCTATCACACCCGAGAAACTTAACACGGAAACGTCAACTTGTTCCTCACAGGGTCGGCACGCTTGGTTCTCACCAATCCAGAATCACCTTCAATCTAGAACTGCCCCATGTAAGACAGATATCCTGAAAGGAATGCTGAACACAAAGGAATATATTGATATTACATTTTTATTTCTTGTGAGACTATGGCCTAGGAGAAAATACTCTATGACAGCAACAACGCACTTGGACACCTCAGACGTGGGGCAACTTCAGCCTCCTGGGACAGAACCCAGAACCCGGCAGCTACCTGGAGAAGGGGATGAAATCCACGCCTGAAGACCAGTGACAGAGGCAGGGGTTTCGCTCCACTAGAGACCCAGGGGCTCCCAGTCCAAGTCCTGTTATTCCATTTACTCTCTTATTAATAGACTGGACAAGCTGAGTGACAGGGTCTCTCAAACTACGTAACTCACAAACCACTGACTGAAAGCAAAGTGCACGTCATTAGAGGCAACATCTTAGAATAACAATTTACCCCTTAGCCAATACTTATGAACACACAACTGTTTACCAGACACTAGACCAAGCGGTGGAAGATGGACACCGCAACACTAACCAGGACCGTGTGCTACTGTAATTGGTTGCAAAGGAAATGTTCTCATCACTGTGGTGGTGGTTACACAGCTGTATGCGTTTGTCAAAATCCATAGAACTGCCCACCTGAAAGGGTCAGATTTATCCCACGTCAATGTTACCTCAATAAAGTAGACACAGCCACTAGGGACGGTGACAGACATGGACGCTCGGGGGCGTATGAACTCACTTCCTGCCCGAGCAGCATTTCTTTCCGTTTGCTAGGCTACATGCTGTCACAGTGGTCAAACACCGGACATTCTCCTTGCATCTCAGAACATTTCACCTTTACTCCCCCAGCTGATACCTTTTCAGTACCTAGAAGAATGTCGGGCACATAACAGGCACTCCGTAAACGTGCTGAGCGAATGAAAGGCTTCCCAGGATTTGTATCACACGGGAAGACATCAGGCTGTTAGTGCTGAGGGGGTGGGGAGGGGGCACGCAGGACTCCAGGAGCGCCCAGTGCCAGCCGGGGTCGGGGTGGGAGGCTCGACACGGTGACACCTGGCCCTCGTGTCAACACAGGCTGTACCTCCCGGGACGCTGAGCCTCAAGGAGGCCGACAGGCAGCTCAGCTCCCCCAGCTCAGCCCCAGCAGCTGTGAGGCTGGCGTTTGGCAGCTTAGCTCCCCCTGCTCCATCGAAATGAAGCGAGTCTCAGCTAACAGGAAGTGTGGGGGGCCGGCAACACCGCACTGCCAAGCTTCCGCGATGCGAATGGCCGTCCTGAGGTACCCTAGGACAAGAAGCCAGGCCCATCTGTGTCTTATTAACTAGGGAAACAAGAGCTACTCAGGAGGTCCCTAGTAAGAGCAACTGATAAAGAAATGCAAAGAAGGTCATAAATATTTCAGCAAATTCCCCGTCCAATGTGAGAAGAAATTCTTTTAAAGGTCTGGTATTTAAAGAACAAAAAAAATTAAGAAATTTATTGAGTGCCTACTATGTGCCAGGTAATATGTTAGACTCTAAAGAACAAGACAGTCACTACACTTTCGGCACTCTGAGGAGGCAGACAGATGAACAAGTAACTCAATAGTTTAATTAAAATAAAGTGAGAAGGTATGGTGGTTCCTCAAAAGATTAAAAATACAATTACCGGGACTTCCCTGGTGGTCCAGTGGTTAAGACTCCGCACTCCAAACGCAGGGGGCCCAGGTTCGATCCCTGGTCAGGGAACTAGATCCCACACGCATGCCGCAACTAAGGAGCCAGCGGGCCTCAATTAAGACCCAGCACAACCAAATAAATTAATTAAAAATTTAGAAGTAGGGCTTCCCTGGTGGTGCAGTAGTTGAGAATCTGCCTGCCAATGCAAGGGACACGGGTTTGAGCCCTGGTCTGGGAAGATCCCACATGCCACGGAGCAACTGGGCCCGTGAGCCACAACTACTGAGCCTGCGCGTCTGGAGCCTGTGCTCCGCAACGATAGAGGCCGCGATAGTGAGAGGGCCATGCACCGCGATGAAGAGTGGCCCCCGCTCGCCACAACTAGAGAAAGCCCTCACACAGAAACGAAGACCCAACACAGCCAAAAATAATAAATTAATTAATTTAAAAAAGAAAAAAGAGTTCTGAAGCTCTTATTGAATATTTTTTAAAAAATTTTAAAGTAAAATAAAATTTTTCTCCTTTAAGAAAAAAAATACAATTACCATACGATTCAGCAATTCCACTTCCGGATATATACCCAAAAGAACTGCAAGCAGGATCTCAAAGAGATGCCTGTACACCATGGGTGAATAATTCACAGCAGAAATATTCACAATACCCAAAACATGGAAGCAACCCAACTGTCCACCGATGGACGACTGGATAAACAAAATGTGTTATGTCCATACAATGGAATATTATTCAGCCTTAAAAAGGAAATTCTGACATAAGCTACAACATGAATGAACCCTGACAACATTAGGCTAAGAGAAATAACCTAGTCACAGAAGGACAAATCCTGTGGGACTCCACTTATATGAGGTCCCTAGAGTGACCAAAGTCCACAGAAGGTACAGAATGGAGGGTTATTGTTAAGGTAGAACAGAGTTTCATTTTTGCAAGATGAAGAGTTCTGGAGAGGGATGGTGGTGATACCTGCACAACAATGTGCATTTGCTTAATGCCACTGAACTGTACACTTAAAAATGTTAGATTTCATGTTGTGTATATTTTATCATAATAAAAAGCCAAAAAAGTTAAAAATGATAATAAAGCACAATGATGACAGTCTATCAAGGCAGGGTGGGATGTGAAGACTCACTGAGTCTAGCAGTGAAGGAAGGTCTCTCAGAAAAAAATGATTTGCTTAAATAGAACACAATTATTTGTTGATATTACAACTGAGGTATTGCTATGTATTTCTATGTATTTCCCTTAATCCTAATCCTAATCCTGGATCAAACATGTCAGTAAAAACACCCCCCTCACTCCTCCTGGTCAGAGGTTGGCAAAGTAAAGGGCCACATGGTGTGTACTGTACACATGCAGGCCTCAGTTTCTGCTGCGGGCAAATGCAGCTCAGTTCCAATAAAACTTTATTTATAAAAATGACTGGCCCAGCCATAGTTTGCTGACCCACTGCTCTAGACAATTACTTTAAAAGCAATCATTCAGAATAGTTGCGAGGCCCCAGGCCCTTAATTCTTCAAAGTTAAGAACAACTGCACATTTATTGTCTGAATGCAGGTACCAGCCCAGAGGTGGGGAGTAACACATCCAGACAGCGCCAAGCAAGGATTTTCACCTCAGAAACTAGACTCTGTTCCGACCTCACAAAGGTCAGCCTCACCTTGTGGAGACCTTTGAACTCGTAGCGCCTGTCCCGAAAGGCACGCACTGTGTCCACATAGAAGGAGTTCTCCCGCTGGCAGATGGTGGTAAGACGTTCTTCCACCTTGGTCACGTGGATTTTCTTGTATGCCTTCCGGCAGTAATCTGAGGCACAATTGAGAGTAGGGGGCACGTGAGACTCCACACAGCAGACAGGCCTCCTGGACACAGCCAAGAAAGCTAGGCAATGGATGCCAACAAACGTGGCTTTTTAGGTTAATGCGAAGGAGCAGAAAACTCAGAAAGACGTGCTAGCGAAGCATATCAAAGCAGCGGCAGCCCCGTATGAACGGACCAAACACATGAAGACCACAGGGAGGGTTTGGTAGCTGAACACGCACCGAAGGATAAATGACAAAAAGAAGCCTATAGGAAGAACTAGTTCCCAGTGGTCTCATCTAGTTCAACAACTGGTTCGACTGACCTCAAGGGGTGACACACCAGCACAGCCCAACGAAGACTCAAGTCAGAGAAAACGCAGTCTGTGGAGATGCGCGCTGTCCCAACTGCTCACCTGCCAGCCTCCGCTTCTCGTATTTAGCCTGCTCCTCGCGGGACAGCTCGTGAAAGGCCCGGGCTGGGCCCTCTGGGGTCAAGGGAGGGAACTTCTCTGACTCCAGCTGGTGCTGGATCCGATGATACTCGCTGCGACTGGCTGGCACTGGGAGGGGTGATGGGAAGAGAGTGTGTGATAGAGACCCAGCCCCTGCTGGGCTCCCTGCTGAGCAGCACCACCCAGGGCGGACACTCACTGAACTCGCCCCTCCACTGCCAGGCCATCTTCCTCTGGCAGTTTGCTCCAGGCTTGTTGAAGTCACAGGCAGCACAGGTGGCCTCATCCACCATGGCAGAGGGCTGTGAGGGGACAGGAAGGGAGCAATTAGGGTTTGGGCAAAAGAGCTTGATTCTGATGTGAGAATCTCTCTCACCTGCAGGCGGTTCGTCAAGATGATGTTGGGGTACATGGCCCCCACGTCCAGGTGGTAGATAAGGGGACACTCAATTCGGTTAGGAACATCTTTCAGGGAGATGAGCTTGGCCTTAATCTGATCACACACCTACAGAGAAAGGGGAAAGAAGTGGAGGCTGGCGACCAAGACGAAAACTTGGAGACTGTACAGAGTGACAGAGAAAGCACCATGGGTTGCAGACGGACGACAGATGACAGGCACCAACACCAGGCCCTGGATGTGCAGGGGACTTGCAAGAAAAGACAGGACAGCATCACGGGAAGCAGCAGCCTCCACCCCAAAGAACTCTGGGGTTCGGGAGAAAAGTGCAGAGTCTGTGGCCTCACATGGCACGGCCCATCTGCTAGCAAGTAGGGGACCCAGCTAGATTATCAAGAGCCACACTTCCTGGGTGCCCCGAGTGCCCCCATGGTGCAGGTGTGTGACACAACACCAACATCCCAGCAATCCCTCATCTGATGGATGAGAAGTTTCAAGAGGTGAGTATGGGCTCAAGAACGGGCCCTCTTAGACCAAACACCTGCTCTGAACTGTGATGCTAGACTGTTTCCAGCATTACTTTATAAACCAATGAATCAGATTCTGTTTCCAGCCAAGGCTATTAGCTTAAAAACCCTCCTAATGCCAAACACCTAGAAATCCTAAATGAAATGTGAAAAATATCCCTGTAAATGCAGTTCTGAGCTTCTAAGTCATCCCCAGAGAACAAAAGTGATGAGCAGACTCAAAACCAGAGCAGTGAGTTGACTCAATGGGTGCCTGGCAGGGCCGGGCCCTGTGTTGGGGTCCCCAAGACCATCCCCAGGTTTGGTGACTCACAGGGAAAAGACACAGAGCTCAATCAGCAAAGGAAAAAGGCGCTTGGGGAGAGCCCAGGCTCAAGCTTGGATGAGCTGAATTCTTCCAGCATCAAGCCATGACAACACATGAGAAGCGCTGTCTCCCAGAGAAGCTCGTGGAGACCCACTGCCCAGGGTTCTTACTGGGGGCCGTTCACATAGGCAGCTCTGCCTGCATGGACCAAAACCCGGAATCCCAGAAGGAAAGCAGGTGCTCACACAGACCACCTTGTTTGCACAAGCAACTGAGCTTCCGTGCGGCCTTCCTATCAGAGGGAAGCGAGAAACCTGCTGGAACCCGAGTTCCCAGACGCCAAGGGCAGCAGAGCAGCAGGCCTTTCCGAGGTCAGCGGCCTCAGGCCTGTGCTGTGAACTCTTTCCTTCACACTTCTCATGCCTCCTCAGGGAGGGGCAGGCTACACACAACAGGGAGACAAAACACAGAGCCCCAAATAAAGGCAGGACTCTCAAAGGCCACCTCCATAAAAGAATAAACTAGAACAAGTCTGCTCACCAAAACCATGTGCATTGTGGGCTCTGGGCAAAGAAAGCATCTTCCCTGAGCATCTGTCATCACGGGTGCTAAGAGGTCTGTGATTTGCATTAAACTCTCCACTAAGACTGAGACCCTCCAGCCAAGGAACCAGATAAGAAGGGACATCAGGCCTGTGTCACTTTTGTGGAACCAGGAAGAAACTGTAAAATTACCTGACAGTCCTCCTACTGAAGAGGAATTCACATTCCAAAACTGCTGAGCATGGGGAAAAAACACCCACCGTGACTGAGAGAAGACACAGTGGGAGGAGACCCCTGAGAACGTCAGAGAAGTAACCTCCTGGAGTAAACATGCTAAAATGAGGCTAATTAAAGACAATAAAGACCAAAAATCTAAAACACAGGAAGAGAAACAACAAAGACCTACTGTATAGCACAGGGAATTATATTCAATATCCTGTAATAACCTATAATTGGAAAGAATATGAAAAAAAAATATATATATATATAGGGAATTCCCTGGCAGTCCAGTGGTTAGGACTCTGCACCTCTACTGCAGGGGCATGGGTTCAATCCCTGGTTGGGGAACTAAGATCCTGCAAGCCACGCGGCACAGGCAAAAAAAAAAAAAAAAAGAATATATGCATATGTATGTACATACGTATGCGTATGTGTGTATATATATATATATATATATATAAAAAACTGAATCACACTGCTGTACACCTGAAACATAAATCACTATACTTCAAAAAAAAATTAAAATTAGAAAATAAATAAAACAGCAAGAGAAAAAGTCCACTTTAAAGAAATAAAGCACATTTGAAAAAGAACCAATAGAGCTTCTAGAAATAAAAATATTGTCCTAAAAAACAAAAAGTCACTGAAACTATAAAAGGCTAAACAGGCTCTGATAGCCGCGTATTTTTGTTTTATTTTTATTCACTCCCCAAATGTAACACCTAGTTAAACCAGAACATTAGGTATGTACTTATTCGATCCAAAATGTATATGCAGCACTAAAATTTGAGAACTACTGTATTTAGGAGTTATCTAACACTCATTAGATAACTTAATTGAATACACTGGCATTCTTAGACAAGCTGGCTAAAAAAAAAACCTTTAGATCTGGGGTTGGCAAACCTCTGTGAAGGGCCAGATAATAAATACTTCAGGTTTTGTGGCCACAATCTATCACATATTTTTTTACAACATTTAAAAAATATGAAAACCATTCTTAGCTTGCTGACTGTACAAAAACAGGCCTTATGGGCTATAGTTCGCCAATCTCTAGACATTCAAGTATAAACTGGAAAACATCTAAATTATGCAAAAATTAACCAGAAGAAAAACATCAATCAGAAGGGTAGCCATATTTTATGAAATACATTAACTTTGGTAAAGTCACATTAGAAAATCACTTGAATGCAAAATTGCCCTTAGTATTAAAAAATTCCTTAAAACCCTCCAAAGAAGTCAAACTCAAGCTAGTAAGGAAAAAATGACTAAAAGGAACATCTATCAAGTAGAACAGGAAATACCAGAAACGTAATACTTATTGTTTCTAACTGAATCTCAGGCAAATGAGCCATTTGGAGAACAATCCCCCATCCATCTCTGTGCTAAGGCAAGATCTGAAATGCTACTCTGGAGGGAAGATGAAGGCGACCCAAATAAGGGGCGGAAGGCTGGGATGACAGGGGATGACACCTGGACAGGCCAGACGTCGCTGTGAGCCCCCAGCTGACACCTCCCACCAGCTGTCATCATACCACTGCCTGGATGATCACTCAGGAACAAAAAGGTGAACCTGCTGCCCTTCCCCTAAAGACCCTGGGCCACCCTATAGAGAAGTTTCAGGGACTTTGGAGACAGCTACTAAGACATACTACCTGTCACCTAGAAAGAGTTCACATCCAGATTCGCTAAGGTGTCTGGAGTCCCTCCAGTTAGCATACCTTAAGCCTCACTCCTCACTCATTTCATTGGTTCTTGGACGTGAAAGTAGTATCTTTTGGGAACTCCCTGGTGGTCCAGTGGTTAGGACCCAGTGCTCTCACTGCCAGGGGCCTGGGTTTGACCCCTGGTCGTCTGGGAACTAAGATCCCACCTACTGCGCCCACACCCACACCAACCCCTCAAAAAAGAAAGTAGTAACTTTGTTCCTTTCAAGTTGTTCTTTAACTCCTATTTGTTATTCAACCTAGACTCCCTTCTCAGGTTGGTTCACAGAGAGTTCCCAAAGTACATGATAGCTGCAGCTGACAAGAGCTGCACAGTACTTCATAGTTTGCAGAGCATGTGCACACGTTCTTGTTTGAATTTTGCCTGGTGAATCTGTTATAAGGCGTTTCTTGAAATCAATCCTAGAAATGGTAAGAACTGCAAAGTACTAAAGTAGCTGAATATGTTAAAGTGTTGAGCAGGACCTGACAGAGACCCAAGATGTGCAGCATCCAAAGGAACAGGACAGCGAAGTGGGAGGCGCCTGGGGCCTCCAGTCATGTGACACGCTTTGCATATGGCATTTTCTAACCATTATGTGATGGACTTTACAGTCACTATATTCTGCCCTGTAATTTGTAGGAACTCCTACCATCATTTTTTAAAGTCTCTTGACAATAAAAAGTTAAAATCCTCCAATGGCTCCTCATTGCCTACAAAATACAGTTCAGGTAAACTGGCACGAAACCCTTCACTTGCCTTCCTCTCTCCCACATCACACCACTTTGTCCCGAAAGCCTTCGCCATCTCTGTGAAATTCTCCCACCTCACCAAATCGAGTCACTCACTGCGAGCACCACGCTCTCCTGTCCTAACTAGACCAGACCAGGCCCCGTGTCCTCTGTCTCGGCGCCCAAGTGCCACCACACAATAGGTGCACAATAAACATGCCGATGAAAGAAGCCAATGTGCAAGGCGAGACGTGTAAGCGGACTGTCCCCCCTCCAGCCCCCCGTGCGTCACCTCTTGGAAGTTGGTGACCTGCTCCATGGGCACCTTCTCCTCTTCCTCGATGGCGTGACGCATGGTCTTCTCCACCCGCTGCAGCAGGAAGTCAAAGGCAGCAGGATTCTAACACAAACAACCAAGAGAGGACATGAGTAAGAGAGGAAAATGCCCTCGCACCAAGTAACCTGCCTCAGGTGGGACGCTACAAAGAGAATGCTCCAGAAGGAGCCGAGTGGAGCCGAGTGCTCGCCCTACAGCACCCTAAAGGGCAGGCCAGACAAAGGACGGCTGGCAAGGGGCCCAAGGGGCAAGGGCTTTATTTCAGCCCTTGTGGGCTGGGTCCTTCCTGGGTCCGCCCACAGCACTGGCGGGAAGAGGCCCAGCTTCAGGAGCCTCAGGAGGGGCGCACCATCCGGAACCGGCAGGGGATATCGCTGCGGAACACGCCCGACTCCAGGGCTTCCACGTGGCCACCCACGTAGGTCTCGGCATCCAGCACGTGGCCATCATCTGTCAGCTTGCTGAACTCTGGCTCCTGCTTGTTGGGGAAGACGATGTTGGCGTGGAAGGCCTGTACCATCAGCAAGGCCTCACACAGCGTCCCGGAGCCCTTCCGCAGCACCTACGGGGGAAACGCCAGGCTTTAAGCCAAACACCAAACTCCAACGGCTGCGTCCGCATCAGCTGCCTGGGACCACCCCTGGCAGGCAGCGGGCCAGGAGAGGCACTGACCTCATCGGGTTCCATGGGGATAATGGTGCACAGGGCGAATATAAAGGGGTGGACGTACTTCATGTACAGGTAGTATGTGGCCACTGCGTCTGACACCGAGTAGGTGGCCAGCGTCTAAGGAGAGAATATCAGAGAGTAAGGTCAATGAGGCGCCCAGCAGGCCACCACCGCCAGCCGAAGGGCGACTCAGCGAGGCAGGGCACGTGCCTGGGGCTGCTCAGTGGCCATCCGGCACATGTCCTCGGGGTCCAGCTCCACGGGGTCATAGCCCAGCTTGGCTTTGGCAGCTGCTTTGAGGTTGTGGCTGCCCACGGGAAGGTAACTGTCCCTCTTCACCCACCTGGGAATGAGAAAGAGCAAAAGCCAGAAATGATTCTGAGACGAAGCCCAGGAACCTGTGAGAGGCTGCAAAGCCGGACACACCACAGGAAGATGCAGGGTCCTGATGGGCACCCAAAGATCTCCAAGGCGTCACGTGGTGCAGGCCCCTTGTAAAAAGCTTTCACCCGGATCCAGTCAATTTCACAGACAAACCCACCAACAAGGAGATGCCAGAGCCAGTCCTTCCAGCCCCACGGCCTTCCTCTCAGCCTCACAGAGAAACGCAAAGGGGGGCAGGCAGGAACCTGCGCCCTCTGGCGTTCTGGATCCCTCCACGGCTTGTCCCCTCTACAGCCAGGCTCTGCCCTGCTCTCCCCGCCCCTCACACCCTGTCGTCAAACTCTCCTCATCCTCTTGCACCATCCCTTTAGCACAGAAACACTCCAGGCAACCTCGCGCCCATCTCCACCTCTTCCCCCATGACACACACCGTTGTCTCTCTAGGACCCACATCTTCTTACTGGCAGCATCCAATCTCACCTTCCTTGGCCTCTCTGCCCTGTGGGCCGTCCTCTCCCTCAGAAATGCCCCACTGGGGCCTCCATGGCGCTGCTGCCTCCACTGAGGGTGCCCGCTTCTCTTTTACTTCTCTTCTTGAGAATCTATCAACTACCACCTTTTTTTTTTTTTTTTTTTTACCACATCACAGTGCCCCACAGTCTCCAGGCCCTCCACGTGGGTAGGGCTCCCAGGCCTGCTGCTACTCGGAACCCGAGCTGTGTTCTATTCCCCCATAAGCCCACCCCAAGCCCTGAGAACCAGAGTTCGCCATGCCTCCTGCACCTGTCCCCAAATCTAGAGATCCCCAAGTCCTCGGCTCTCAAATATCTCTAGTCCAGCCCTCTTCACTCCTGTGCACGTTATGACCCAGCCTGCCCCTTCAATCCACGTGCCGTAACACCAGGGCTAAAGAGAAAACGCATCAATGGCTCCCCATGACCACCAAGATAAAAACCCCTCCCCACCAGGCACAGAAAGCCCACGAGACCTCCTTCCACTCCAGCCTTGCCCCTCAGCACTCTGGGCCACTTTGCACACTTGTCCTCAGGCTGGACACCCCAGCCTGCCTGGACACCATGCACGAGCCTGACTACCACATCCCAACCTCGTGTGGGAAGCCAAGGCCCCTCCACGAGCTCCCATAGCACCGGGCCTCACTCTACCAGGTCTTTCTTTCTGGTCTGGTTTCCACACCCTGAGGACCAGTGCTCAGCGTGTGTTTGCTGACTGAATGAAGGATGAACAAATGATGAAAGACACATCCCGGGACCTGGGCAGAGCCGGCAGCCACTGTTCTCTCAGATGATGGGAGCTACTTCTTGTGGACAGGACCAGCGTGTGCGAGAAGGGAACCTTGGACCTCACTCACAGGAAGCCCTCATGAGACACTGTGACCAGCTGCCAGGTGAGCTGTGGGGCCTACCTGAGACAGTCCATGTGGATGCACTGGGGTGCTTTGTACTCCCCCTGGCTGTCCTTCTGGAACCCAACCTCCTGGTACATGCTCAGTCCATGGACCGCTGCTCTGGCCTCCACAAACGGCCTAATGACGAGAGGATGGACAAGCACGTGGGGCAGTGAGTCTCTAATTCCTAAGAGACCGGGAAGACTGCCCCCAGGGGACGCCTCACGCGAGCTCCTCTCAATCACAGTGCGGAGCCCGCCCGCGCCACCCAGCGGTGCTCCTCCCCCCCCCACCCCCCACCCCCGTTCTGACTCACCAGTCAAAAAAGTCCCCATTATAGGTGACCATGATGTTGGGTTTGGTCTCCTGGATGTGTTCGAACCATCTTTGGATTAGATGAACCTGAATTCAACAAATCTTAGCAGTCAGAGGGTTGCTTTTACTCTCCTTCAAGCGATTTCCAGGCAGCTCTCCAAAGCTGAGGAGCAGCAACCTCACGTAAGCCTGTTATTTCCAACCCAACAGGGCCTCCAGGTGAACGAGGACCAACCACTGGGGACTGAGTCCAGCTGCTGCTATGATTAGAGGAATGCTGAGGCCTAAGAGGGTCACCAGGCCTGCCTCCCCTTCCCACTCTACCCCAAACATCAGGCAGTTTCCCAAGTGACACCTCTACCTCATCAGGCGCATTGAAGACATAGAAGGGCCCTTCATATTCTGGCTTGGGGGTGAACTCGAAATCTTCTATATCTTCTGAGACGATCTCCCTGTTGGTGATGAGGTAGCCCTGGGAAGTTCATTAGCAGTCAGTATGAGTTAGAGACACAAAGCCAAAGACACACCTCTCACACGCAGCCCAGAGACTCTCGCTACGAAATCTCTGCAGCAGCTTGAAGCGCCCTGGCTTTCCCAAGAAGAGACACTCTACCTAATCCTCAGATTTGCCTGGAAGGCAGGGCGTGGCTGGATGTTAGAACAGGTTCTGTGGACTCCACTCACTCATTATTCACAAAAAAAGTACTAACCAAGGGTGGACACTGTTCTGGTTTGGGGACCAGCTATGGTCCTTGTTCACAGAGAGCTTACATCCCAGAAGGCACCACTCACCTGACCATCAATCATATAGGAAATCATCATAATCTGATCAGTCTCAGCATCGGGAAACTTGAGGGGCAGTTTGGTCGTCTCAATGTCAAATGCTAAAACCACAGGGTCCTGAAGGGACAAAATGTAGCATTAAGTCGGCCACAAACCAAGCTGAGCTCTGGAGACCCTGTGGTCCTCTTGACACCCACCACCTCCACCTCTACTGCCAGTTACTAAAAGTAAGAGTCAAGCTGCTGCCGGGAAAGGTTCAGGAGGAAGTGGGACTGGCATCTTGGGGATGAATGACCTATGTCCAGAATACCATGAGGATATGAAAACTTAAACATATGAAAAAATGCTAGAGTAGCTGTTCACAGGAAAAGTCTAGAATTACAGAACACCTGAGTCTCAAAGCTCTTTAAAATGCATCACTCATTTTGTCCTTTATGGCAACCCTGACAGGAGATTATGATACAGAACTGACAACTTCATTTTGGATGTGAGAAAACAGAGTATATAGACTTTCCCAAGATCACAAAGCTGTCCCCAAACCAGTTATGAATCCACTTTTCAACGTATCACTTTACTATTAACCACCCAAAATGGAAGTCAGAGCTTTCCCTCAAATGTTCCGATCCAGCCTAGCTCAAATACTGACATCACGTGATGATGTCTGTGTGCAAAGTCAAATTATACTGTCAGGTCAGAAACTGATGAAAAAAACAACTACCCCATAATTCTTTTAAGAAGGTATCTGAGGAAAAAGAAGCAAACAAACCTTTGAATCAAATTCACCTTTCAGCGCAGAATTCACTCTCCAAAAACAACTGGCAAGTTTAAGATGGAAGAAATACAAGTAGTACTTACGGGTCGTTCAACAAGGTCATCGCGGCGGGCAATTTCCACTGGAAAGGCACTTCCTCGGTACCGGATGTTGTACCAGTGAGCCTGCAGGACGTGTGGTGCATTAACTAAAGACTTCTACATCTGTCCAAGGAAGTCAACTCTATGGATCTATCCTTCAGTATCACCTCCTGGCTATCAGGAACTGCCCACATGCAATAGCCCACTCACCACATGGATCTTCAGGTCAATGGAGAGGCGGATGTGGTAGGGCACATCGTACTCTCGCATGTCCACAATGTTGTCCAATTGGTCAGAAATCTTCTTAGAGGCTTCCTCTTCGTCAGTAATCACACTGCCCCCTTGTAGAACACTGCAAAATAAAGACAGCAGCTTTTTCAACTATGCTCCGCTAGGGGCTGGAGGGGGGAAGACCAGTGTCCATACAATGAAAACACTAAAGTTTTACAACGTGGCTGAGATGATCAGGACAGGCCCTTCGTAAGGAATGACCTTGGATGAACCCCACCCCACCAAGCAGCAGGCCACAGACACAAGGAAATTCAGTATACTTAGAACATTCATTTTATAGGACGTAAGTTACACCCCATTTAAAAGAGCAAAGAAAGGAAACTGTTACTTGGGAGGCATGTCTACAGATGTGACCCACCCTCACTGAGCTTATTTCTTCATCAAGAAAACGAGGATGACAGTAACAGGCCCACCCTGCAAGAGTGTCATGAGGTACTAGCCACAAAGCTGTAGGCATGGTGAAGTGACAGGTAAACAGTGACTATTTCTGTATCATAATTATTCTTACCATATCAAAGAGGGAATCATTGTCATTAGAATATTCACTCCAATATTAGCCCACTAAGCTTTCAAATACCGAATGGACTATTAAGGGGGGAAAGAAAGGCAATGGGTTTTAGAGAAGGCAGGCCTCTGGGGACTCGGTCTCTGGTTACAACTTGCAATATTCTGAAAAGTAATTAATGGGCCACTGTGGGGGGGTAGTGTGCAGAAATGTTCAGGGTCCCAAACCGATCAACTTTTGTCAGAGGATACAATTAGTTCTTCTGAAGTCATCTTAACTTTTTGTGTGCCTTTTTTAAAAATTGAAGTAGAGCTGATTTACAATGTTGTGTTAATTTCTGCTGTACAGCAAAATGATTCAGTTATACATATATAAACATTCTTTTAAAAATTCTTTTCCATTATTGTTTACCACAGGGTATTAAATATAGTTCCCTATGCTATACAGTAGGCCTTATTGTTTATCCATTCTATATATAATAGTTTGCATCCGCTAACCCCAATCTCCCAATCCATCCCTCCCCCCCCACCTTCCCCTTGGCAACCACAAGTCTGTTCTGTATGTCCATGAGTCTGTTTTTGTTTCGTAGATAAGTTCATTTGTGTCATATTTTAGATTCCACATTATAAGTGATATATAGTATTTTCTTTCCCTTTCTGACTTACTTCGCTTAGTATGATAATCTCTAAATCCATCCATGCTGCTGCAAATGGCATTATTCTATTCTTTTTTATGGCTGAGTTGTATTCCACTGTATATATGTGCCACATCTTCTTTATCCATTCATCTGTCGATGGACATTTAGGTTGTTTCCATGTCTTGGCCATTGTGAATAATGCAGCTATGAACATAGGGGTGCATGTATCTTTTGGAATTATGGTTTTGTCCGGATATATGCCCAGGAGTGGGATGGCTGAGTCATATGGCACTCTATTTTTTAGTTTTTTGAGGAACCTCCATACTGTTCTCCATAATGACTGCACCAATTTACATTCCTACCAACAGGGTAGGAGGGTTCCCTTTTCTCCACACTCTCTCCAGCATTTGTTATTTGTAGTTTTTTTTGTTTGTTTGTTTTTTTTGCAGTACGCGGGCCTCTCACTGTTGTGGCCTCTCCCGTTGCGGAGCACAGGCTCCGGACGCGCAGGCTCAGTGGCCATGGCTCACGGGCCCAGCCGCTCCGCGGCATGTGGGATCTTCCCGGACCAGGGCACGAACCCATGTCCCCTGCATCGGCAGGCGGACTCTCAACCACTGCGCCACCAGGGAAGCCCTGTAGACTTTTTAATGATGGCCATTCTGACTAGTGTGAGGTGGTACCTCACTGTAGTTTTGCTTTGCATTTCCCTAATAGAGATGTTGAGCATCTTTTCATGCGCCTGTTGGCCATCTGTATGTGGAAGTCATCACAACTTTTAATTAGCCAAGATTTCTTCTTAATCTCTTACCCTGTTTCTTATTACAGTTGCTGTCTAAATATTTAATGAACAGTGTTTGTTGTCCTATATTTAAATTTCTCTGTATAATACCCAGGGATCTCTGGAGAAGATGTGCTATGCAAATATGGGTATTTAATAAAAATTGCAGACATCTTAACACTTACTAAAAACCATGAAAACAGACTGTGTTAAGATGGTGGGATTAGAAATCTAAAATGTCTACTGTTACAGCAACTAAATTTGGAGCCACAAATCTACCCTCTATGTAAGATAAAAGGGACATCTAAAATACAGCCTGGGAATCCACCATTTATTTAACACAAAGGGAACATATAAGAAAGTCTACCAGGGCTTCCCTGGTGGCGCAGTGGTTGAGAGTCCACCTGCCGATGCAGGGGACATGGGTTCATGCCCTGGTCCGGGAGGATCCCACATGCCACGGAGCGGCTGGGCCCATGAGCCATGGCCGCTGAGCCTGCGCGTCCGGAGCCTGTGCTCCGCAACGGGAGAGGCCACAACAGTGAGAGGCCCGCGTACCGCAAAAAAAAAAAAAAAAAAAAAAAAAGAAAAGAAAGAAAGTCTACCTAATTGCTCAAAACTGTTTCCACATTGAATGGAGCCAATCATTAAGGTAATTTTATTGCTGAGTTTTCCCACCTCCTACCCATCCTGTAAACGTAGGAAAAATGGGAAACAGTCCTTGTGGACCGACTGGCTGCTCTGCTTATGTGAATGAAGCTTACCTGGTGAGCATAGCCGTATAGGCATCACTGGTGTGGCCCTGTTCCCGGTTTTTCTTCACAGCAGGGGAGATCTCCTTCCTCACTTTGACAAGGTCCTCCACGGTGTTGAAGGACAGCTTAATGTAATTTCGTTTCAACCCAACCAAGTGATTTGGCTACAGAGTGAAGAGATGGTGCTCATGAATTCAAAGAGAAAAAAAATACTACATTGGGGAGAGGAAATAAGGCGAGATGATTCAAAGGTAAATAAATGATTTGAAGAGTTGGCAACTCCAAAGCACCGTGTTCAACTCTGCATGTGGCACCAACTATGCCACTAGAGTTCTCTAAGAGGATACAGGGACAGTCACCAAAGCCCATCATCTATACTGTCCCACAGGTGTGGAACTTGTCCTCTTCCCATCTCACCCCATGGGCAGGGTGGACCCGGCCTCATTTACCCTGAAAGGGCTGGGTGATACTCACCAAGTCCAGATCCTCTTTAGGGACAGTCTCTACTTTAGCGATTTTACCCTGAAACTTCTTAGAGAGAAAAGACGAAACTTCTCGCTCACAACCCTAAATCAGGATCAGAATGAAAGGACTTCCCATTAGTAAAATCTATTTCCTTCCTTGCTTACTTCTCTTGAAGCCTCTTTATTTCCAGTTTTAAATCCCCCCACAAAACGAGGCACAGGTCGTTTGACCTGATGCCATGAACCACAGACTTACCTTTCTGGTTGCAATGTAGAAATATGGCTTATAGGGCAAGGCCACCTGCAAGAGTCACACCCATTCAGGGGGGTGATGAGAAAGAAAAAAGGAAGAAAAATGAAGACAGGCTGTTTGCTGTTATACCCGTGATATAGCCTAGCCTAGATCCAATGCATCCTTGACCTTGACATATCTTAAGAGAGACAGTGCAATAGAAAATTAGGACCTGCACATATCACAGGGGCAAGAGTCTAAGAGACACAATGCTGCTCATCTTTCAGTCTTTCTGAGCTAGCTTCTCTTAGGACAACTTAAGTGGTGACTAATGCGGCTCCAAGGGGCCCATGTCCCTAAAGGGCTTCAGGAAGCTGCACACCGCAAGCCTCCCAATCCCTCTCCTCACAGTTGCAGAGCTAAAAGGACACTTGCCATTTTGAGCCCAGCTATGCCTCATTACTGAGTGGTTGTTAGCTTCTTGGATGTCAAGGGCTTACCTTAAATCTGCTCCCATCATCTTGAATAAAGTAGTAATCCACTGCACTAACTAAGCGTTTATCTTCATCTAAAATCTCCGTCTACAAGAGAAGCAGTCAACATGGGCACAAAGTTATCCTCTACACAGCACAAGAGCCTTTTCCTCCTTCTCTGGGAAACTGAGCACTTTAAAAACAAAATCTTTCTCTACCCTTTTGCATAAACACTACTGGCCCCATTCACAAGAACCGCATCATAACAGCCTCCAAATGGGAATTTCTGTTCCCCCCTCATCTTTGAAAGCTTTATTCTTATGGGTAACAGGGATGCCCCTTACCTCAGTCTTCCCAGTGGCCTCTTTATGACCCAAAGAAGTTAGAGAGGAAAGCAGGAGAGCTACGAACAATCCCATCTCTACCTGTATTGCCCAGACAACAGGTTCCCACTGGGGGTCACCTACTCTTCAGACAAGGGCTATGCCACAAGGGGTGCAGCCACCCTCCTGAATGGAAAGAGGAAGATGGAGGAAAAGCACAGGTGCTTACAGGGTGCATGTTGATAAGCCAGCCTGTCTTCTCACCAGGCTCCTTGAGTCTCTCAAAACCAAACCGCAGATCCATCTTATCTGTCCACTGACTGCGCTCCAGGCGCTTGAGTGCCGAGACAGAGGTAGAGGGGCCATCGTCCCTGAGTGAAAGGAGAGAAATCCGGTCTCCGCTGATCATGACACTATCTACTCCCGCAGCCCTCAGTCTGCCTAGTGTAAGAATTTCGTTTGTGACATGGTAGGAGCATCCCTGAAAAACCTCACATTTGGCAAAATAGCTCATTAAGATAACAGGTCTCAGGAAAAAGATGACTGGGGCAGAACCCTCAAAACTTGTTTACCTGTGCAACCAGAACACTAATAAAAACAACAATCTTGGCTGGACACTGCTGCCTCGTGGGATATTAAAAATGCACAGGGCTTCCCTGGTGGTGCAGTGGTTGGGAGTCCGCCTGCGATGCAGGGGACATGGGTTCGTGCCCTGGTTCGGGAGGATCCCACATGCCGCGGAGCGGCTGGGCCGGTGAGCCGTGGCCGCTGAGCCTGCACGTCCGGAGCCTGTGCTCCGCAGCGGGAGAGGCCACAACGGTGAGAGGCCCGCGTACCGCAAAAAAAAAAAAAAAAAAAAAAAAAAAAAAGCACAAAGTCCAGTACTGCAATCCTAGGCTTTTATCCCAGAGAAAAGTCGTGCTCATACCAAAAACTTGCATGTGAATGTTCATTGCAGCTTTGTTCATTACAGACAAAAAGCCAAAACAACCCAGATATTCTTCAACAGGTGAATATTTAACCCATGTTTTATCCTTCCCATGGAATACAATTCATTGATAACAAACTTACTGATACATGCAATAACCTGGATGGGTCTCAAGGGAATTATGCTGAGTGAAAAAGCCAACTCCCCCAAATTGCATATTTTATTCCACTTATACAGCATTCTTAAAATAACAGTTAGAGATGGAGAACAGATTAGTAGCTGCCACGAATGGGGGAAGGGAGGTGGCTGTGGCTATAAGAAGGTAGCACGAGGGATCCTTGGGACAGAACTGTTCTGCGTCTTGATTGCGGTGGCGGTGGTCATGAATACACAAAGTGCGCAAAACTAAATACACACACACATAGATAAGTGTGCGTGCACGGTTGTATCATGTCAATTTTCTGGTTGTGACATTGCACTCTAGTTACATCAGATGTTACCACTGGGGGAAACTGGGTTAAGGGATCTCTGTGTAATTTCTTACAACTGCATAAGAATCTACCACTATCTCAAAATAAAAAGTTGTTTCTTTATTTTTTAAATGTTAGTTCCCAAATTTAGTTTGTTTCTTGGAAAATGCAATTAACGGTATCTACCACACAGGATTTTCATGAGCATTAGAGACAATGAATGTAAAAGCACTTTGAAAAGTGCCAAGTTGGCAGCACAGTATTATGTATGAAAAAATGAATGACCAATGGAGGGGAGTCTAGTTCTACCAAAAAGGAGCAGTGATGATTAAATCACATGATGCATATGATGTGAGGATAGGATTTTTTGTAGCTGAGTGGGTGCTTGATATAGTATGTGTGATATTTACTGAAGATCAATAGAAACAGAGGGGAATATCTGTTTTTTGTCATCTACAAGGTAAAATTCTGTAATGTCAGAGTTATTTGAAATAACTTGAATGAACTAATTCATCTGTGTTTTCAAGTCGTGTAATTTGAGTTGGAAAAATACTGACTGAACGCTTTTCAGGTACTACCCTGTGCAAGGCACATGTAAATAAAGCACAGTACTCCCACACACACTGAGGTGGCCACAGCACATCTGGGAAAGCGCACTGCACACTAGCAAAGTGCGACAGGGAGGTCTGCAGTGCCTGAGTGTATAGAGACAGCAGTGACCCAGGCTAGGCCGTTTTCTCTTTTACCTGGTTTATAAACATTGTAAGGTAGCTTTAATTTCTACACAGCAACGTCATTAACCACGTTTTTAAAGAGCTGTTTGTTTTAAATGCACAACATGAGAGGAGAGGTCCTGGTTTATGACTGCTGAGCACAGGAGAAAAGTGTAGCCTGCCACCCGAGATGGGAGGGAGGCCCTGGCGCAGGCGCTCAGATGAAGTTTTCTTCAAACAGAGCCAACAGTGCACATGTCTGTGCAACACTCCAACCAAGAGCTCTTTCCTTCCCTACTGCGGATTCCAACCCCCTTGCCTAGAGAAAACTGCAAATGAACCAATATAATCTCCACATGTTACTGATATTCTCCTGTTTACCAACTACATATGAGCAAACCGGGGTTACAGAAGCTCACCTGTTGTGGCAGAATAAAGTGTACCTTAAAAACACGATGTATCTTCTGGGACGCCTGAGTCTAGATGTCAGTAGAACCACATATGGATAAAAGTGGGGATATAATATTGTTCTGTGTGAGAGGAACTATCTCAACTGAGAAGGGAAATCACTTCTCAGCTCAGTACATCTGCTTCAAACTTCCCAAGCCTTTCTCTGGTTAGGATTTTGTAAATAACTCTTCATACAGATTTGATCATAAACCTTAAATTAAGTACTTGACGAAGACTTTCCACCAACAGAACTATCCAAAACTGTTCTGATTCCAGAGGCTGGGATGATCCCAAATTGTTCACAATCTTTAACTCCACAGGTGTGATCCCATCTAGATCGACCAGAGTAATTATGGCTTATCTATCTTCAAAACAGAACAATTATTTTATTAGCATCCCAACTTAAAACACAAATGCTAGGGCTTCCCTGGTGGAGCAGTGGTTAAGAATCGGCCTGCTAAGGCAGCGGACACCAGTGCGAGCCCTGGTCCGGGAAGATCCCACGTGCCGCGGAGCAATTAAGCCTGTGCACCACAACTACTGAGCCCTCGTGCCACGACTACTGAAGCCCGCGTGCCTAAAGCCCGTGCTCCGCAACAAAAGAAGCCACCGCAATGAGAAGCCCATGCACTGCAACGAAGAGTAGCCCCCGCTCTCTGCAACTAGAAAAGCCCACGTGCAGCAACAAAGACCCAACACAGCCCAAAAAAAAAAAAAAAAAAAGCTAGTCTCTTCTTTAAACTGCAGTTCTGAGATTCTGGACCCTATATATTTTTGGCAGAAGGCCTATTTATTAGCTAAGCCAACTATATTCTGCACTCCTCAAAAATGTACAGCTAAGAATCGATATCCCTTGCCTTTGTCTTTTTTTTATTTTATTTATTTTTGGTTGCATTGGGTCTTCATTGCTGTGCTTCATTGCTTCATTGCTTTCTCTAGTTGCGGCAAGCAAGGGCTTCTCATTGCGGTGGCTTCTCTTGTGTGGAGCATGGGCTCTAGCTGCGCGGGCTTCCGTAGTTGTGGCACGAGGGCTCAGTAGTTGTGGCTCACGGGCTCTAGAGCACAGGCTCAGTAGTTGTGGTGCACAGGCTCAGTTGCTCCGCGACATGTGGGATCTTCCCGGACCAGGGCTCGAACCCGTGTCCCCTGCGTTGGCAGGTGGATTCTTAACCATTGCACCACCAGGGAAGTCCTGCCTTTTTGTCTTAATGTAAATAAATGAGCTACTTTATAAACCAGTGAGCAGAGAAAAATATGTATGTGCAATCCAAGAAAGGAAGCAGTCTAAGAAAGCTAAATATACAAAATAGAGACCAGATTAAAAAGAAAAAAAAAAAGATCTGAACTAAGCCTGTGCAGAATTCATGTCTTTAATTACTGTAACACATTTCACTAGTTATTAACTTATAAACAAAAGTGGTCAGAGAGTTGTTTAAGAAAAACGCCTTTGCCTGAAGGTAGTCCTTGGGTCTATCACCTCCACTTGAAGAACAGAATGACCTATTTCAAGATTAGGATCCTTATTTTTCACAAAAGATTACAGCCACCTGTTGTAGGCAGGACACTTGACAACCCTCCCCCCTCAGACGTCTATGTCCTAATGCAAGGAACCTGTGTTATCCTACATGACAAAAGGGAGTCTGCAGGTGTGACTACGTTCAGGAATTTGAGATGGGGATCACCTGGATGGGCCCACTGCAATCATAAAGGGTCCTTACGCGAGGGAGCCAGAAATCAGAGCGAGAGACTGGAGATCCGACAGTGTTGCTTTTGAAGGTGGAGGAAGAAGCCTCTACGAACTACAAAGGGCAAGAGAACAGATTCTCCCCTCAAGCCTTCAGAACGAAAGAAGCCCTGCCTCATCTTGAGTTTTAGAACTTCTGACCTGAGAATACACTGGTACAGTGTAAGCCACTAAGTGGTCGTCTGTTACAGCAGCAGTGGGAAACCAACACACCACCGCACGGTATGGCTTTAAAATCTCTGGATCCACCTTCAATCAAAACCGCAGAAAAACTGTATTCCAGGCCCTGCTAGAGAACACAGGTAACTTCAGTCTGAGGCCCAGATCTTTACCCAGTCAAGACTGAATGAAGTGCTACTTACGGAGAATTGCTCCCGGGCGTGCGGCGCTCTGTACTAGTAATACGTTCCTCCAAATACCCTGGGTTCTATCTTGGCATCAAGTGTTGGATTAAGTGGACTCGAAAACTGCTCACTTGGACCACACCGCCTCTCAAAACTTTTCTCAGGAGCCGCATAACTCACTTTTAACCCCGTGATAGTACAAAACCCGAACGACGGAGGCAACCGTAACAAAGACAACCACCGTTACTGACCGCTTACGACAGGACCGACACTGTCCGAGCGCTGCGCCCAAAGTCCACAGCGGCTCTTCCTATTCGGCAGCGGCGCCACACCGCGCTCAGGGCCGCCGGGCCCGCGCCAGGCAGCGGGCGGGACCGGGAGGCCGACGCTGCGCGCCTCCACCGCCGCGACTCGAGCACACAACGCGCCGACCACAGCGCGCGCCCGGGGCTTGGGCGCCGACCCCAGGTTAGGCTACACAGCCTCGGCGCGCTCCTGGCATGGCCCCGGGCTTCTCCCCCGAGGAGAACGCACCCGCAGCGCAGCCCCGCACGAGCCCCGCTCCGGCGCGTCCCTCCCCACGGCCCCGTCCCAGAGACGCAGAGTCCCCGCTGAGCCGCCGCCAGGCCGCTCGCCGAGGGCCCCGGACACGGCGCCGACAAGGCGGCACCACCGGGACGAGGGGCGGCGGCGGAGAGACGCCTGACTCTTAATCCGGAGCCCACGTCGGGCGGCCGTGGGGAGCGCCCCAGGCGCTCTCGCCGCTGCTCGCGGAAGCCCCGCGCGCTGAGGAGGGGGCGCTCCCGTGCCGCCCGCCCCCCGCCCGGGAGGCCGGGCCCCCCCCCTCACCGGCTGGCCTCGCCGTCCGAGCCCGGCTCCGCGCGCCGCCGCCCGCTGTTCCTCAGAACCATAGCTTCGAGCTGGCGCCAACTCCTCCGCCGCAGCTTCCCCGTAAAAATTTGGCGCGCTCCCACCAACTCTCGCGAGAGACCGGAAGCACACCATCGCCCAATCAGAAGGTTCGATGCGCCCCGCCCCGCCGAGCTCCAATCGCCGCCGGCGCCCGAGGCGGAGGTGGCCCGTTAGGAACTCCCGGAAAAGTGCGCGGGTGCTCAAGCGGCGCGCCGAGGGGTGTGTCCCGGGGGCCCCTGCGGCTCGCGGCGGGGCGGGAAATGTCCGGCCGTCCCAGCTCCTTGCCCCGCACCCGGAGCCCAGTGGGGTCGGTGTCCCCGGCCCGCGCTGCGCCGGGAAGGCGATGGCGCCGGCGGCGTCGAAGCTGAGGGCCGAGGCCGACGTCGGGGCATTCCCGCGGCGGGCGCTCGCCCAGTACCTGCGCCTCCTGCGGCTCTACCCGGTGCTCACCAAGGCGACCACCAGGTCGGCGCGGAGCGGCGGCGGAGGGGACGGGCCTGGGCGGGGGGGCCGGAGCTCGGACGGCCCGGTGACGCAGCCCCATAGGTGCATCCAACGTGGGGGTTTGAGCGTGAAAGGCAAAATCTGGTGCGTCAAAACGACCCTCCAGAGGCCTTAAATTAACCAGAAAGTTCAGCACGTGCCGTACTGTATATTCGGTTCCGAACCGTAACTCTTAGACACCCTAAAATGTGGACCCAGGGACCAGACTAAAGGAGTGCACGAGCCGAAGGACCCTGCAGACCTCGGGGCCTCCAGCCCCTCTGCCCCGGAGGTGACGGCCGTCTGGGGTGAATGGGGCCCCGGGGGAGAAGTCTGTCACCCGCCAGCCTGCGCGGCGTCCGCTGCTACCTTCAGGCTTGTTAGTACCTGCTCTTGTTTTGAGCACTAGAATGAACTAGAATGGGTTGAGGGGAACGCCTTTAGGAAGTGCGCGGGAAGCCTGGACGGGGTGGGAGGTGTTAAGGCTTGTTTTCTTTGGCAGCTTTGCACGTGGGAGAAAGCCGACACAGCGCTCTCGGTGCTCGGTTAGGTCGGCCCTTTGATTTGGAGTACTGAGCTTTTTGTGAGACATCCCCCCTTCATTACTTTCAATTAGTCGACTTTATAAGTTTGTCCCCTTTTATTAATTTAGCCGTTCATACTTGTGCACAGCTTCTTCCTGTGTGGGGAGCATTAGCGGTGATTAAGGTAAGTAAGTTCCTACCCTGACGGAGCTTGTATTCTAGTAAAGAACTAGACAAAAAGCAGATAAATGTATAACACAGATAAAGTGGTCAGGGCAGTTTTTATCTGAGGAGGTGACATTTAAACAGCGGGTGCAGAGGTCCTGAGGGAGGAGCTAGCTAGTAATGGTGGAGTGGAAGGTGGGTCTCCCTGGAGAACATGAACAGTGAGCAAGGGGGACGATGAGAAAGAAGTAGCCAAGGACCAGATCAAGAGGCTCCTTACTGTCCCTTCTAAGAATTTTGGATTTTATAGCTTAGAGAGCTTCTCAGAACGCAGCTGTAGACCAAGCCTTTGAGCAACTGGGCCTGTCTCCACCTTTTTATTTGAAAATTTTATTGTGATAATTGTAGATTCACATACAGTTGTAAGAAATAATACAGGGAGATCCCTTGTATACTTTTCCCAGTTTTCCTCATTGGCAACATTCTGTAAAACTGTAGTACAGTATCCCAACAAGGACACTGGCATGGATACAGCCCATAGGTCATATTCAGATTCCCCCAGCTTTTCTTGTACTCGTCCATGAGTGACTGTGTGTTTAATTCCATGCAGTTTTATCACATGTATAGGTTTGTGTATCCACCACCATAGTCAAAATACAGAAAAGTTTCATCATAAGGATCCCTCCTGTTGCCCTTTTATAACCACACATGGTAACCTTTTGCAAAATTATAGGATAACATCACAATCAGGATATGACACTGATACCACCCACCAGATGGAAATCTTACTGTGCTCCTGTGTGTGTATATTAAATTCTGCCGTCTCCACCTTTTCATGTAGGGACCTCACATTTCGGCTGCTCTGATAAGGGTTCATCTCTACCCCTCCCCAGCATGTTCTTAGAACCGCCATGCTAATTACGTGCAAGAACAGATGCCCTCCTGCACGTTTTCTGAATACCTCTCTGTCCACAGTGGCATTTTGTCAGCACTTGGGAACTTCCTGGCCCAGTTGATTGAGAAGAATCAGGAAAAAGAAGACTGCTCTCAAAAGGTAGATGTCAGAGGGCCTCTCAGATATGCCATTTACAGGTGAGTTCCATAAAGGGGCTGGTTTACCCAGTAGCAGGCTAAGTGTGACAAAGCTAGGATATCAAGACCTGGAATTATCTACCTCAGAAAAAGTTTTTTAAGAAGCATCGAAGTCATCATGGGAGAAAGTCAGAATGGTGGATAACATTAGCTTCACTTATTTTATAGTTTCATTTGGTTTTTGTTTTGAATTGCATGGGTGAGGGTGGCCATTGTAATTGGGCTGAGAAACCTGAGAGCAGATAGGTCACCTGAACCTAAAATCAGACTTCAAGACCCAAAGACCCTGAAAGAGGAAAACAGACTCGAATATGGCCAGTTAGTTTCTGTTGTTATTTTCATGGCATAAACATCCAGAAGAGAAATACGTACGTATCCTGAAAACTGTCGTTTCTGAACCACTTTTTGAATCGCAGAAGCACAGAGATTCAGAAGCTTTACCTATTAAATCCACCCTGAGTTCTCTGCCGAACAGTAGTGTTTGTATAGATGGATTATTTTGAAGTCTTTTGCAACAAGAGTGATTTTTTTCAGTTCAGAATTCACAAATAACATTTTGTAAGCATGCTAACTCGAGTTACCTCAGCTTTTTCCATAACATATTTAAAGTCCTAATCCCCCCAGAGAGGGGGAGTGTATCAGAATCACCTGGGAGGTCATCCAATCACAATCTTCCATCCTCAAGACTTCCGTTCTCTTCCTCCTGAGCAGCCCTGCCCTGGGCCACTTAACATTCCGTGAAAGGGTGGGGAAAGACAGGGGAGAACTGCTCGTTTAAAGACTCTTCACTGCCGAGCTGGGAGGCCCCTGGGCCCTCGCCCATCTTTTGATTCTGGACTCTGTGGGGCCTCAGGTCTGTTTTCCCTGTAGGCGTGGTGGCTGGGTTCAGTTCTCTCCTGAGTGCTCTGTGCTCTTTGCAATGAATAATCCTGATACAGACAAGCCAGTGCACAGCACCAGGTTTCAGCCCTGATAATGATCCAAGAGAGACTGATGACAAGTTCTGACACCAGGGATGCTCCCATTATCTACCGAGCACCTTCTCTGAGCCAGGCCCTGTTCTAGGCACTGCAGACACAGCAGTGGACAGACAGACGCGATCCTGTCTTGTGGCGTTTACCTTCTAGGGGTGAAGAGAGGGCACTATATAACTAAGCAAATGAGACCGTGACAGTCAGTGATCAGTGCTCTGAAGAAAATGAGACAGGGCCTGGAGTAGAGAGTGGCTGTGATGGTGGTGGGTTCATTATTCAGGACAGTCGGAAGGAACTCTCCAAGCCAACGTGTTGAGAAGGAGCCAGCCATGTGACAGCTGGGGTCAGGAACGAGCCTGGTCTGTCAGAGGCAAAAAAGAATGCCTGGAGAGGAGTCATAGAAAGCGTATTTTCTAGAAGGGCCACACAGACCTGTGTGGTCAGTGCTGAGGGACTCAGGGTTTAGGGTCTGGGGTTTGGGGGTGAAGCTGGCCCCAGGATGGGTGTGTCCAGCTCAGCCCCACCGCAGGCCTCAGGTTCTTTTTCACAGGGCCGCTGGGTCACTCCTTCCACCTCTTCGTGGGGACTGGATCCCTCCCGAGGCCCCCTCGGCAGGCGTCACGAGGCTGCTGCTGGGCCGCCTCCTCTTTGCACCCGCCTTCCTGTCATCGTTCTTCCTCATCGTGAACTCCCTGGAGGTTGGTCTCTTCCATATAGCACTCATGCAGGCCAGCTCTTCTTTGGACAGGGATGCTGTGGTTGGAATGCAGAGGCTCTGTGAACTTTACACTCAAACTTAAGTTTCACATTGTCCTCTGTGAACGTCAGAAGCAAAGCACAGTCGTATTAGCAGCACCTGTTGGCCTGCGGTGGCCGTCCCAGAGAGTGGGCTGTCACACGTCCATTGTCACAGTTATAGCCCAGAGTATCAGTGATGCTTATCACTCCTTACACCTGCTGGCAAGTCTCAGCACTGAATGTGTTAGTAAAGAAGCATATATACTGGTCTGTCATAAAATTTTTTCTGAATATTTTGATAGCTGTACTTCAGTATAATTGGTTTCTTTGTAGTCCCACATATTTTATTTTATACGTTACAAAACATGATTCTGAGAAGTGGGTCCATGGGCTTCACCAGACTGCCAGAGAGATCCATGGCACAGAAGTTCCAGCCCCCTAGTGGCCTTGCAGAAGCCTGTGGTCACTCAGGGTCTGGACATCACAAGTGCTCTGAAGAGGCAACTTACCAGTGTAGACTTAACATCACAACGGAAGACCTGGGAGGTGTGTTTGCCCAACCTCACTCCACTAACTGGCTCCCTCACCATCCCCTCTCCACCTCCGTGCCCGAGACGTGTCATGTTCTGCCCTGAAAGTAATTCGTTCAACCAGTCACAGCAGGTGAATGCTTCTCACTTGGGTTTTATTTTGAAACCTCACCTCAAGTTCTTATTAGTAAGGAGAACGCCCATGCTGTCTAAAGTGACCCTGGTGGGCAGTAGAAAAGATGTTTAAACTTCACTGTGATTGCTAATAAATCCCTGATAGTAAAAAGAAATATTTGGGAAGTCCTTGGGAAATCAGAGGTAGGAGAAAGTAGAGGGTGCCCATATTAGGAGTGAGGGTACCACAGCAGTTTCTCCCTTTTTTTTCCTTCCAAATAGGAAGGGAGTATATTTCCATTAAAGAACAAAAACATTTGCCTCTACGTATATGGCAAATGTTACCAAAGTGCATAAAGTACCCGCCACATCATGAGACACGTGGGACCACACTATCCATACGGCACACACGCTACAGGTGCTTCTGCATCCAGCATTCTGTGATGCAGACGTTGTGTTACAGACTGCAGACCGTTCCACCCACCGTATGCCTGTCCCTTTTGTGTAAGGATTCCTGCTTGGTTAATTCCTAGAATTGTTGTCCCAAAAAGGCTGTCGTTTTCTGTCCTCCCTGCAGTGGTGCAGAATAATAGCATCAGCAGACATTTATTGAGCACTTGCCTTGTTCCAAGCTCTGCATCCAGTGCTTCAGGTCTTTGAGCCTCACATCAACCCCACCTGACCGTTGAGGAAGCTGAGGCCTTCAGTTATTTGCAGGGTAAACACTGGCCTGAGGTCGTGTAACGAGTCCGTGAGTCAGGATTCAGACACAGGTTTTGTGACTCTTGAGAGCTCCTAACCCTTGTGGCTTTTCCCTCTGTATGAAGTTTGTTTCCCTACACTTTTTTATTTTAATTAATTAATTTATTTACTTTTGGCTGCGTTGGGTCTTCATTGCTGCGTGCAGGCTTTCTCTAGTTGCGGCGAGCAGGGCTAGTCTTCGTTGCGGTGCGTGGGCTTCTCATTGCAGGGGCTTCTCTTGCTGCGGAGCACGGGCTCTAGGCACGCGGACTTCAGTAGTTGTGGCTCGCGTGCTCTAGAGCGCAGGCTCAGTAGTTGTGGTGCACAGGCTTAGTTGCTCCGCAGCATGTGGGATCTTCCCGGGCCGGGGCTCGAACCCGTGTCCCCTGCATTGGCAGGCGGATTCTTAACCGCTGTGCCACCAGGAAGTCCCAGGTGTTTGTCTTTTAACTTCATATAAAGTTAAATTGTTTGCATAAGTTATATAAATAAAGGGTGTTATGGTGGCTTTCTCCATACAGGAGTTTAAAAAATTCATGCATTCAAATCTGTCATTCTTTTCCTTTGGAGGCTTCCTTAAAGGAAGATAATGGAAATATTCTCCTATATTTTCTTCTTCTACTCTTGTGATTTTTTTTGTACATTTTGATAGGCCAAAAGATAATAGAAATATTCCCCTATACTTTCCTCTAGTATTATGTGTTTGCTTTTAATATAGTGAGAGATATACTTCAGTCTTAGTTTTTCCCACTTAGATAGCAAACTGTCTCGTTACCATTTATTGAACAGTCCCCAGTATAGGAAAATGTTAACTTTATCATATTCTCATTCCCATGTGTACAGGCCATTATCTGGGCTCTTTGTTCTTTGCTGGATTCTATTCATTTCCACATTTCCATGATTTGGTTTGTTTTGGGCTGTTGCTACTAGACTTTTTAATTGCCATAATTTTACAGCATTTTAAAAAATTTCTAGTAAGGTAAGCCTTCCTTTCTTATTCTTTTTCAAGATGGCTATTCTTATGCATTTATCCTTCCGGATGACAATTAGAATCAATTTACTGGGGTCCATTTTTTAAAAGCTCCTGACAACTTTCGATTGGAAATGCATCAGCTTTGGAGATTATTTTGGAAAGAATTGACAGCTGAGCCATCAGCAGAGCAGTTCTGGTGCCCAGACCAGCAGCGTGAATCACATTGTCAGCTCAGCTCTCAGGGGTCATTGGGCGAAGGTCGCGCACAGTGTGAGCGCTGTTCTGATGATTTTCCTGCTGGATTGTTAGCTCCTTGCTGCACCGCCGCTCAAGCACACGTGTGTGCTGTGTCCATGTAAATGGAACAAACTGCAGTTTTAAAGAAATCACTGTGTCAGGCTTTGGGGCCCCGGTATTGCTCACGGTCTGCGTTTCCCCCTGCGTTCCCCACTCTCCAGGGGAAGGACGCGGCCGCCTTCACTGCGAAGATGAAGAGAGGATTCTGGCCGGCGCTGCAGATGAACTGGCGAGTCTGGACTCCAGTGCAGTTTATTAACGTCAACTAAGTCCCTTTGCAAGTAAGGCCAGCCCGGCACCGCGGGGCCAGAGAGGGGCTTCGAGCTCCCCCAAAGCCCACCCCCGCCAGCCTTCTTTTCGAGCCTCAGGGTCACCCCACGTTCCGGATTCCTCCTGGGGCTTTCCTCTTCGCCCGGAATCGTTACCGGTCTGGATTCTGGCAGGCAAAGTGACATAGAAGGAGGGGCCTCCCAAGCGGCGTCCACGCTGCGCCCTTTCCTCCCGGGCAGCGCTCGGCCTTCTAGGGCTGGATTGCAGCCCGCGCGCCCACGAAGCTGCGGGAGGGCAGGATCCCCTGCAGGGACGTCAGGGCCACAGCGGGGCGGGGCAAGGGGCTCTGAGCTGAGGGTCGGAGCGTCTGGGTGGGGAACCTCTGCAAGCGGGACCGCAGGCCGCAGGCAGGCTGCGGTGAGGCCGCCCTCCGGTTTGCTGAAGGCCCTGCCGGTGTCCACTGCCTCCACACTCAGTACAGCCCATCTGTGTCTGGGTCCCAAGACCACTGCCGGGTGGACGGGCTCACAGCCTAAGTTTATGAGGGCCACGCAGCCAGGATGCACAGCTGGATCCTGGGAATCCATTGCTGGCATCCTGTGCTCCCTCCCTCCCTCCCCTGAGGACCACACAGAGCAAGCCCTCACCCACCCGCAAAACGCAGGCACGTGGCGTTTCTGCCCAGGGTTTAATGGGGGCTGGACACATGGGCACCGCCCCCTGCACCAGAGTTCCCTACACCCCGGGAGGAAAGGCAGGAACCCCACATGAAATCCAAGTTCCTAGACACCAGCCGAGCACCAGCCTCTCAAACAGGCCTTTCCAGGGATTCCCAGGCCTCAGGCCTGCTGTGCTAACCCTTTTCTGCACACCATTTAAGTGACCTACCTGAAACTAGCTCATACAGGCTGATTTCCATCCTGCTTTAGGGAGAGGAGAGAAAGAGACCTGGGGCAGGAGCCCCCTTGGGAAAGCGGTACCTTGCAAGGGTGGGAAGAGGGAGGGGACGGGCTTGGTAATCACACACACACCCCCCAAGGGGTAGCAGAAAACCAGAGGCAGCGATGGACAGCAATAGCTGATGCTGCAGGAAGTTAAATCAAAATAAAAATCGGAATGTTTCCATTGGCTTTAAAAATGGCCTTCCCAAGAGCAGCTTCAGTGGCTCGATGGGGCTGAAGCCAGATGGCTGAGAACTGATGAGTGGGTGGGGAGGTAGAAGATAAACTACAAGTCTCAAAAAGTCTCTCGGAGTTGGGAAGCGGAGGGGAAAATGGCAGTTAGCCGTGGGCCAGGGGAGGAGAAGGTTTTGCAGCTAGGAGAAGAGTGGCCACGCTGCATGCAGGTGGCACCCCAGGCTGCCCCAGTGCCGGGGGTGGGCGTGGGACTGCAGCGTAAGCAGAGAGGCACTTCAGGTGGAAGGCTCGCCTCCCCTGTGAGCACAGCAGAGAGAGGAGGTCGCTGTTCACTGGGGACCCCGGCCACACCTTGTCTTCCCTCTGGGAGGGGGAGGGGTGGGGAGGCTTGGGGGGATGGGTATTTTGAGGGGAGTAAAGAAGTGGTCACCTTGGTGCTGCGGAGGATAGGAGAGGAAGCTGATTGGAGACGGGGGAGCCAGGAGAGGCTGAAGACTTACGTGCAGGGGCCTGGGGCCTGAGGCAGGTGAGAAGGCAGGAGGATCTAGGTTTTTCCAGGGAGTGCATCTGAGGAACAAGAAGGGAAGGAAACCAGGGCTATGCACTGTGGTTCTAAGGCATATAGAAGATGAAGTAAAGACATGAGAAGACAGACCGGCTGAGGACGTGGAAGGGTCTATGGCAGGGAAAGTAGAGAGGCTGGAAAATGGAGTCCTTCTGACTAGTGTAGGGACAGTGCTGCAAGCCTGGGGTTAGAGACCTTCCTAAAAGGTGGTTGCCGGCGCGTGCTTAAGGGGCAGGGAGTTTATTCAACACATATGTATTGAGCACCTGCTGTATGCCCTGCTGCTCTAGACTCTGGGGCTACAGTGACTAATGAGATAGACCAGACTGCTACTTTCATGGAGCTTATGTGCCTGGGAGACCCAGTAATTGACTACAGGTGATTTCAGGTGGGAGTATGCCTGTCAGATCATAGAAGCAGGGTAGTGGCATAGGATGGGTTAGGGTGAAGAGCAGGTCGTGGGGTTGTCAGGGAGGAGCCGGGTGAGGCCGCCTGCATGACTGGTCCTGGGGTGAGAGGCTGAGCCAGGAGCCGAAGTGCTCAGTGAAGGAGTATTTTCCCTGCTGTCCCGTAAACACCATCAGGCAGGGACTGTCCTCACCCCTCTCTGCTGGGCCCCATCACAGTGCCTTGTACGCAGTAAAGGCTCAGCAGGTACGGCAGTGGGTGCGTGACTGACCCGCGACTGAGCTCTGTCCTGGGGGGTGGGTGCCTGATGAGTGTGCCCAGGGCCCTGCTCTTGCTGCAGCCCGTGTTCTCTCCGGCAGTTCCGGGTGCTCTGTGCCGACTTGGCAGCTCTGTTCTGGCACACCTACCTGGCCTCTCTGCGGAAGTGCAGATGACCGGGAGAGGTCCTCAGACACACTGATGACGTGGGGGGAGGGGGGAGGGGGGTGCGGGTGAGAGAGCAGGAACAACCCAGCCTGCCTCTAGATCATGTGATTCAAGATGACCCTAAAATGACGGATGGAGAAACAGAAATCTCTGAATGTCAGAATCCGTTTTTAAAAAGGTGGTCCCTGTCCTCAGGTGGTGCTCCCCTAAGAAACTTAAAATACAGTAGAGATGATTTCACCTCTCACCTTGGATTGAATTAGGATCACAATAAACTATAACGTAGTTTTTTCAGTGGTGATTTTAATTTCTCAGAATAATTGCTGTTGCTTTGAAAGAAATGGGTGATCAGAGGGCTGCCCTCAGATTTTTTAAAACGTTTAAGAAATTGTGGTAACATATATCACAGTACTACTGCTTGGCTACCTGGCCCCATAGGACGCGGGCCCCTCTAGACCAGGGCTTGCCCTGACCTGCTGAGCGGCCCTGTATGCCACCCTTTCAGCAGCGGGGTCTGCTTTCCCGTTGGTCATTTACTTTAGCCCTCCCTCCCTGCTTTTTCATTCTTAGAACATTGCTTCCTGATTGCCTCCCATCCTTATTTCATGGATACAATATCTCTTGGGATCCTAATTATATATTTTTTGAATTTTTTTCTGTCTCGCGTGCTGCTTCTATTTTCTCAGGGTTTTTTGCTTTTTGTTTTTCCCCTGTTTGATCTTTGTGTTACCCTATCGGGATTTCCTGAAATGTCTATCGATCCTTTTCTTTCTCTTTTTTTTTTAAGATTTTTTTTTGAAGTGGAGCATTTTTAAAGTCTTTATTGAATATGTTACAATATTGCTTCTGTTTTATGTTTTGGTTTTTTGGCTGAGAGGCATAGCTCCCTGACCAGGGATCAAAACCACACCCCCTGCACTGGAAGACGAAGTTTTTGTTGTTGTCGTCATTGTTGTGCCGGGTCTTAGTTGCAGCGTGCCGGGTCTTAGTTGCAGCTTGCCGGCTCCTTAGTTACAGCATGGGGGATCTAGTTCCCTGACCAGGGATCAAACCCGGGCCCCCTGCATTGGGAGTGCAGAGTCTTAACCACTGTGCCACCAGGGAAGTCGCTGAAAGTCAAAGTCTTAACCACTGGACCGCCAGGGAAGTCCATGTTGATCTTTTTTTTCTTTTTTTAAAATTAATTAATTTATTTTTGACTGCGTTGGGTCTTCTTTGCGGTGCATGGGCTTCTCATTGCAGTGGCTTCTCTTGTTGCGGAGCACGGGCTCTAGGCGTGCAGGCTTCAGTAGTTGTGGCTAGTGGGCTCTAGAGCACAGACTCAGTAGTTGTGGCGCACGGGCTTAGCTGCTCCACGGCATGTGGGATCTTCCTGGATCAGGGCTTGAACCCGTGTCCCCTGCATTGGCAGGCGGATTCTTAACCATTGCGCCACCAGGGAAGCCTGGGACCCAGTTTTGTTGGGGACCACCCATTTTCAATAACTGAGGTATTTTCTCCTGGGCTGGTCAGTTTACCCAGAGAGGAATCTTTTCATTTCTTGCCCAGGGTTGGGGGGTGGGGCAGGGAGAGTGGTGGCTGTAGGGGAGCATGGTATAAGCACAGTGGCCAACATTCTTGTGGCTAACTGGAGAAAAGGGGTTAGAGTCCTACTATTAGTATGTGAACTTCATATAATTTCATCTTTATTACTGCAGCCCAGTCTCACCTGTCAGGTGTTCTCAGATCCAGAGGCCTTCTGGTTCAGATCCTCTGTAATGAAAGTTCTCTAGTCTTCTGCCATGTTGGAGGTGAGGTAGTCACCTGAATACACTGGTGATGGAGGGGACGAAGAGTGCAACCTCTCAGGTTTTCAGTCAGTCCTGCTGTGTCCTCAGAGCTCAGAGGTGGGGCTAGTAACTGTAACTGGCCAGGCTCTGCCAGACTCACCGGAATAGATGAACTTGCTTCTTGGCTTCCCTCAGTGCAGGCGACAGATATTCCATCTCCTCAGATCAATAACAATCTGATTTACAGCTTCCAAAATTTTGTCAGCTGATCTCTTGGCTTTGTTCCTTCTGTGGACTCAAGTATGTCCTTGTAGATTTGTCTTTTTAAATTTTTTTGCTATCATTTTAATAAGCGACCTTCTGGAAGAAGGAGACATAAATATATGGGTTCAAGACACCATGCTTAAGCAGAGGTCGGGGTATTTCTGTGGAATACATTTATTCTTCAAAATCCAGAGTGACTTAAAAATGTAAATCAGATCGTATCACTTCCCCATTTAAAAGTCTGTCAAGATGATCCAGCAATTCCACTTCTGTGTATACACCCAAGAGAACAGAAAGCAGGGACTTGAAGAGATATTGCACACCCATGTTCACAGCAGTGTTATTCACAATAGTAGCTAAAACTGGGAAACAACCCAAATGTCCATTGATGGATGAATGCATAAACAAAATGTCGTCCATCCATACAATGGAATATTATTCATCCTTAAAAAAAACGCAAGGACATTCTGACACATGCTACGACTCAGATGAACCTTGAGGACATTCAGTGACATAATCCAGTCCGCAAAGGACAATACTGTCTGACTCTACTTCTTTGGGGTCCCTGGAGCAAATTCATAGAGACAGGAAGTAGGGTGGTGGGTGCCAGGGGCTGAGGGAAGGGGATGGGGAGCTAAGTGTTTAACGGGGACAGAATTTTAGTTTGGGAAGATGAGAAAGTTCTGGAGAGGGATGGTGGTGACACTTGCACAACAAAGAGAATGTCCTTAATGCCCCTGAGCTGTACACCTAAACGACGGTTACGATGGTAAATTTTGCGTTATGTGTATTTTGCCACAGTAAAAACAAGGCAACCAGCAAACCCTGCGGGAGTTTCCCAGTTCACTTAAACCAGAACCCCAAGTCATCTGCGGGGCACGGGTTCCCCATGGGCTCTTCCCGCATTTGACTCGGCCCAGCCGCTCGGCGCCGGCTTCGGTCCTCCCGTTGCGCCCCCGCCCAAGCGGCTCCCCGGGGGCGCCGCGTAAGCACTAGCTGCTCGAAGGCAGGAACGACTCCCGCCCCGGGCCCCCCGCAGCGGGTCGAGGGAAGGGTCTCAGAACCACCGCCTACCACCGGGCTCCGCCTTCGTTCCCGGAAGTCGCCCGCGGCAGGCAGGGCCATCCCGGCGACTCCCGCGCAGCCCGGCGGCCGGAAGCGCGCGCCCGCCCAAGCCTGTCCCTTGCGGCGCGCCGTCCGCGCCCGAAGGCGCCTGCGCGGAGTCGACGCGGCCCCGCGTGGGACGGGCCGGCATGGCGTTCCGGCAGGCGCTGCAGCTGGCGGCCTGCGGCCTGGCCGGGGGCTCGGCCGCGGTGTTCTTCTCGGCGGTGGCAGTGGGGAAGCCCCGCGCGGGCGGGGACGCGGAGCCGCGCGTGGTCGAGCCGCCGGCGTGGGCGGGGGCCGCGCGCCCCGGGCCCGGCGTCTGGGACCCCAACTGGGACAGGTGCGGGGCCGGCGGCGGGAGCCTTCCCGGGCCCCGGCCGTCCCGGCCGGTCGGTGTGGTCGGTTCCGCGGAGGGGCGGGCGGGGCAGGCTTGCGTGCGGGTTTCTCTTTCGGTTCTGGCCACAAGGGTGGCTGTGGACGTGGGCCGTCCTTCGACCCCTCTTCTGAGCGCCAGTTTCCTCGTCTGCCCAGGGAGTCGTTCTGAGGAAGGAGCACCGTGATGCCAGGGACAGTGCCTGGCGCACAGGGAAGCCCAAAGTGGTCGTTTTCAGTCCTAGACGGAGGGCTTGGACCTTTGTAGGGCTCTTGTCCTTGTTTCCGTTTCCCAACTTCTGAATCCTCAGATTGGGTGACGGCACGTTGGTCCCATATTTGCGATACAGCTGAGACGGCGAGGTGGAGATGGGTCCTGGAAGGGGCCTCCGCGAGGCGGCCTCGCGGGGACAGGACCAGCAGCCATCTTGAGTAGGAACGTGAGGTCCAGGGGTCCCGGTCCCACCTGGCCGCGCGCTGTCAGTGTTCTTATTGAGCCCTTTGAGTGTGGCTCCTGTGATCAGGAAGCAATTTTTAGTCTTACTTAACGTTAATTAAATTTAAAAACCAGAGCAGTGCAGATCTTAAAATACTGTATTGAAACGATAGTAGTTTTGGTATGCTGGAGCAAATAAAGTGAGTTACTGAAATTTCACCAGTTTCTTCCTGCTTTGTAAATGTGGCCACTTGGAAATTTTAAATTACGTATGTTGCCGGTGTTCTGTTTCTATTGGGCAGCCCTGCTCTGGGTTGTGGGATGGTTTACCCAGTCCCAGCTCTTCACTCCTTGACACAAGATCTTGAGTGTGGGGCACAGATCCAATATTTATTGCTGGCCTAGTTGTATCGGGAACTAAATAGGTATTCTTTTTAACCTTTAATTTTTGAAAAGTAAACTTATCTTAGAATCATCTTGTATTTACAGAAAAAGATGATAGAGTACCTGTATACTCCACACTTAATTCCCTCTGTTGTTAACACCTCACACTACTATGGGACACTTGTCACAATCAGTGAACCAGTATAGATACGATATTTTTAACTGACGTCCGTACTTTATTGAAATTTCCTCAGTTTTTACATGTTGTCCGTTGTGTCTTCCCGGATCCCACAGGACAGTCAGGCTTTGACGGTTTCTCAGACTTGACTTGTTTTGATGACCTTGACAGTTTTGAGCAGGGCTGATCAGGGATTTTATAGAATGTTCCTCAATTGGGATAAGACTGGGGTCATATTCTCTTTTTCAAACATCAGTACAATCTTGTGAATTTCTTGGGCCTTTTTAAGGAAACAGAGTCACTCAGGTTAAAGGACTGACTTGAGGTAGAGCCGGATTCCAGCCTTGTATGAGGCCAACATTGCTGTATTTACTTGCCAAGTCTAGATTTATGGGGGGGTGAGGGGGGTGGTGTCCATGCTAGAAAGTTCCAGGGCCTCATCCAGTGAAATCTCCAGCCTCTTTCTGAGGAGCCAGGCTTCCTGCATCTGTGCCTGTAGGTCCCAGATGTCTTCTCTGGCTCAGCCCCAGCTCCCACGTGACCGCCAGTGTGGCATCTCGGCCTGGCCATGTTACAGGCACCCCAGGTTCCCCAGGTTCGCACGGCCCAAGCAGAACCCGTGAATTCACCATTATTCCCCTCAAAACTTATTCTTCCAGCACTGCCTCAGCTGAGTACATTCTTTTCCCAGCTCTGCCGGTCTCACAGGCATGTAATTTCTGTTAGCTTGAGGCCAATGAGCCGTCAGAATGCCTGTCTTCACCAGACTTGCTGGTGTCTCAGCATCTTTTCTGCTGCAGCTCCCTCCCAGCATTCCAGCAGGGCCATCCAGGGGGTTTCCGTGGTAACGGGAGCATTTTCCTCACTGTCCGATGTGATGCCTACTATCCCATGTGCTACTAAGCATTGAAAATGTGTTTAGTGTGATTGGGGAAATGGAGTTTTAATTGTATTTAATTTTCATGATTTTGAATTTAAGTAGCCACATGGTCAGTGGCTACTGTTGGGCAGCACAGCGTCCCCGTCAGTGAGGCCACCCTGTGGGCATTTCCCACCTGCCCTTCCACAGACACTCCTTCCTCCTCTCTGCGTCCCTGGTCCCCTTGCTGTGACTGTCAGTCTCCTCACAAGGACGTGGGCAGCACAATAGCTTCGCCTGTCCTGTTCACATCCAGCCGCCCAGGGCGGGCCTGGCGCCAAGAGAAGGGGGGCGCTGGCTCCTCCCCTGTGCCTCACCAACCCAGGAAGCCCCTCTGTCAGAAAGACTGGGGGTGACTTGTGAGCAGGGGCACAGGACACACCATCTCGTATTTCTGCATCAGGAGAGAACCACTGTCCCTGGTCAACCTGCGGAAGAGGAACCTGGAGCCCGGAGAAGAAGAGCTGGCGTCCAGGCTGGACCACTACAAGGCCAAGGCCACACGGCACATCTTCCTCATCAGGCATTCGCAGTACCACGTGGACGCCTCCCTGGAGAAGGACCGCACGCTGACGCCCCTGGGTACGTGGCTGGGCCTCCTTGAAGGTGCCCTTGGGGCGCTGGGCCTCTTTGGACCTGTGTCGGGTGTTCTCGACCCAGATGCGAGCCTTGTCATTATTAGTAATAATCAGCCAAATCTGACACAGGCTTTGAAAACGTCCTCGTTAAGGTGGATCCTGCCCGCAGGCCCGAGGCTCTCGGAGGCGCCCCGCCCAGTGCTCCTTCTGGCTTGACCTCGTTGCTGGAGAGCCTTCCTCATAAACGGTGGCGGGTCTCAGCCGCCCCCGCCGGGCGGGACCGCCTCGGTCTTTGTGCTCATGTGTCTGTAGGAGAAATTCCTAGCAAGGAAACGGCAGGGAGGTTGGAGATAGAGTTTACATTTAAAAAATCCCTCTGTTGAATGAGATAGCACCCACTTGTGTGAAGGGGCTTGCTGGCCTGTCCTCAGGCCCGGGTGGAAGTAAAGCTGCATCTGTGGTATCGTGCATCCAGCTGAGACTGACTTTCCAAGGGCGTTTCGACTGGATTCTAAGATACATTTGAGGAAAAGCATTTGTATTTGCACCCAGGCTGCAGCAGTGCTGAGGCTGTCCGTCCTCACGTGTTAACACCTGGTGGTGGTGATTGAGCGGCAGGTGGTCACTGGCGCACTGACACCCAATCTTTGGACAAAGTTGAGTAGGAATGGTGTGGGGGACCCAGAAATAGTAAACAGGACCCCACCCAAACTTCAGCCAGCCTCCACCATGGCCGTTGTCTTCAATGTTTCTTCCTTATGGGGCTGAAGGTGGCTAGTTTGTCTCATTGATTTTACCTGTTGAAAGCCTGACCCCTTCCTTAGGCCTGAGCCCCGGGAGGGGCTGCCCGTCTTGTCCCCCAAACCTAGTGGTGCTTGGTAAGGACTGAAGTATTTGTGAAGTAAACAAACAGGGACTCCGGCGACGTGTAATTCTCCAGTGTATTCCACCTTCAAGGTCGTGAGCAGGCTGAACTAACCGGTCTCCGACTTGCAAGCTTGGGGTTGAAGTTTAATAAAATCGTCCATTCCTCCATGACCCGTGCGATAGAGACCACTGACATCATCAGCAAACACCTGCCAGGTGAGTGCCAGGCGCCCCCCGGGCCGGCTGCTCCTGAAGGGGCCCTGAGTCCTGTGTCTCTCCGCAGGCGTCTGCAAGGTCAGCACAGACCTGCTGAGGGAAGGCGCCCCCATCGAGCCTGACCCCCCCGTGTCTCACTGGAAGCCGGAGGCTGTGGTAAAAACTCCCCCCGGGCGGCCTTCCCCGGGAGCGGCCTCCACTCCACCCCTGGGCTCCTGGCGGCCCCGGGCTCCTGGCGGCCCCTGGGCTCCTGGCGGCCCCTGGGCTCCTGGCGGCGGGCCCGCGCACTGCCTCCATACGGACGATCCCTCCCTCTGCCCCCAGCAGTATTATGAGGACGGGGCGCGGATCGAGGCCGCCTTCCGGAACTACATCCACCGGGCGGACACCAAGCAGCAGGAGGACAGCTACGAGATCTTCATCTGCCACGCCAACGTCATCCGCTATATCGTGTGCAGGTGAGGCCCCAACGGGGCGCCCGCGGCCCCGCCTCCCCCCTCCCCCGCCGGCCTGTGCCCCCAGCGCGGCTCCCCCTCCTCTTGTCTGATGGTGCCCGCCAGGCCCAGCCGGTGGTCTGGTAGAACGGCTTTCTCACGACTGCATGTTTTTGCTGGGAACAGACCAGACTGAGGTGCCCCCCGTGGGCGGCCTTTCCCGGGCGATGCTGACCGTGGTCGCTTGGTTTAGGCGCTGTGCGCTGCCATTCCCAACGCGAAGTCCCACTTTGTAGGAGGCAACGCGAGCGCCCGTTTCCCTGAGGTCCCCCAGCTGGTTTCAGCACCTGTCGATGGCTCCTGCCCCCGTGGTTGTGCGTGGTGTTCGCTTAATGGTTTCGTATGTCCCTTTGTTTGTTAATTGGAACGTGTGTGATGAAGGACCCACGGATCTGTTTTGTGCAGGGTGATAACCTGTGAGCGCCTTAGTCCCTGGCAGCTCCAGCTGCTCCTGCGGGGCTCCTGTGTCCGTGGGGCAACCAGGTCCCTTCGTCCTGGCACCAGAGGTGCAGGGCCCTCACAGTGATGCCTGCGCTGAGCCCCAGGCAGAGTCACGGAGGGCCCTGGACCTGGGAAGGCCAGCTGGGTGCTAGTGTGTTTGACCACATCCCACTTAGTGCAAGTGGGGACCCAGCCTCCCCCGGGGCCATTCAAGGTGCTCCGCAGGTGCTTCAGGAGCTGAGGGGGTCCCCCTTCTCACGAGGGCCCATTCGCTTGCCCTCAGAAGCCGCCCGCGTGGCCCGGGGCGAGCAGCCCTGCGCCGGAGGAGCAGGCTGCGGCGCCAGGTTCCCGGCCGGGTTGAGAGCTGCTGGGAGGAGGGGCTGGGCTTCGGGGGCAGCCCCAGCCCGTGTGCCGCTCAGGGCGACTTCGGGGCTGTGTGAACACGCGTCCTCCCATATCCCGGGACAGCACTGACCCCAGTGCTGAGGGCCGGCCGGAGACGTCAGGGCTGGGAGCGGCCTGTGCCCCCAGGACACGTGAGGGCGCTCTGCTCCCTAACTTAGGGCAGTTTTGAAAGCGGTGAGGGTGACGCTGAGCCTTGAAAAATCAGCGTGTAGGTAGTTAATCCTTCAAGTCGGCAAAACTCTCGACAGAGGGCGTGCCAGTTGAAGGCGAGCCACAGGGGTGCCGCTTGTTCACCCCAGTGTCCTGGGGCACAAAGGGGTCCGGTGGCTCAGACGGAGGCCATAGTCCTGCTGGGCTCTTCAGCAGATACCAACTGTGCCTAAGAAGCGTTAAGCGCATGGAAATGCTCCGGGGTTGTGGGCTGCCCCCGTCCCCTTTTGGTGACACTGGAAGAACAATTCAGTTGCATGCATTTGTTAACTAGTGTGTTTGTGACTCACATGCAAGCCTTGAGTTGGGTTGATCCCCCCGTCCCAGAGGGGCTGGGCTGTCACCTCCCCCTTGTTTGATTGATGGGTTGGCACCCACCCCAGACAGTTCCTTCCTCTGAGAAACCCCATTTGAAAATGGGAGGGACTTGCAGGTGTTGGCCCCAGCCCCAGGGAAGTCCCCTGAGGCCTTGTCATCTGGGGTGGGCCCCTTCCCAGCCTGTGCTCTCTCCTCCAGGGCGCTGCAGTTCCCTCCAGAAGGCTGGCTCCGCCTTTCCCTCAACAACGGCAGCATTACGCACCTGGTAGTCCGGCCAGATGGCCGAGTGGCGCTCAGGACCCTCGGGGACACGGGATTCATGCCTCCTGACAAGATCTCTCGCTCCTGAGGGCCACCTCGAGGCCCCGCTCTCCTCCTCAGCCCCATGCCGGCCTGGTGTGGGTGCCACCGAGACCGCGGGCTCCTCCCCTGACCCCACACAGGCCGCGCCGCAGGGCCAGGGCTCCAGGGCGCAGCAGCCGGAGAGAAGGATCCACGAAGCAGTGCTGCAGCGCTGAGCTTCTGGCCCAGGATGCAGAAGGGAAGCACTCAGGTCAGATCAGCTTCGTCTCTCGCAGTGTCTCTGCCTCACTCTTGTCCACCAGGATGAGCCTGTTTCAGGAACAGGAACGAGCAGGCCTGTTTCAGGGACTGGACGAGGCCCCCAGATGCCGTCCCCACAGGGGCCGCGGCAGACGCCGCAGTGAGCTGTCCGTCAGTAGAGCCCGTCAGGCAGGAGGAGGTGGGCACCAGCGCTCTTCCATTCGTAACTTATTTCGCTGCTTTTTACACTCTTCATTTCCTAGAACTCTTTGTCACTTAAGTTTTCATCGATTGAAGATTTTCCTCATCTGGTTCTTGTTTTGAAAACCCATTTCTCACTCCCGAGTCACACAGCCCTGACACTGTTGGATCTGAACTCACGTGTGTTGCTAGGCCTTTCCGACACAGAGGAGGGGCACCTTAGCAGGTGAGGGAGGTGACTCGACCTGCTGCTCTCGTGGGAGGGGCTGGGCAGTGACGGACCAGGAGGGGCCCTGTTTCAATAAAGTGTCTGGCTGACAGTTCAGTCCTTGTTTACCTGTGGCTATTAATCTTTTATGCTTGTGGATTAAAATATTTAGATACAACACGTCCATCCCAAATCTCCATTTATTTAGACGGAAGTACAATTTCTATGAAGTGGTTGTGAACATTTTTGCAATCAGTGCAACTAATTGGGATATTCGATCCATTTCTGTCAATTTTGGAAATACCTACAAAATGAAATTGTGTTTTACTGGTTTTTCAAAGTACTAATTGTGAGTGTTTTAAAGGAAGCAGGAAGCCTGTGCAGCATAACAGCCGCAAACTTGCTGAGACAGATTGGGCAGAAGGCTCTTTCCCCAGTATTTTGTGCGCCCTGGGCTGACAGTTTTGCAGGGTGTCTGCCCGCCAGGGGCCTCAGTGAGAGGCCCTGACCCAGGACAGTGAGCTCGGTAAGTAAAAGCAGCAGGCACACACCATTCTGCGAAATAGTTGAGACAAGTTACCCAGGGGCTGTGCTAACGGCTGAGACCAGAAAAGCCAGAGGCGGCACCGTGTCTGGCCCCGGGCGCTGTGAGGCCCCGCGGCTGGGCCCTGGGCCCCTGGACCCTCGGGCTTGCGCGGCCACCCTGCTGTCCTGTCTGCAGACCTGGCTTTTCCGTGGCGTGTCCACCCTTTACACTTGACCTTTGAGAAGCAAGGCAGCATTTTAGAAACAGGAAAGGAGCCCAGGAGCAGGACAGTGGTGTTTGGACGGGGTCAGTTAGTTACAGGGGCCCAGGGAGGTCGCACTGGAAACCGCCCCGAGGTAGGACAGATGACCGAGAACTTCTGAAACGTCGGGAGCGTCATCCTAAGCTTGACCAAGGTGGAAAACCACCCCAAGAGCCCGTGTGACAGGAGGGATCCTGAGCTGACAGCAGTGGGAACAGTAGTGGTTCCTACTGACCGTGTTGCTGTTTGTTTGTTCCAAAATATTTTCTTTCTTTTGAGACGGCTGAGGAAGGAGGCCGAGGGCACGTGTAAGAAGAAACCCCTCCCTGCGGGCCTTGCACGCACACAGACCTGTGTGGTTCCAGCAGCCTGGCGGGCAAACCCGGCTGGGGACGCCTGATGAGGCAGTCACCCCACAGCTATTCCCTCTGAGCCGCAAAGGCCTCTGGAAACATCCAAACACTATCCCGGAGGGTCCGTCTGGATCCAGGAGCGGGGAACCTTCCGGAGCCGCCTGCATGCAGCCCGTGGCACCTTAGCCGCTGCCCCCCGCTCAGACGGTTCCTGTCACCTCTTCCCAACTGAAGAAGCGACACACTGTCAATGTCAGAAAAAGGTTCCCCATTTCTCAGGGCAGTTACAAAATATTCGATAGTTGAACTGATGCCAAGGTTTTTCACAACCGTGTTGTTAGGAAGGAAAGGGCCCCAAACAGCAGATAAACCACTCTCAGATCAATGTTCCGTTTAACCAAAACACTGCTTAAAAGTTTGCTAAAAAGGACACTTTGCCTGGGCACAGGCGAGAGAGGTCTTCCTGAAAGCTCAGAATGATGATCACATGGTTTTAAAAATAATTTATTTCATTAAGTAGTTTTAAAAAGACAAAATCACCACAGGACACATGACTATGCATTCAGTGGAACCGGGGCCAACTTCTTATACAAACAAATGGAGAAACAATCAAAGAAGGCCTAAACCTCAGAAAACAGGAGCAGAAGTCTGCAAAGTACGGGCAAATCACTTTAGCTTCCATCTGAATATTTACAAAAATATATAGGACGGCACGGTCAAATTTTAGACAAAACAGATCATCACTATGACTACATCTGTGTTCTGATTTCTTTGAGAATAGAGATGTCTTTTAAATGCCATTTGGTTTTTAGAACAGAATGTATTTTTCTGTCTTAGGCTTAAGTCGTCTGCTACACAAGTGAAAACACCCTGTGTAACAACCTTTTGAATTTTAAAATCCAAATCTTGGTTCCAATATTCCTGACCTGCCTCTCGTTATCGTGTGAAAGAAATAAGTTTCTGGGTTTTTTTTAACATAAATTTAAATTCAGAATATTTACAACTAAAAAATCTCACGTCTACTTGCTGTCACTGTATATTCTCAAAAAGTAAGTTCGGGAAAACCAGAAGCGGTTTACAAAAGGCACTGGACTCCGCAGAAGCATTAGAAGTTTTCACTTTGGATAAAACACTGGCAGTGTCCCCAGAACACCGCTGTGAGCTGTCGTTGGTGACACCCAGAGAAACAGCCCTCGGCTCAGCTGCAGCGTCCTGGCACAGAAAGCTCTGTGCGCAGACCCTCCAGCAGGTACAGCCAAGGGGGAGGGACGACAAACTGCACTAAAGGAACGGAGCTGGCATCAGATACGTCCTCCAAAGTAAACCTTTCTTTTCTGCACCAACACGCAATGCTCTTTCATAAAGCAAACCCAGCTGGAACGTGTCCTAAACTACGGGCTACATCTCGAAACTAGGCAACGCCTTGCAGATTATTTTGTTACCACTGCACTGGCAGCTAAATAAGGTGCACTGTGAAAGGCCAAGTGCTGGTGAAAAGGAGATCGCCTTCCAGGGACTGCTGGTGAGGGAGCTGTGTGTGACTCTTTGCATGGCTCCCAACGGCTAGACTTTTTCCAAGAGAAAAGCTCGTTTCATCCTCTGGTCACTCACTTAAATGACTCAACTTGTAAGTGTCGCTGCAAGTCCCCAACACGTTGAAGGCTCGTTCACTCCTGGATGCTCACCTCGCCACTGTGTAACCAGCGGGGCTGAGCAGCAAAGCAGAGAGGCTTTTCTGTCACGAGCCAGGAAGTCAAAGACCCTCCCCAGGAAAGGAAGAGGCACGAAAGTCACCTGTGTTTTAGGAACAAAGCTGAAGTGAATGCAGCTACTCTCGGGGGACGGGGGCCCGCGGGGCGCCCCGGCCTCTCTGGTGCCCTCCTGTGCCCCTGGGGCAGCTAACGAGCCTGTCGCCACCACACTGACGGTTTCCAGGAAATCTGCGTCTGAGTTCGCTTTCACCCACTTCTCTCCAAGTATCAGAAAGCGACATTTTATACAGGACACCTGCATCTTCTAAAATTCTTTCACCCTCTAAATGAGGACTGATATTCTTTCTCTGGGTGAAACTTTAGCAATAAACACATTACCTTTCCTTGTTCCTTTTTTCCTTTTGTTTTTTTTTTTTAAACCCAAAGAAAAAGCTGACCGCCCCAGCAGCGCGCACGGGCCCTACAAGGTGGCGAGCTGGGCCAGGCGCGCCATCCGGTGGAGGTGGCCCCTGCGAGCAGGGCTGTAGCGCCCGGGGCTGCAGCGCCCGGGGCTGCCGCCGCTAGGAGGGCCACCGATGTCCGGCAGCTGAGACTTCACCTTCCCTTTCAGCGAGGGGCTGGGCCAGCTGAGGAAACAGAGAACGGGCGGTCAGCAGGGACGGCGGGGCGGGGTGGGGAGAGCGGAGGCCACAGACCGGAGCCGCGCCCCCGACCCGGGGACCACTGGGGCTCCGGGAAGAGACGCCTCCCACGTGACTGCAAGCTCACACTACTGCGTCCCGCACGGGGGGCGCGGGACCGGAGCGGAACCCTGGCTGCCCCACCCCGCCCCCCTCAGCTCTCAGCAGCACTCCTTCTGCTCCGCCACCCCCGGCCAAGGGCGGGGAGCTCCCCCGTGAACCTGGCGACACCGTCCGCCGGGCTGCAGGTACCTCTGTCTGTCCGCGGGCGAGTAGCGCAGCACGGCACTCCTCCACCTGTGCAGGGCCGGGTACTGGTGAGGGTCCACGTCCGCACACTCCAGGGCCGCCAGAACATCGCGATCCAGTTTTGACGGCTCTTCTCTAGAAGGTGCGAGAGAAGCAGAACAGCCGTGACCACACACGCACCTGGCGCCACCGCCCCCTTCAGAACCAGCAGAGCAACAGAGGCGTGTGTGAGGCCCCAGCACCGCCACCGCAGGCTCCGGCGGTCCGGCCGACATCCAGGCAGCGGGGGGACGCACTGCCCGCAGGAGGAGACTCCGGCCCCAGCCCTGCTGGGAAGATGCGCTCTGCGTACCCCCCCTCCAGGATGATGGAGCAGAAGGTGGGACGGGCCATCAGCCGGGCAACTGAGACCGACCCCAAGACGACCTTTCTTCCAAAAACAAACTAAACCCACAGGACAGCTCAGTGATTGTGGGAAGCAAAGAGGCTGCAAGGACGAGTGAGCAAGGAGACCGCCATCTCCCACCGGCCTGGAGGACACCCGAGGAGCCACATAGACTCGCGAGGGAGACGGAACCACAAGTGCTCGTCAGGCAGGCCAGCGTGGAGGGAACTGTCTGGGAATCACAGAGTGGCGCCCGTGCCCACTGCCCCTCGACGTGTGTGCTTCCCGACTCATACCCAAAAAGGAAGAGGCTCTGGACGGACTCTTTCGAGGCAGGGACCCCCGAGGGCTCAGAACTGCCACCGTGACGGGCCTCTTGCGTGGGACTGTCGGGGTCCAGGCACATGTCAGCCATTCCAGCTGACATTCCGTGCTCTGTCCTTCCTTGGTCATTCCCGAGTTTGTCAGCAGCAAGAGGTCCTAACATGTCACTTTCTGCTGGGTTCACTCTTGATGTCAGGATCCTCTTATCTCTAGTTTTCACAGTTGGACGGGGTGTCTTATTAGAAAAGCTACTTTGTAGATTCTGCAAATTCAGTTTATCAAACTCCACAGTCAAGCCGGAGACAGGTGACAGGAAGGCGTCCTCCCCACTTGGGGCCTTTGGCCTCTTCCCACCCAGGGTCTTGCTGTCACTCGGGGGGCTGCAAAACCCATTTTTGCTGCTGCGGGGACTGGTCGGGGCTGAGGCTTCTATGAGGTCTGTCTTCTGCTCCAAGGGAAGGATGTCACACCCCGAGTCTCCAAAAGCAGCCACCGTGGGCTGGGTGTTGTTTCGGGCTGTGTTTTGCCGGTTTTTGATCTCTTCCAAGCTCATGTCATCATCTTCATCTAGAAACGCCCTCACGGAGATGGAATTGCTGCACTTCCTGTGACGGCCTGTGAGGGAGAGACGGTATGGATGGCGGCTGTGGGGTGTCACCCCGCACAGCGCAAACCCTGCGACGAGTCACTCCCGCATTCCAAGCCTCCTCCCTCCTCAGATTCCACGACAGAAAACCACTTGCAACATGCCTTGGGAAAGGCAAGCAGGAGCCCGCAGACAGAATGCCAGGCTCCAGGCCCAGCTGTTCCCCCTCACAGGCAGGAAAAGGAGAAGGAAGCCGGCTGGTTGCCACGGATGCGGCCACAGGACGGGCTGCCAGTCCCGCCGGCCGCAGACGCACTGCATGCTCTTACCGAGGGCTGAGGCGTCCTCCTGCAGACAGGCGGCATTTTCCCCCATGTCTTGTTGGGTCTTTTTGCCCACTTCCTGCTGGGTGAGATATTCTTCTAGTTTCTGCAGGCCCGCCTGGGAAGACAGATCAACAAAACAGCCCAGAAAGTCCCAGTATTCGACCCAGGGATACCCCAGCTCATGAGCCAGCTGCCTGTAAGAATAAAGCAAATTAACCAGTTGTGAGACCAGAAGAAAAACTCACAGAACTAACTAAACAGAAAAGGGCCATTTGACACTGGAAGTGCCAAAACGGCACCTGCAACCTTGGCTACAATTCCATGTTATCCTAAATTTGGGGCTGAATCAGTGCACTCCACTTCCTGAAGCAGCACCCCCTCACTGGGCAGGACCCTGTTACAGAGCAAGCCAGGGTCACGGGGAGAAAGGAGACGCCAGCCGAAGTGTAGTGCTCACACCGACACTCACGAGCATTGAAAAAAGGGCAAACGGTGAAACTCCACTAACAGGACATTTCGGTTCTCATGAAACCGTACAAAGTCGGAGATGATTCGGGTTTGGGCCAGACATGAACATTTAGAGGTCCTTTTCACTTTCAAGTCGTAAACCTAAGGCTGGGCACATATTTTGAGAAAAAGTTCTAAAATGATTCAATTGAGCTTTATTTGCTCACACTGTAAATTAGCTTCTGAACTGTGGAAAACACTTTTCAGGGGCCTCTTTCACTAGCAGCTTCTGGCCACGCCCCCCTCTTGTGTTTGATCTTCTCCATGGCGGTGCGGCGCCTTCTCCCACACACTGTCATGCCCCTCGGCCACCCCACCCCCGGGAGGGACTGCTTTCACGGAGACTTTTGCTGCACAAGCTGCAGGGGGCACGTTCGCAAGGAATTAGACCTTAGTGAAAAGGCCTTAAAAGTCTCCAGTCAACGCCTTCTGGGAACTGCTGTTTTGAAAGCCCCAGTCAGCACACGAGGGCACAGCACGCGAGGTGACACCAGCACTTGGCCCTCTGTCACTTCGTGCCCTTTAAGTACCTTCCCACTCTCTCGATGCCTCTCTCCGGATCAGACTTCCTGACGCTGTGGAAGAAGCCCGCTTTCTCTCGAGGCGGGGTTTTCCAGAGTCGGCGAAAATCTTCTGCCTAGAACAGAAGTGTGTTAAGCTGCGCTAGGCATCCACGTCACCAGGCAGCCCTCCCCCACCAACCCAGCGCGCGCAACATGCCCACTGCCCTGGAGCTAAGGGGCCGTGGCTGCGTCCCGGTGAGGCCAGGAGGGACCCTGGCAAGGCCTGGGCTGGGCTGAGGATCAGAGCTGACCCAGGAGGCCCCGAGGGAGACACTGCAGAGCTGTCACCCCAAGGGCCTTGAGTCACCTTGCCATCACATGACAGGAAAATAAATATTTGTGCTTTCGGTATTTCATGCAGCTGAATCTAATCCTAACGTTTTTATAGTTTCAGGGAACTAACTATCGATAGTTACAACTTTCTTTTCTTTTCTTTTTTTTTTTTGCGGGCCTCTCACTGTTGCAGCCTCTCCCGTCGTGGAACACAGGCTCCGGACGCGCAGGCTCAGCAGCCATGGCTCACGGGCCCAGCCGCTCCACGGCATGTGGGATCTTCCTGGACCAGGGCATGAACCCACATCCCCTGCATCGGCAGGTGGACTCTCAACCACTGCGCCACCAGGGAAGCCACAACTTTCTTTTAAGAGGAAAGATTATATACAGGTCAGTGTATGAAGTACCTCAGTCTGGAAGGTGAACACCGGAGTCTGCAAATGGAAGTTTCCTAGTGACAGTACAAATCCAAGGACCCTGGAATGGACAGCCTAGCCACCTGGGCAATATGGTGTGCGAAGGGCCATGGGCACCTGGGGGAGGGGAGTCAGGTGACGCTGGTGTGAGGAGCGTTAGCCCAGGCAAACCTCGCTTCTCGGAAGCACGGCTCATCACATACCTGCCCTGGCTAATGAAAACAGGGGCAGGCTTCCCTGGTGGCACAGTGGTTAGGAATCCGCCTGCCAATGCAGGGGACATGGGTTTGAGCCCTGGTGTGGGAAGATCCCACGTGCTGCAGAGCAACTAAGCCCGTGCATCACAACTACTGAACCTGCGCTCTAGAGCCCACGAGCCACAACTACTGAGCCCACGTGCCGCAACTACTGAAGCCTGAGCGCCTAGAGCCTGTGCTCCACAACAAGAGAAGCCACCGCTACCTGCAACTAGAGAAAGCCCATGTGCAGCAACAAAGACCCAACACAGCCAAAAATAAAATAAAAATAATAAAATAAATTTAAAAATAAGTAAATAAATGTTAAAAAATAAAGAAAGAAAGAAAGAACAGGGTCAAGACACTCGTTTCTCCAGGGAAGTTCTGAAGCCTCACTGACAACTCTCTGGGGTCCTGGTCTCCAGGACCAAACACAAAGCAAAAGGCTGGAACAACCCAGCATGCTGGTGGGATGGCCAGGAGCTATTCCAGAAGCTTCCACAGATGCTCACCTTGGACGGACTCAGGGGCCCTGCAAAGGCTCGCAGGGTCAGAACGGGGTCTCTGGGGCCACCTCCACCGTGGCTGATGTGAGAGACCTCGCCCGGGTGGTCTGAAGACCACAGCTCCCCAATCACGGGAGAAGACGTGTCCTCTGCCCTCAGGAGGGGCACGTAGTAGTGACCTGGGAGAGGAAACACACCAGGGCTGGACCATCTGCGTGGACAGCCCCACACCCAGTGGATGTCAGGCACCTGGGAACCAGCCTGGGCAACAGCGCGGTTGCTACCCCACGGGCTCTGCACGTGAGTCAGCGATGCTAACGGTGAATGAAAAGGCCGCCACAGCCCCGGAGCCAAAGGACCCAGGCAAGAGGCCAGTCCACGCCAGACTCCTGCACATAACGAGCCCTGCGTTCTTCCTCTGCAGGGAAGTAAAAAGAAGGGGGGGGGGCGGCAAACACCTGCTCACCCCCAGGTTCTTACGAGGCAGGACCTGTGAACCAGAGCAGCGGAAGCCAAGCAGAGGAACATTACAAAGAAGACACGTTTGACCCCCTCCCTCCCCAGCTCCCTCTTCTGTTTCGTACGTTACAGTTTTGTATCATTGAACACCCGTCTCCAAACAGACCTAGAATCACAACCTGGAAAGAAGAAAGGCAGCGAGGCCACAGGGATGGGGCGGGGGGCAGGAAAGGCCCAGAGACATCGGGCGAGCGACAGTGGTGGCCGCTGGGCGCCACCGCAGGCCTGGCCGACCCCTGCACTAAACGGAGACCAACGGGGAGTCGGGTAGGAATGGCAGCCGAGAGAGAAGTAAGGACGGGCAGACGGGGGAGGCCGAAGAGCCTCAAGCATCCGAGGCCAGGCCCTCCAGCGCGCGGGGCCAACTCCTCAAACTGCCCGGAAACAAGGCAGAGGAAGGGCTGGGAAATGCCTCCCGCCCCTGGCTGCCTTCGCGCCCCTGCGGCCTGCGAGCCGGGAGCTTGGGTCCAGAGGCGCCAGGCCCCGAAAGCCGAGTGCGAAGCGCTGCCCCGCAGGCCACGGTCTGAAAGGCCCTCGGCCTGGAGTGTGGCGATCCGGGGCGGCGAGGCCGCAGGGCGGGGGACCGGCTGGCCAAGGGGCTCCAGGCAGGCCCCTCCCACCTCCCCGCCACCCTGCAGGCTGTGCCCGAGGAAGAGGGCCGCGGAGGTCGAGGGGCAAGGCCGTCAGCAACAGACAAATGACAGACAAGTCGGTCTCCCAGGAGCGGGAGGTGCAGCACAGGGTAGCTCGGAGGCTCCCAGCAGCCCCTGCTTCACTCCTGCACACAAGGCCTGGCCTAGATGCCGCCCAGGACTTGCCCCACCGTGGGCCACACCTCGGGCGCCCACTCCCCACTTACCCTTTAAATAGTCTCTAATCCGCTCCTTCAGTTCCACAGATTTATTTTTGCTTCTTTCACAAATAACCTGTTTTAAAAAAACAGAGTACGTAAACGCTCTAAATCTGATTGATCACATCTTATCATTAAAATGATTTCATAAGGGCAACTTGTAAAGTCGGTGAAACAAGGGTAGTGTCCTAACGCTGAGCATCTCATAAAGCCCACAATAAAAACGCGTGTGGAACAGCGGAGCCCTCCTTCTCGTTCTGTAACGGCTTCGAGGGGCCAGGACAAAGAAGAACCAGCTCTGAGATTACAGGCGAATTTTGTCTTCTTTCTTCATGCTGCTCTCCATTTCCTAATTTTCTGCAAGGAAAGGAAATCTTAAGGTACACCATCAAGTCAGAGCAGAGATGCAGACACGCCCGCACCTTCGGTCTGGGCGCCTCCCTGGCTAGGAGCCTGTCTGCTATGGTTTGGCTGGGTTGATATACAACTCGCATCTAACACGAACACAAGTTTTATTCTTGCAACTACAGGAATCGATGTTCTCAGCCATTAGAGAACTGTGAACATTTTAGCTACAAACAATAAAAAAAAACAAAAGAACCAATAACCTTAAAATAAGAAGGAAGGAACCACAAAATTACCACCTCCTGCCAGCCTGTGACAGAAACAAACTACAACCGCACAGTGGACCCTTCAAGTAGTGCAAGTATTTTCTTTTAAATTCTGTAACTGATTGTGAGAGATGTCCAACGCTCTAAAAACGTGTTACCAAATAGCACTTTATATTGAGAAAATACACATACCCATGCACACAAAAAGCTGAGTCAGATTTATGCAAAATAATGGTAATTTCTGAGTTGCGGAATTGTCCGGTAAATTTTATCCTTTTTACCTGTATTCTAAACTTTCTACAGAAGTGGGCACGACTTACATAATCCCAGCAACTACAGAGGAAGTGGCACTGCCAGAATCGGACCTTACAGATTCTACTTCCAAAGGGCTGGCAGGTCCAGGCCAGCTCACAACTCCAATGCCTGGTACAAATTAACCATCTTCCAGTTCTTTTCAGGCCCACTCTCCTCTCCACCTCACTGCACAGAGGCACCTCTGCCCTCTCTAAGGCACATGTGCCCAACTGCTGACAGATCATGACAAGGCCTGTTTCCTAAGGCTTGTATGGGCCAGGTGAGAACACCGGGGAGGGGCTCAGGACAGCGCCTGGTGCACACTGAGCTCAACACATGTCAGCTACTTGCAGCAGCAGCATCCTCACCAGCACGTTACCCCACCATCATCACCATCTCCACCATCCATCAGTCAGTCACCACCATCCTCACCAGCACCATCCTCATCACCACCATCCTCACTAGCAGCAGCAGCAGCGTGAGTGCCACCTCCTCTGCTCTCTCTGACCCTGGTCAGCTGAAGGACTCACAGAGGGAACTTGACAAAAGACAGTGAGCTGCTGAGAACAACCTGACCACCAGTTTCAGGAAAATAAAATCAGCAAACAGGCAGTTCACTCCCTCCGGGCTTTACAGAGGCAGCGTCTTCACAGAGTGCATCTTACTCAACAATTAGGGCTCTAAGGTGTGCCACAAGGCACACACAGTCACACAGAGTTACCTGCGTGGTCACAACAGCTGTGATCGCAGACTGTAATTTTATGTATTTTCATTTCTAACACTATGTAGTAATAGCATTTTAATAGGTACTTACATCTTCAGGTGTTTTATCATATTTATTTCTTGGGTTTTTTACAATCAAAGGGTGTGAAGAGAGCACATTGACCACATCTGCGTTTCCAAACTTACAAGCAAAATGTAATGGTGTGTCGTAGCCCTGAGAGAGATGAAAAGGAAGAACACTTACTTCTTATACATACTTTTTTGCTTCCTAAGGTTGCTTTAAGGTAAAAATAGGTATTTAGTAAAACAAACAATCAAACAAAAACACTCAAAAATAAAAGACTATAAGAAGACAGTGCTTTTATAACTGGCATGCTGGCACACACCCACTTCATGCCAGGGCGTGAGCCCGGCACAACGTCCCAGTTCCTGCGTGTCTAGTGCCTGTGGGAAGCTTACAACAGAGCTAGGGTGTAACACCTGCTCAGCAAACGGCAGCTTTAACAACTCAGGGCCCTGTACAATGTCTTAAAATCAATGTTCAAAAAGCAAAATAGGGCTTCCCTGGTGGCGCAGTGGTTGAGTGTCTGCCTGCCGATGCAGGGGACAGGGGTTCGTGCCCGGTCCGGGAAGATCCCACATGCCGCGGAGCGGCTGGGCCCGTGAGCCATGGCCGCTGAGCTTGCACGTCTGGAGCCTGTGCTCCGCAACGGGAGAGGCCACAGCAGTGAGAGGCCCGCGTACCGCAAAAACAAAAACAAACAAAAACAAACAAACAAACAAAAGCAAAATAAACAGATGAAGACAACCTCCAGAATGAAGCAAAGACCACGATCCGGTCTGTGCTGAGAACTTTCTCTAGTCGCTAGTGTTGCAGCAAACGAAACTCTCCCCTCCTGACTTCACGAGGTTTTCCAGTGCGGACCTGTCCCTGGTGGCATCCTTCCCCGGGCTGCCCGCAGGCCAGCAGAGCTGTGGAACCACCACCTCCGGCACCTTCACCTGGACAGCCTCAGGCTCAGAAGCAGCTCATCCCAAACAGAACTCGCTCAAGTCCACCTGCGGCCACCGCACGTTCCAGCCCTCAGGTCCCTCCCTCCGGACGCCATGCTGCATTCGCCCAGAGCTTCTCCCCCAGCTCCAGCCCCCACTCCACTAGGCGACCCCGGGGCCTTGTGCAAGCAAATACCCTCAGGCCGGCTCCGATCCCTGCTCCACACCTTCTAGGGGCATCTCGCTACCTCAACATCCTGTCGGCACCACCACTCCCTCTCCCACACAGTCAGCCGCCGGGGCTCCGTGGGCCACCCAGGCCCTGTCAGCACCTCCGGCCGGCCTTCCACAGCTGCAGACGGCACAGGAAGAACGAGCAGAGCTATGCTCCAGTCAGGCGCTTCCTGGTCCATGGTCTACCTGAGTCGCCTCCAGCCCTGCGGCCCAGGCTCCAGCATCGGCACAGCTCCCGGCCAGCCCCACGGGGCCGGGGCCGCTGCACATCGGGGCGGCCGCGTCCACTCGGCGTTCAGGGCATCAGACCGCAACATGCCCCCCACACCCCTTTCCTCCTGGCCACCCCTCTCCCTCACCCACACAACGTCCTTCTCTAACCTGCTCCGAGCCCCCGCCAACTTGACCCCAGCCTCTGCCCCATTCCCGCGCAGCCGGCGGGCTGTGGGCCCTCCCGCCACGCCCTGGTGACCCCGCTTTTCCTCCACACCACACCCTCTGGGGAGCCCCCGGCCTTGCTACACAGTCCAGGCGCTTGAGGCGATTCCTACTCTTAGCGCCTATGGTCAGGGGACGTGACCTGTAACATCTAGTTTCCAGAATTTATTCAGCGGTCTCTGTGGATCCACAGATGCGTATTTTCAACAAGCGCTGCCGGCGTTAAGAGAAGACTGTATTTCCCGCCGGGCACATGTCCTGCATCGCGTGTAGGAGCTACACTTCCCGACTGAAGTGTCGCACAGCCTTACTGTGTTCACACTTAGTCTCATACACTTGGATTTGGTTCCTTCTGCCCTATTTCACACTTACTATTCCTTTCATGTAGCTACCGTTTTCTCTTTTATGCCCTTCTTTAATTTTGCTAGCATGGCCAAATTTATCTCCATTCCCCCTTTTCTTTCTTGCTAATTGAGAAGTTATTCTTGCTTGCAGTTCTGGGGTTCAATGTATCATATTCAGTATGTTACGAAATAATACAATAGGCTTTTTAAAATTCCCTCTCCTGCCCACCACGACTTCTCACACCCCTAGGTTTCTCTCAGAAACAATCCTTGGTTCTCAGCCATCTCTGGGTTTTCCCTCATATAAATATGTAAAAACTCTTCTGTTTCAAGAATCCTTACTTAAGCTTTGTGCACCATCTCCCCACTGGAACTTCCCTGGTTATCCAGGGGTAAAGAATTCGCCTTCCAATGCAGGGCACATGGGTTCGATCCCTGGTCGGGGAGCTAAGATGCCACGTGCCACGGGGCAACTAATCCCGCATGCTGCAGCTACTGAGCCCACACGTCTTAGAGAGAGAAAAACCCCATGCCACAACTAGAGAGAAGCTCGGGCGCCGCAACGAAAGATCCCGCATGCCGCAACTAAGACCTGACGCGGCCAAAATAAATAAATAAATGAAATAAAAATTTAAAGAAAGACGTATCTAGGACACTAGACTACAAGGCACCAAAACCTTCCTACGTCCTTCTCCCTTTAGCTTTGTGGCACTCGCCCACCCTCCTATCAGCTTGGGACTCTCTGAACAAAGGCCAGGAGGGACGTGTCCTGGGGACGGCTCCACCCCAGCTGGGACCCCGGCGCGCCAGCCAGCGGGGTGCACTTCTCACGTGTGAGCGGGTCTGGGTCCAACCGTATCTTTCTGAGTTCTCTGACCTCAACAAACGCACATCTCCTCTGAGCTGACGCAGTGCAGAGACATGGTAAATAAACACCCAAACACTGTTTCCACCCTGAGCCCGGCTACGAGGCGCACCACTCTGTCAGGGGTGTTGAGGTACAGGTCCACCACGTAGCAGATGCGTTTCTCCAGCATATGCGGCTCGTCGTCCGGGTACATGAGCCGCATAAACTCGGGGTTCTCCAGCGTCTCCAGGGTCAGCTGGCACAGGGCAGCCTGGTTCTCTTTGGCAGCAACATGCATGACGTTGTACCGACATCCTTCCTGGAACAGAACCACAGATTTTGGGCTTCACTTTCATCACCGCAGTCTTGATGCTATGATGCTGGAAGCAGGCTTACCTGTACGATGGTCGGGTTGTCCCCCGAACCAATCAGATACCGGGGATTACTCCAGATAAGGTCGGAAAAGGTGTCTTCCTCTCCCTTCTCCACAGCTTTCCGAAGTTTGGCCGTGAGATCTTGTGTACGAGGACTTTTGTAACTGTTTGCTCGCTCTTTGCTTGCTGTTTCTGAATCAGACAAGTACAACCCATCTGTTAAGAGACAGAATTTAAGAACATTTAAGTTCACATTTTCTCATCATCCACTATGCGCTTCACTGAGGGCAAGAAAATCTTTCCCACAGAGGCTGACGATCTCCTTGTAGTGAAAAGTAAGAAACAAGCTGATCCACAGCAGACGGACGTGTGTCCCAGCCCGCGGCAGCGAGGGGAGGGCTCTGCGGAGAAGGCGGGGGAGGAGTGCGAGGGCACGCGGCCAGGACGCCACCCACACTCGCGAGGGGCCTTCCAAGAGCCAGGAGCGCCCCCCAGAAAGGCAGGGAGCCAGGAGGGACTTCTGCCGAATCACGACACCTGCGGAGGTAGGAAGGCTATCTTGAGGAACCTTCACCAAGTGTGAGGGGCCTCTAAGCGCCCCAAATCACTCTGGCCTCCGTGAGGTGGCACACGGACTCTCGATCCAAGGCCAACCGTCTGCAAGGAAAGGCGCATCCTCGGGAGCCCCAGCCAGCCTGGGGAGCAGAGCAGCCGTGAGCCCATGGAGTGGAGGGGACCAGACGAGGCTGGGATGCCGGGGTTCTGTACGATGCTGACAGCAAAGGCCCCTCACAAGACCCTGGTCCTGAGCTAGGAGTGGCGCTGGCCAGCTTTCTGGCTGGACGGTTCAGCCACCGCAGAATCGTCTGCAGCCAAGCAGGTGCCACAGTCTTAGAAGGAAGTGTAGCTTCACGGGGGGAAGTAGAAAGGTCTCAGCACCTAAAAAGGCCCTGAACCCAACAGGCCACAGGGACAAGAGTGTGACAAAGGGGACAGGACAGAAGGCGATGGAGGCCCTTTTGCGGCTTCTCCCACGGTCCCCTCAGCAGCTGCCTGACCCACTTGGCCCCTGCCACTTCCACCCAGACCAGCCTACTGACCCACCCTCCTCCAGCTGCTCCATGGCCTGGGCCTCAGCTCTCTGTTCCCAGCAAACCAGGCTGCTCTCAAAGGTGGAGAGAACTAGTTACCAGGAAAGAGGGAACAAAATACCCAGGAGTAAATCTGACAGTAATGCCAGACAATTTACCTCTTAACCCACCACTGCTAAAGAGCGGCACTGTTTTCACAGGAGAAAGTGGTGAAGAGGTTTTGCTTGGAGAAGGGAAATAATCACAAGTTCCTCTAGCAAATTTCTCTGCATCTTCTCTGCTTGTAAAAGCCTTAAATCGGGATCCTTTGATCATTTTGACAGCTTGCAAGGCTTCCTTCTTGTCTTCATAAACGTGAATCCTTTCTGTGTGGGAAAAGCAGAGACAAGGAACTGCAGCCACCGTCACTTAGTTCACACTTGAAGCCCTGGGTTTGGTAACTAACGACTGTTAGCCAGTGGTCTGGTTTTTCTCTTATTAATATTTCAGAGTTTTAATCTTCAAGAAAAAAGGGTTTACTTAGTGAAAAGAACACAATAACTTTGATCATATGTATGTACACGGATATAAATGATACATATCTTGTACCTGTATATGTAGTTTTTATATCCAAGTATACTATTCCATACCAAAAAGTAGAATTTTTGGACTAACGATCTAAATAAAAATAATTTTAAAAAGTAAGTGAAAAACTACGACTAGGGACTTCCCGGGTGGTCCAGTGGTTAAGAATCTGCCTTCCAATGCAGGGGATGTGGGTTTGATCCCTGGTCAGGGAAGTAAGATCCCACAGGCCGTGGGGCAACTAAGCCCGTGCGCCACAACTACTGAACCTGTGCTCTAGAGCCCGCGAGCCACAACTACTGAGCCCATGAGCCACAACTACTGAGCCCGCGAGCCACAACTACTGAGCCCATGTGCCTAGAGCCCGTGCTCCGCAACAAGAGAAGCTACCACAATGAGAAGCCCGTGCACCGCAACAAAGAGCAGCCCCCTGCTCGCCCCAACTAGAGAAAGCCCGCGCGCAGCAACGAAGACCCAATGCAGCCAAAAATAAATAAATAAATAAATTTATTTACTTATTTAAAAAAAAAAAAAGGTCAATAGGGGCTTCCCTGGTGGCGCAGTGGTTGGGAGTCCACCTGCCAATGCAGGGGGCACGGGTTCCTGCCCCGGTCCGGGAAGATCCCACATGCCGCGGGGCGGCTGGACCCGTGAGCCATGGCCGCTGGGCCTGCGCGTCCAGAGCCTGTGCTCCGCAACGGGAGAGGCCACGGCAGTGAGAGGCCCGCATGCCACAAATAAAGAAAGAAAGAAAGAATGAAGTCTTGCCATTTGCGGCAATATGGATGGACAAGGAGGGTATTATGCTGAGTGAAATAAGTCAGACAGAGAAAGACAAATACCATATGATTTCACTTATGTGGAATCTAAAAAACAAAACAAACAAAACAGAAACTGAGTAACAGATACAGAAAACAAGTGGTTGCCAGAGGTGGGTGGGTGGATTAACGGAAAAGTTGAGGGAAATTAAGAAGCACAAACTTCCAGTTACAAAATACATGAGTCACAGGAATGAAATACACAAGGAAAAAAAGAAAAAAAAAGGTAATAGACCTAAATCAAGATAGAGATTTCCCTTATTTGAAAGACAAAAAGGGAAGTTTAATAACATGCAGTATGGTTGATGGAATAGAAACAAGACGCCCGTTTTCTGTTTTTAGATAGATAAGAATGTACATTCCATATTGTATAGCAGAGAGACTGGAAAAGTTACTCTCTCATCCACAGTGAATGGTAACACCGTTTGGAGGGCAGTAGCCCTCAAAGTTTTAAAAATGCATACCTTTTGACCGGACACTTATAGTTACCAATTTTATAAAAATAAAAACAATGTACATACATACAGATATATTTTTTCTTAAATTTAAATATATTAAAAATAAAAATAATGTAAATTTATATATACGAATAAAACAGAGTAAGTAGGGTGAGGAATGATACACAAAAGTACTTATTAAGTGGTTACTTCTACAGAGTAAGATTCTGGTGGGGAGGAAGAAATTTCACTTTTACTTTACAGACTATAAAATGTATACATCATATATACTTTGTTTTACAAAATGCAACTTCATTCTGATCAACATCAAGCTTTCATTACTTCTTTCCAATCCTATCTATTTTAGTCTTGTTTAAAATTACAACTCTTTAATGTTGAAAATTATTTATACCTTCATTGGCCATTTGCATTCATTAATATAAGAGGTGGTCAGGTTACAGTGAATTTGAAAAAAAAGGAAAAAGGAGAAAGGAGGAGAGGAACTTCCCTGGTGGCGCAGTGGTTAAGAATCTGCCTGCCAATGCAGGGGACGTGGGTTTCAGCCCTGGTCCAGGAAGATGCCACATGCCACGGAGCAACTAAGCCCACGTGCCACAACTACTGAGCCTGTGCTCTAGAGCCCGCGAGCCACAACTACTGAAGCCCATGCACCTACAGCCCGTGCTCCACAACAAGAGAAGCCACCGCAATGAGAAGCCCGCGCACTGCAATGAAGAGTAGCCCCCGCTCGCCGCAACTAGAGAAAGCCCGCGTGCAGCAACAAAGACCCAATGCAGCCAAAAATAAATAAATTTATTTTTAAAAAAAGGGAGGGAGATGGTTAATCAAAAAATGGAACCAGCCCATAAATATCTGTAAGTGAAGTATATCTCCACAGAATCCAATTTTCTTAATTTCTAAAACTTTCTATATAGATTTACAAAAAATTCAGGAACATACTATATAAAAATGCTAACAATGGTTAATTTGGAGTGATAAGATTATGGTGTTTAAAGTCTTCTTTCTTCTCCTCTGTAGTCTGTGATTTTCAAAACCCCTCTCCCCCTGCTGTCCACGCACCACCTGTGTAAGAACCACGGCGCTGGTCACATTACCATTTCTCGCCGGGGCGTCCTCGTACGCTGGGCACACCCCATAGTATAGAGGCGGCTCTGCAGAGGCCCGCAGCATGGCTTCGTGGCTGCCGACCCCGGCCAAGGCACTGAAAGGCACTGAGCAGGTCTCAGACGTCACGGCATCTTCCTCCGGAGGATTCAAGCCCACACTATAACCAAAATCTCTGTCTTCAGAAAAGCTGACCCGCTCAGCCGGGCTCCCTACCGCAGACTTCACAACCCTTTGTGTGTCCTGGCCCAGGGCTGGGGCACCTGCAGTGGCGTGGTCTGGAGGGTGCGAAGGCAGTGTACTGTGCTCTAATAAAGCCCGAGCCAACTTTTTCTCAAAAATAAACCTTGTGGTTGATGTAATGGGTCCACATTTCAATCCAGCTTTGATAACTTCTTCTCTAAGGTCATCTGGATTCAGGAGTTTCAATCGAGCCAAGATGGTATCCATTGTCATTTCACCTAGGCCCAAGACAACAAAAATCAGTCTGATGGCTGTAAAGTACATCTTCTCTTAAACGAATTCAGCAAAGTTGCAGGATGCAAGATTAATGCACAGAAATCTGTTACTTTTTTATACACTGATAATGAACTACCAGAAAGAGAAAGTAAAAAATAAATCCCGTTTAAAATCACATCAAAAAGAATAAAATGCCTAGGAATAAACTTAACCAAGGAGGTGAAGACCTGAATAGACAGTTCTCCAAAGAAGACATACAGATGGCCAACAGGCACATGCAAAGGTGCTCAACATCACTAATTATTAGAGAAATTCAAGTCAAAACCACAATGAGATATCACCTCACACTGGTCAGAACGGCCATCATTAAAAAGCCTACAAATGATAAATGCTGGAGAGGGTGTGGAGAAAAGGGAACCCTCTTGCACTGTTGGTGGGAATGTGAATTGGTGCAGCCACTGTGGAGAACAGTATGGAGGTTCCTCAAAAAACTAAAAATAGGGACTTCCCTGGTGGTCCGCCTTCCAATGCAGGGGATGTGGGTTCAATCCCTGGTCAGGGAACTAAGATCCCACATGCCGCCAGGCAACTAAGCCCATGCACTCTTGAGCCCTCACGCCACAACTAGAGAGAAGCCTATGCACCGCAACGAAAGGTCCCGCATGCTGCAATAAAGATCCCAAGGGCTGCAACTAAGACCGATGCAGCCAAATTAAATAAATAAATAGATAGAACTACCATATGATCCAGCAATTCCACTCTTAGAAAGAAAACAAAAACATTAATTTGAAAAACTATGTGCACCCCGATGTTCATAGCAGCATTATTTACAATAGCCAAGATATGGAAGCAACCTAAGTGTCCATCAACAGATCAATGGATAAAGATGTGGCATGTACACACAATGGAATACTACTCAGCTATAAAAAAGAATGAAATCCTGCCATTGGCGGCAACATGGATGGACAAGGAGGGTATTATGCTGAGTGAAGTAAGTCAGGCAGAGAAAGACAAATACTGCGTGTAATCACGAATGTGTGGAATCTAAAAAATAAAACGAACTAGTGAATACAACAAAAAAGAAACAGACTCACAGATTTAGGGACCTAGTGGTTACTAGTGGGGAGAAAAGAGAGGGGAGGGGCAAGATAGGGGTATGGGATTAAGAGATGTCTATGTATAAACTAGACAAGGAACGAGGATAGATTGTACAGCACAGGAAATTATAGCCATTATCTTGTAATAACTTTAACTTTTAATGGAGTACAATCTAAAAATACTGAATCACTATGCTGTAACCTGAACCTAATATGATATTGTAAATCAACTATACTTCAATTTTTTAAAAAGTGGCAAAAACGCTCGCTTCAGGGAATTCCCTGGCGGTAGTGGTTAGGACTCCATGCTTCCATTGCAGGGGGTTCAATCCCTAGTCGTGGAACTAAGATCCTGCAAGCCTCGTGGCACAGCCAAAAAAAAAAAAAAGCTGGCTTCAAATTTTCATTTCAATCCACTATTTCCCCATATTCTCTGGAGTCTATGAACTTTCTATGAGAATTTTCATTAGGTTTTTGTTTCCGGATTTATAACAATCTAAACAAGATTAAGATAGGCAGTGTCTGGTTCATTCGGACAAGAATCTTACAGCCCAGTGTCATGACATGATCTGATCACACCAACATTCTAGGGAGGTCACCATGCTGGGGAAAACAGGCACACCCATCAGCTGTCACCTGCAGTGTGATTAGGAACAAATTCCCAGGAAAGCAACTGGATAATATGCGTCAAAACTCCAACTGCAGAAAGTTATCCTACGGATACATTTGCACTTTATCTCATAAGTCATGAGAAATTATGCAAAGATTTACACAGAAGAGCGTACAGATAGCTCCACAGTCATTTTGCTAATACTGAAAACAAACAGCTACTGTTTAACGTCTGGGGGGCTTCCCACATGCCTGGCTCTGTCCTAAGCACCCTGCCTGCACGAAATTATTTAAAATTCACGATAACTCCACATGCAGATTTTTCACCACTGCTCACTCTGCTGTACAGATGGAGATCCTAAATCAGAGAAGCTAAGTGAACTTGTTCAAGTTATTCAGCCACCAAGCAAGCGGATGTGAACTGCAGCTGGAGCTTTAATCAGTATATTTACAGAAAGAGCAGTTAAATCTATGGGGTAGAGGTTTAAGCATGGTCAGCCAGAATTGGGGAGAAGGTAAGAAATGACAGGGTACAGGCCACTGCTGCAGTTAATGGGGCTGGAGATGAGTGCTCAGACTAGAGAAAAAGGATGTCTCGACCACAGATTAGATGCTGGGGTCGGTGGGTGGGGGGGTGTCTGAGGGATTGCAGTCAGCCTACGATAGATAATACCTAGGTTTCCAGCCTGGACGCTTAGAAAGAGATTCTGCCCAAGGCAGAGAATATGAAAGAACAAATGGGGATTTAGGCGTTGAGCATTAGAAACACCCACTGCACATCAAGTGGGCATTCTGATTTTCAAGTCTGAGATTCAGAAGATAAGCTCAGAGTGAGAAAAACAGCTCCGGGAGTCATGAGCCCATAGGCGGTGGCTATAACCCAGGGATAACAAGGAACACACATGGCCAGTAAGACAAGAATGGGATCTGAGTAACAACAGAGATTGAAAGACAGGTGAGAAAGAAGACAGACTTGAAGAGGCGATCAAGAAAGAACCGGACGTGTTAATACTGTTTATCAGTGAAGCTAGAGTAGAGGCTTTTAGGAGGTGTTTACAGATGAAATTATAGGATATCCCAGGATTGGCTTTAAATTACTCCAGGAGAGCAAAGCAGAGGGGGCAGTGACAGATAAAACAAGACTCAAAATACTAATACCTAATACTTGCAGCTGGATGATGGAAATTTCTGCATATTTCTTTTTTTTTTTTTTTTTTGCGTTATGTGGGCCTCTCACTGTCGTGGCCTCTCTCGTTGCGGAGCACAGGCTCCGGACATGCTGGCTCAGCGGCCATGGCTTATGGGCCTAGCCGCTCTGCGGCATGTGGGATCTTCCTGGACCAGGGCACGAACCCATGTCCCCTGCATCGGCAGGTGGACTCTCAACCACTGCGCCACCAGGGAAGCCCTGCATATTTCTTTTTTAATAACTTTTTATGATACCACCCTCCCCCCTCCAAGATTTCAAAAATGGCTATTACTTATTTTAAACAGTGAATGTATTGCACAGCCCCCTCTAGAGCTGCCAAAGAACATGAAGGGGGAGGCCAACTGACCACAGGATTCCACTCAGGGAGCACCCCTAAGGGCAGTCTTTGAATACTGGGTATAAGGGCAACAGAAGTGATAAGGAACTGATATGAAAGGTATAGGACAGGCTGAAGCCACATGCAAGGCAAAGTCTGAGGGGTAGGGGCGACTAGGGCAGATGCCAGGAATAAACAGAGAGGAATCCACCCAATCCTGGTAATATTCTCTTCTGCATACCCTCCCTGTGTGTTTACTCAAAAGCTACCTTTTTTTCCAGTAAATTTATTTATTTATTTATTTATTTATGGCTGTGTTGGGTCTTCATTGCTGCAAGTGGGCTTTTCTCTAGTTGAAGCGAGCAGGGGCCACTCTTCGTTGCGGTGCGCGGGCTTCTCATTGTGGTGGCTTCTCTTGTTGTGGAGCATGGGCTCTAGGCACGCGGGCTTCAGTAGTTGTGGCTCGCGGGCTCTAGAACACAGGCTCAGTAGTTGTGGCGCACGGGCTTAGTTACTGTGTGGCACCTGGGATATCCTTCCAAACCAGAGCTCGAACCCATGTCCCCTACATTGGCAGGCGGATTCTTAACCACTGCACCACCAGGGAAGTCCTAAAAGCTACCTTTTTAAGACAGGCTAGTCTGAGGGGGTTCTGTCCTTGTAATCAAGCAAGCCCCAAATGGAACAATTACATTACATTATATCACTAACTGGGTGAGCTTGGGCAAGTTATGTAACTCTAAGCCACAGTTTCCTCATCTATAAAAAAGACATAACAACAGCTCTACTTCTTAGCTTGTAATGAGAATTAGATAAAATAATGGATGTGTTTGACACTGACAAATTATCCATTAATGTCAGTTAGGGCTATGAAGTTATCAAGTAATACAGACTTATCAGCCTTGGAGAATACATAGCATGCTAGAAAGTCAACTTGAATAAAGACAAACATGTACACTCTGTTTCTAATATTCTTTTCTTTTTTTTAATTTTTGGCTGCGTTGGGTCTTCGTTGCTGCGTGCGGGGCTTTCTCTAATTGCGGCTAGTGGGGGCTGCTCTTCCTTGCGGTGCGTGGGCTCTAGACACGCGGACTTCAGTAATTGTGGCACATGGGCTTAGTAGTTGTGGCTTGCAGGCTCAGTAGTTGTGGAGCACGGGCTTATTAGTTGCTCCGCGGCACGTGGGATCTTCCCGGACCAGGGCTCGAACCCGCGTCCCCGGCATTGGCAGGTGGATTCTTAACCGCTGCGCCACCAGGGACACCCTGTTACTAATATTCTTAATACAATAAACAAGTATCTGCTCACGTGTGGAAAAGAAACAAAGGATAAAGCAGAAAATAATGAGACTGCTTAGCTTCAGGGGAGGGTGTGAACCAGACAGTAAGGACAGAGGGCAGGGGGAGCAGCACTTCTGAATACGCCTTTACATGTTCTGACCTTTAGAAGCATGTTTAATTCACATACACAAAAAATACGTGGATAAACAAATAGACAGGGGGAGACCCCCAAGTGGAACGCAAACCAAAACAAATTCGCTCAAGGGTGTTACAAGTTCGTATCATAATGAGTGGGAGAGAAGGAACGTACTAACTGAAAGATAACAGCACGTGACCACGTCCTCTAAGGGTAAAGACAGAGGAAGGACAGACAAACACTATACTCTAGCTGGCAGGTGGGTTTTCACAGTGGTATAGGTGAGCAATTCCGAAGCTATCTTATGTGTGCTCTAGGAACCAGCAAATAATTGGATACACTGTGGCTAATGAGAGCCAGTCTCCTCACTGAGAAGGGAGAAGCCCTCAGCAAACTTCTGTAAAGGGCTGGGGAGTAAATTTTGAGTCTTTGTGAGCCTAAGTCCCCCCAAACACTCAAGAGCCACAGAAGGAAGAATATGGCTGTGTTCCAAAAACAGGTGCGGGCAGGATCTGGCCCGTGGGCCACAGTTTGCTGACCCTGGGCTGGAATTAGAAGTGTCTGCCAGACCTCCATCCACTGACTGATAGATAGACAGAGATGTAAAGGTACAGGTATAGGAAACTGAGGTAGGTCTGCAGACTGGATAATACCTCCTGGCTTTCCTACTTGTAGTGATTATGTAAGATACTAACATTGGGGAACCTAAGTGGATTTCATTAACTGCTTATTTTGTAATAATAATAAACACAAGAAGTTGAAAAACAGTACAGAGAGGTCCTGTGGACCCATCACGTGGCTTCCCTCAGTGGCACACCGTAAACACTGCAGTGCGTCATCCAAACCAGGCAGCTGACCCTGGCGCAGCATAGCGAACTAGACCGTGGCCTCACCAGGTTCTGCAGCCAGTCTCCTCTTGTGGCTCTCTGTATGTAATTCCATGATCGTTTATCACACGTATAGCTTCACATGGACATGACTGGTTCCTGAACTGTTCCATCACCACAAAGATCTCCCTCCTGCTGACCTTTTACTGTCATATCCAACCTCCGCCACTGTCCCCTACCCTCGGCAACCACTGACTTGTCCTCTGTCGTTATAATACTTCCGTTTCAAGAATGTTACATAAATGGAATTGTACACTACAGACTTTCTGAGACCGGCTTTTTTCACTCAGCGCGATGCCCTTGAGCTCCACCCAAGCTGCTGATGGATCAACAGTTCTGCCTCACTGCTGAGCAGCATTCCACAGCTCGGAGGTGCCAGTTTTACCATTCACCCCTCGAGACACAACTGGGCTGTTTCCAGTTTTTGGCAATTACAAATAAAGCTATAAACAATCGCATATGGGTTTTTGTGTGAAAATAAGTTTTCGTCCTTCTAGGATAATGCGCAGGAGTGCAGTACAGGTTCGACTATTTGAGCAACTGGCAGTCTGACCTCAGAATGGCTGCACCTTTAAAATTTCTACCAGCAGTAAATGAGACCCAGTTTCTCAGCATTTCCACCAGCATTACCAAATGTCGTCGGTATTTTTTATCTTAGCCATTCTCATAGGTGTGTGGTGGTATCTCACTGTAAGTTCGATTTGTATTTCACTACTGGCTGGTGATGTCGAACATCTTTTCACATGTGTTTATTTGCTCTGTATTAATGACTTAGAAATGAAAGCTAAAAATTAAAAAAGAATTTAATGAATAAGTCACTCGAAACTCTAATCTCGTAGCCCCAGACCCCACTGGCCTCACACGTCCTTTAGCTTTAGGGTCTGCAAGCCTTTCGACTCTGGCGTCCTGCGCTGGGTTCTCTGGCACGGTGTTGACAGTGTAACTGGACAACTGAGCATGCTGTTTCCTAAAAGTACCACCTGAAACTTTCTTAAGGGGATGAGAGAAGGTAGGACAATCAGCATCTCAACAGGGTGGAAGGCAAGCTGGACCTCGTGTCAACAGGCCTACGTCCCCACCTGGCTTCTGCCTTGGACCTGTGTCATCTCTGCCGAGCAGGACCTTCCTGGAGCCTGTTTCCTCAGCTGTAAAAACTAAGTCACCCATAAGGACGGCTTTAGCCCTCAGAGTTCAAGGTAGGTCATCAACTATGCTTTCTGCTAATAAAATTTCATCTTATCAGGGTACTTGAGGAGCTCTTGCTTATCCTCCAGGAAGAAACCAGACTTGCGGGTAAGAGGGTGAATGAAAACTGAACGAAGGCGCGTTCCGGAAGCGCGCAGGGCGCACACGGTCTTCTCAGTCAAATCAGGGGGTCAAACCAGCAAAACTGCGCACAGACGCGGCACCCAGGCTCCCACCCTCTACTCTCTCCCACCGTCTGTGCGCGGAGGACTCGTGACTTTTACTCCAGGTCTTTTCCCAGAACCCCCGACTCAGGCCGGGGAGGAGAGCCCCGGGAGGCGGGAGGGGAGGGGAGGGGGTCCCGGCCTGGGGAAGAGGGGGCTGAGGATCCAGGCCGGGGAGGGGCGCGGGCCCACCGGCGGACCGGCCTTACCTGGATCAGGGACTGGGCCCGCGGCCGCGCAGGGCGGGTCGGGGGGCCCGCTCCGGCCCAGGCCCCGCGGCCGCCTATCCAGCCGCCGCACCAGCCAGCGCACCGCGATCAGCAGCACCGAGGCGCCCAGCAGCTCCCAGGCCAGCGCCGCCCACTCGGCCGCCGCCAGCCGCGGCCACAGCATCGCCGCCGTTCGTCCTGTCGCCGTTGCCGTCGCCGCAGCCGCCGCCGCCGCCCAGGTCCGCCCGCCCGAGGACCCCGCGTGCCGGGCTGCCTGCGCCACTGCCTGACGGCGCCGCGCACGGGGACGGCCGGCGCGGGGCCGGGTCTGCACGCGCGAGACAGGGCGCTCGCCTCCGCGCCCGGCGGCCCGACGGAGGAGCGCGACCGCAGCCCCTGCAGGCGCGGGGCCGGTGAGGACGCTGTCAGGCAGTGGCGCGGGCAGCCGGCACGCGGGGTCCTCGGGCGGGCGGACGGCCCCCCGGGGCGGGTCCAGCGGTCCCAGAGGCCCGGGGCGGGGTGTCCGGGGGAGGGGTCGTCCTGGGCGGGCTTCGGCGCGCGGCCATGCGGTCCGCGAGGATTCCGCGCTGGGGCTTCAGCCCGCAGGCTGGCCGGGCCCAGGTTACGGTCTCGGCGGGACCACAAATGAACCGCTCCGGTTTCCCTGGAAACAACCAGCTTTGTGTTGCGCTGGGTGGAAACTTGGCTGCTTCGGCAGGTAAAAGCGACCAAGGTCCTACAGGCGAACGTCGGGTATGTTACTCTCACGGACACACTTTCAAACAGCAGAGGTTCTGACAGCTTGGGATTCTAGAGAACGAGTTTCTCCGCCGAAGCAAGCCGACTTTCCAGCCGCAGCGTGACTCCTGTTAACTTTGCAGCAGACTCGTCTCTGCGTCTGGCTTATCGGGCTCGGATTACTCTCTTAGCCGGAGTAGGTTACTTTCTCACCACCCTAGCCCTGTGGGCACCCACGGCTTCCCAGAAACGGATGCACAGCTGTACCTAAGGTGTCAGGCTCCACGCTGTGTGACCCCATTCACTGGACGTTCACGCAAAGGGACAGGCAGGGGAGTGGTCGCCGCGGGCGGGGGAGGGGCTGACTATAAAGTGGCTTAGGGAATTTTAAAGACTGCTGGAAGCTTTTGTCTTAATTGTGGTAGTGTCACACAACTACATATGCTTGTCAAAACTCTCAGGCATGTACAATAAAAAGGGTTAATTTTACTGTGTAATTTATACATTAACTTTTTAAATAGAAAAAAACCTAAAGAAATAAAATTGACATCCTTGGTTAAAAAAAATTGGATGGTACTAACAGTCAATCGAGCACAACAGAAGAATCAGTGAATTTGAGGATGGGTGAAATGCAAATTAAACCCAGAACGATACTACTTTACACCCACCAGGATGGTTAAAATTAGAAGACAGTATCAAATTTTGGTGAGAATGTGGAGCAGTTTTATAATTCTCATACACTGCTGGTAGGAGTGTATAATGAGCCAACCACTTTGAAAACTATGAGGCAGTTTCTTGTAAAGTTAAACGTAGGCCTCCCTATGGTTCAGCAGTGCAGCCCTAGGTGTGAAAAAGAAAGTTCACAGAATGTTCATAGCAGCTTTATTCATAATAGCCAAACGAGAAACACCCAGATGTTTGGATAAACCCCATAAGAATGGATAAACAAATTTGGAATCTTCATATGATAATCCTATGGAGGTTTATTATTAGCGACAAGGTGGCCGAATCTGAAAACCACGCTAAGCAAAAGAACCCCACACGAAAGTGGTAAGGCAGAGCTTATGGTGATAGAAATCAGAACAGGGGTTGCCTGAGTGGGGTGGTGAGCTGGGAGGGACATGAGGGGACATTCACTGTGAAAGAGACGCTCTGCATCTTATTGTGTTGATAGTAATACAGGTACACATTGGTTGACATTTGTCAAAACTCACCAAAATAGACACTTAAAATCGGTGCCTATTTTAGTGTAAATTCTGTCTACATTTAAAAAGGAAGAGGGGGGCTTCTCTGGTGGCGCAGTGGTTGAGAGTCCGCCTGCCGATGCAGGGGACACGGGTTCATGCCCCGGTCCGGGGGGATCCCACATGCCGCGGAGCGGCTGGCCCCGTGAGCCATGGCTGCTGAGCCTGCGCTTCCGGAGCCTGTGCTTCACAACGGGAGAGGCCACAACAGTGAGAGGCCCGCGTACCGCAAAAAAAAAAAAAAAAAAAAAGGAAGAGGGGCTTCCCTGGTGGTCCAGTGGGTGGGACTCCGCGCTCCCAGTGCAGGGGGCCCGGGTTCAATCCCTGGTCAGGGAACTAGATCCCGCATGCATGCCGCAACTAAGAGCCCGCATGCGGCAACTAAAAAAAGATCCCGTGTGCCACAAGTGAGATCCAGCGCAACCTAAATAAATAAAAAGGAAGAGCAAGCACCATGTTAGAATGACATCTTACCATTTGTTGTTTTTAACTTCTAAGTACCTGAGAACAGACCTCAGTCCCCAGCTGCTCCCCAGTCTTGACCTTTCTGTGAATCTGTGCCACTGTGCAGTGATGAGTGCCAGGCCCTGGGCAGACCTTCCCTGCCTGCTGGGTAACTGTAGGTGGATTCTTTCACCTCCCTGTGCTGCAGTTTTCTCAGGGGTAACATGGGATAACTGCCCCTGTCTCAGAGATGAGGATTAATATGTGCCAGGCTCTTGCTACAGAGCAAGGTGAGGACTTCATAAACGTTAGCTGTTATTACCACTTCTTTCATACTTCAAAAAACATAAAAGTTGTATATATATACATGCCTTTCAAGGGTAGCAGGGTCAGCCCCCATCATGAGGGATTTTGTTATAGTAATCATAAATCCCAGGAATTCAGAGCACAGGGGACTGATTTGAGAGATTGTGTATTGCGATAGAGGCCGTTGCCAGTAGCATCCATCCTCTTGATAACAGAAAGTCCCAGCTGGAGCTGGACACACTGCTACAAACACACATCCTGTGGCCTGGTGACTTAGTGGAGGCAACAGACGGTGTACACAGCTAGTGAGTGACACCCTTGAACGAGGGTGTGCGACGTGCCTTCCACCTGGGAAAATGCAGACAGTAACAAGTGGAACCTGGAGCAGCTGTCCGAGGCCACAGATGGGACTGGAGGTTAGAAGGCACTTGTGTCCTCGGCACCAGAAGCTGCCCTCATCAGGCCTGTTTTTCTGCTTCGGCTGTTACACGAAAGAGAAACCTCTCTCATTTAAGCCATTGAATTTCGGGGTCTCATAGCCTTTACCAGCCTAACCAGTATCTTAGTACCACGATTTTCTGTGGAATCCAGCTAACAATAGGTATGCTATTATGGCTGGATTCTCCTCACCGCCATCTAATGCAGTCTACACTCCATTAAACGAGACTGGGATAAAAGCAGGGGTGGGGGGAAACACAATTCCACTATTAAGAAGCCAACCCTACAGGTGGCCAAGAAGCACATGAAAGGATGCTCAACATCACTAATCATTAGAGAAATGCAAATCAAAACTACAATGAGGTGTCACCTCACACCAGTTAGAATGGGCATCATCAGAAAACCTACAAACACAAATGCCGGAGAGGGTGTGGAGAAAAGGGAACCCTCTTGCACTGTTGGTGGGAATATAAATTGGCGCAGCCACTATGGAGAACAGTATGGAGGTTCCTTAAAAAAGTAAAAACAGAATTACCCTATGAACCACCAATCCCACTACTGGGCATATACCCAGAGAAAACCACAATTGAAAAAGACACATGCACCCCAATGTTCATTGCAGCTCTATTTACAATAGCCAGGTCATGGAAGCAACATAAATGCCCATCAACAGAGAAATGCATAAAGAAGATGTGGCACATATATGCAATGGAGTATTACTCAGCCATAAAAAGGAACGAAATTGGGTCATTTGCAGAGACGTGGATGGACCTAGAGACTGTCATACAGAGTGAAGTAAGTCAGAAAGAGAAAAATATTGTATATTAAAGTATATATGTGGAATCTAGAAAAATGGTATAGATGTATTTGCAAAGCAGAAATAGAGACACAGACGTAGAGAACAAGGGGCAAGCAGGGGTATGTGATGAACTGGGAGATTGGGATTGACACATATACACTATTGATACTATGTATAAAATAGATAACTAATGAGAACCTACTGTATAGCACAGGGAACCTGACTCAGTGCTCTGTGGTGACCTAAATGGGAAGGAAATCCAAAGAAGAGGGGATATATGTGCATATATAGCTGATTCACTTTGCTGTACAGCAGAAACTAACACAACATTGTAAAGCAACTCTACTCCAATAAAAATAATAATAAAAAAAGCAGCCAACCCTATACTGGCCACTATTCACCTGTGAGGTAGAAATGAGAGAATTTGAGATGTAAACCCCTGCAGGTAGAAGTGGATTTCCACGAATGAAGAGGAATTAAGTTTAGGGGAACTGATGGTCTTTTGGGAAAGGAGCAGGTTTAACCTAATTGCTGATTGCAGTCGGTCTCCTAACTTCACTCCTGATCCCAGATCACGAGAGGGCCAGGGTCCGAGCCAGCCCCGGAGACCGAGGGGGGAGGCCTACTTTCACATGTATTGTGAATAGCCTTCAATGAGAGGAGGAAAAATGTGCATGCTGTTGCACATGGTGGGGGTCTGGTCAGGAAAGCAGCCCATCCCAGGTGATTCGAGAGGGGAAGTGCAGCCCTACGAGCGGCGAGGGACGGCCACAGCAGGAAGCCACCGAGATCCTCGGAGCCCTGAGATGGCAAAGATGCAGCCACTGAGGAAGCTGCAGTGGCACGGGAGCCTGGACATTTCCTTTGCAGATTAGCAAAGGGATTATTTTACACAAAGCTGTCAGGATCTTGCAGAATTTTAAGAGATCTTGAAGGGTATTTATTCCTAATTCATGAGTGCTCTGTGAGCAGTGTTTTGTTGTGGTACTATATGTAGCCACCATTTCTACACCAAATTAGCGCGGAAGGAAACCCAGTTGGTGTTTGTTTACATGTCTTTCAGTTACTGAACTAGGCTAACTGAGGCTCATTGTCAATGAAATCCACCTGCTGAGTGTTCCCCATGCCCCTGATGCCCTGTAATCTAATAGGAGAAACAGGGACTCTCCAGAAATAACATTGCTGAAAAGAAACATGATGTAAAGTGGTATAAACTTATACCTATCTGTATAAACTTACACCTATCTGTAAGTGCACACAGGTTCAAGGATCATTCGGGGTTGGGATCAGGGAAGGTTTTACGAAGCTGACCCAGGTCTTGTTTTCTGCTCACTTGTCGCATCCCTAGGGGACAGTCTGCTGGGCCAGAGTCCCCTACCTGCGACAGCCCACACCCCTTCCCAGCTGCAATGACTGCACAGTGGGAGCGTCCCATGTGCCCCAGTGGGGTATTTACACCTGGGAATCACCCAACGCTGCGAATCAGGCTTCTTCCTCCTGCGGAGCTGCTCTTAGATAGCTCTAGGAACAGTGAGCGCCAGCCCGACTCAGACACGTGCTCAGCGAGCAGAGACAAGGCAGGGGCAGCTCAGGGCAAGCGAAGCGGGCAAGACGTCCGGGCAAGGCCAGGGCACTCCTGGCCTGTCGTGGGCACGCGGACTGGCCAGGAGAGGCCGAGTCACATCACAGGAACAGGTCACCCCAGTCTCCAGAGGCTTGAGCGGACAGGTTCATCGCTTGCCCCCATCTGCCGGCCCTTGTGGGTCAGCTGCTGGCACTGTTCCTCAGGTAGGTGCTCACGCTGACCAGAGCGCCGGCCGAGGACAAGGCTGTCGCCATGCGGGAGGGCTTCGCAGCAGCCGGTCAATGCCGTGCACCATCTCACCGGCTTGAGGAGCTGTGCCTGCTGCCCCATGGCGCACATCTACGTCCCGGGCGAGTGCTGGCGGGGCCTGCAGAGCCCACCCAGTGCACGCGGACCAGCTAAGAAGGGAAGCCAGAGAGGCTGCTCCTGGCCAGATGGTAGCGGGCTGGGAGGCTGGGCCATGTGCGCGGCACTCGGGCCACTGGAAGGCTTGGGCAGCAGCGGGAGGACGACGACCCTGAAGGCTGGACAGCGTTAAGGGGCTGCCTCCACAGCTAAGCCAGGCTCCGGCTGATGCGGAGAAAGGCGGGGCACGGAACAGAGACAGGGAAGAAGCCGTGGGCCAGGCTGGGCCGGCGAGAACGGTGCCGAGGGTGGGAAACCCTGAGGTTTAGAGACCAGGGGACTGTATCACGATCAGAGTCGGTCAAAGGAAGGGACTCTTTTCTGGATGGAAATGAGGCGTTCCAGCTTTCAACACACCAAGGCTTAAGCACCGGGAAAATCGCTCCGCAATGTCCATCAGGTCTTTAGAAATGCACAGGGAAAGCTCACAGACGAAACAAAGGCCCTGAGGCCCCAGGAGCCGAGAATTACCCCCGAGTGCTGCCTCTCCAGCAAGTGCCAGACCAGGCGAAGGAGGGCCGAGCGCGCAAACCTCGAGGTGCTTCCGGCCCGAGCCAGAAGCACGCTGTTCGGGAGGGGGTGCCCACTCCGCCTGGAGATGGGCTGGCGCGCAGGAGCGCCGCCCTCCGCACCCCACCGAACAGGCAGACAAAGGGGTCAGCAGCCCAGTGTCACATCTCCCGTGTTTCCAGGAAAAAGTCATTGCCAAAGAATGCTTCTTACGAGAACCCGCAACACTCTTCGTGACGTGAAAGCTAGCGTGAAGGCAAGCAGAAGGATTCCAATAAATGCTGCTTCTGGGGCGGGCAGTTACTGATTGCTAAGAACTCCTCCTCATTTAGGGAAAGGCTCGGAGACTCTCCCAACAGCTAGCACGCTTGTCTACCACACTGGACGTCGGTGGCATAAAGAATCCTACTTCTGTCCCCACCTAGCCGGCTGCAGGACGGATGAGACCGCGTGACCGGAAGTCCTCGGGCCACACTCAGTGCACACTGCTGCCCATACTCGCACCCCCTCTGAGCCGGGGAGCAGCTGCCCGGGAGTCTGCACCTGGACCACTCCGGTAGCACCCACTGCACTACCGTTAAGAGGGTGCAGCACGGAACAGCTATCCGACGGAGAGACAACTTAAAAATAAACCCATCAACTCGTTAGTTTAGCGCCTGCAAGTGTTTAGCAGCTTTACAGGAAAAGGAAAAAGTTCCGATACATATAATCACCCTCTTCATGATTACTGTAGGAAAGGAAATTTGCATCCTCAGTACTTCAGGAAGTTAAGGCCACGAAAGGCGGCGGTCAGAGCATCTTCATTTAGGTCTGGGTGGTACACGTAATACCTGACCCTTGGTTACAGAAGCTCACGAGGTGGGGAAACAAGAAAACATGTGTCCAACCCACCACAAAATCGAATTCTGTGACCACTGGTTTACTGCTCCTTTTCTGTACGTTTTTTACCATGCTGGTTAAGTGATAACATTTAACTGAAGAATCTACATCCGGTCTACTCTCGCTGATCAAAAATGAAGTACGGATGAAGAAGGCGGGTGAGACTGGGGAGCCACAAGATTGCAACTCGGAGTCACGGTCCCACTGCTGCAGGCGAGGGACAGTCAGTGGAGGCTGGGGGCTGGACGACACCGGAAGCACGCGTGCAGTGCGTCCGCACCCTCAGGAGCGGTCCCCCGTGAAGGAGCGTTACTCCTGTGAACGCTTCCCACCTCCGTACTTACTGGCGTGTGGTAACAAGTGAAGTGCGGGTGAAGAAGGAAGCAACACGGCGAGACGCTACGCTCCTGCTCCTGCTGTGGTCAACAGCAGCCACAAGGAGTTAGACTTCACGACCATCTGAAACTCTGGCAGAACAATAAAATTTTCTTCAGTTATCTGAACAGAGTTGGTAACAACATGAGATAAAAGTTACTCCCAGTTATGAAAAAATATATATATGAAAATGAAAGCACCCCAAGGAAATATAAAAATCTTTAACAAAAAATAGTTTATTGCACAAAATTCAAGGAATTCCCAAGCACACTTAAATTTATAAAAAATCAACATGCTTTTTAAGTTACAATTCATTGTGCATGGTGACACTTTTCCCCTGAATAGCCCCAACCTGAGGACTCCCTTTTAACGAGGAAATTTTTATTAAACATGAATAACTTAAAACCACCGAGTTTTCTAGATCCTCTGAAGCATTCCTGTCAAGGATCCTATTGTAACCTGAGACCACCATACACTGAGAGGCGCCCTGCGGGGAGTGAGTGAACTTGAGTGAGGCTCTGAGAAGACTCTCACAAGCCCCGCCCTGTGCACATCACGGCCCTTGGGGATGCTCCAGGACAGTTCTCTTTCAGATCCGCTGGTCCCTTTCACTACTGGCAATCTTTACACGCGACATTTAATTTTCGTTAAAAAAATACTCAGAAAAGTAGGAATATATGTCACAGTGCCCTTGCAGGCCCATGGCTTTTGCAGTATCCCTATACCAAGAAAAGTATTTAAACCGAGGAGCAGTTGAATGAGAATTTTCCTAATGCAGCATTCCACAGGCTGTCTTCCTCGAGGCCCACCCTGGCACCTGGACCCCAGGCCAGAGTGTGAGCCAGTTTCACATCTCATCAAAGACACTGCCTGTTACAGCTTCCAAATAGTAGAACAAAGGCATGTAAGTCTAAAAGATCCGTGGCATGTATCTGACGTGTACCGTGGAAAAATCAACAACAACCACTCACAGTAAGTTATTTTAGGAGCATAAGAAAATCAAGTCATAACATCACGAAGTGTCCAAGCTGACATGCTCTCCAGTGAGGACACGAGGATGAACAACATACACAAATACAGCGCAACAGCAAACGTGTTTCTACACGTGCTCCAGAGTGGACTGCTGTTTTCCATGAGGAAGTTCCTAATTCCCACTTCTGCCCACAGTGGAAGAATATTTCCAATGCTGCTCCCTAAAGAATCAAGCTCTGGGAGACAGGAGCGCCAGTAAAGCCCCTCAGAGAAAAAACCCGCAGCAAACGAAGAGCAGGCGATTCAGTCCAACGTCCCCCTTCGGGGTGATTTGTTAAGGAAGCCCGGACACAAGGGCCCCTGGTCGGGAACTACAGGCCAGACGTGACAGCACGAGGGGCACACACAGGACATGGGAGGGGGGCAGCCTGAGCGCTCAGGCCAGAGGCAGGCCGGGCACGCACAGAACTAGAGGATGAAGCTGGCACAGGATGACAGCAGGAGCCCAGACGAGGCACTGCTGCTAAAGGCGCGCGCGCGCGCACGTACACGCGCACGTACACGTGCACACGCACACACGCACAGACGCACGTACACACGCAGAGGTGACTCGACAAAGGAAAAAGGGGTGGGGAACAGAGATTGCTTTCTCTTGATGGATATACTCAGGATTCCTTTATCCTTTCCTAAGGAAGATACACTGATTTTCTGGAAGACCTCAGCAAGGAGAGAGAAAGCGGCTCTAAAAATTAAAACAAAAGATATCGCAGCCAAAATAAATAAGAACATAAATTACCATTTTTCTTTTCCAATGGTACAAAAACAATTTTGTCAAAAACGATTTCCAACTTAAAATGAAGAGCAGAATAAAGTTTTCAAGTATAATTTCCAAGATTAACCCTGTACAAATGATATACATATTTTAGACGTTCCAATACTTGCTGGGGAATTTTTTTAAACACTAAACATCTTTGTGATTAATGTTACTTTAATATTATCAATTAACCTTCTAACAGCATATTGTGAGAGAACACAAGCAGGTTAAAAACACCACGCTGTCTTCTCCACAAGAGAGACCCAGGTGATGCGGTGATACGAGCATGTCTGGCCTGATCAGTAACACCGCACACTTCATCTTCAGACCAGCCGACCTGCACAGGGGGCCACACAGACCCGTTCTCTCTCTTCTCTAACTTGGAACAATAAACGTTATTTTAGATCATCTTAGCAAACTAGGGGCAAGCTTACAGACCTCGAGTCTCACAGTCACTCTAGGCGGGACCTCGCACACTTGGGGTGTCTGATTTCAGGTAAACCTCGGGAGACCCTCTCATGCTGACCTGCCCCTTTCGCTGCTTTCCAGATGAGAGGGTCAAGGGCCTTCTCCCCCTTCTGAAGGGTGTCACCACACAGAGGCCAGCATATCTCTTGACGACCACACAGGCGCTGGTGGACGTTGCCACACAGGGCAAAGTGCTCCCTGGTCTGGAGCCCACGGAAGCCCTGGCCCTGCCCCTCCTCCTTGCTCCCCCCCCCCCACCTCTTGAGGCCTCTCCCCATGCCTCATGCATCAGGTCAGCGTGTGCTGACCGTGGTGTCTATGTGGGCGTCCTGGTGGCCGTCAGGCCTGCCCGGGGGTTGGCCAAGGTGAGCGAGGCCATGCAGGGCCAGGGGTCAAACAGGTGGGCATTGTGCACTCATGGCAAGGAAAGACCCTCAAAATTAAGTGAAACTAAAATAACAAAGAACCTCTGCCTAAGAATATTTGGCTTTAGAAGGTAAATAAAATAATTACATTTCTTAAAACATAATTTTCTGACGTTCCTAAATCCTACACATACGTTACTTCCTAACTGCAGATTTTCAAAAGGCAATCAATAAAAAGACAATTCGGGTCATTCTTAAATAATACGAGCATATACTTTTTAAAGATTAGATGATGATTTCCGGTATTTATATATACGTTCTACGGAGAGATGGCTATTGAAAACAAAACAAAATAAAATAAAAACCAAAGGTGCAAACGAGGTCTCACTCCTGCAGGGAGGAAAGCTCTTTCTGAATCAGACAGGAAAGTGAGAAGCCGGACGCAGCCACGCAACGCCTCCGCCAGCGGCCGTCCAAGAGCAGCGTCTACGGTCAGGCCTAAGATGCCTCCTTCCGCAGATAACCCTTCAGACACATGCAAAATGTCTCGCTGAGCCCTAGATTAGGTTTTTAAGATTTGGTCACTTCGTGGGAAAAGCTGGCTGCGACCTGCAAATGACTGTCATCAATTCTCGACTCTCGCTTTGTTATTTTACTCCTTGTAACGGCCAATGCAAAACTTAACTTCCATCTCTTAGAAAGACAATAGAGCACACAGTCAAATAAATAACACGGAGGAGAGAGCATTCCTGCAGTCAGCTACAAACACTCGGGGTGGGGATGCTCGGCGGTCACCGCTCCAAAGTGCTCTCTCGTGGCCCCGCTCTGCCCGTGTTGCTCCGTGTCTCCTCTGGGGTTGGCGTGATCGCCCAGGCGGGAGGGGCTGGCGGGGTCCCCCTGCGTCCACGAGGACAACGACTGGTGCACAGTGACCGCATGAGCCTCCATCTGGCGCTGCAGGCTGTCCATCTCCTGCCTGGGGAGACAGGGGAGGTGCGCGGTCAGACGACAGCCGGGGGCGCTGTCCCCCCCAGAGACAGCTGGCCACCTCGGACCCGGCCCTGACGGCAGGTCGCTCACGCACACCCTCGGGGGCCCGTCGAGCCTCTCTCCTGGAACAGCACGGAAGAGACTCTGGCCATTTTCCTGTGCACCACACAGAAGCCGACAGGCCGATTGGGGAGAACGTGGGAAACACAGAGCCGAGGGTCTGTCCTGCAGGGCATCCGCTCACAGGGCCAGAGCCACACCTGCCCTTGCCTCAGACACGGGCCTCCCACTGCCTGGTGTGCAGGGTCATTTAGCCCCGGTCAGCTCCCACCTTGGAGATGGAGGGAGAGGCACCTCCCTTGGCGGTGGGACCAGCCCACCGCCAAGAGACACTACGGAGCCGCTCGCCAAGCGAGCGCACCACGGTGCGGTGCTGGCAACAGGGAAGATTCTTCCAACTGAGACCTGCAGCTTATTTGTAAAGACTACGAGACGGAACCCAGAGCAGAGTCATACTTGAGTTGCTGCAGGCAGCTGTTGAGGTTCTTGAGGGGCTCCTTGCTCACGGCAGGCGGGGGCCGCAGCAGCTCCTCCAAAAGCGAGGCTGGCACGGGGCAGTCAGGGATCTTCACCGGCGTCACGGGGCTGGAAGAGCTGGCTTCTCCCTTCGGCTCCTTTCTCTGTTTTTAAAAGCACACGGTTAGGTGCTTCCCCAGTGGCACAGTGATTAAGAATCCGCCTGCCAATGCAGGGGACACGGGTTCGAGCCCTGGTCCGGGAAGATCCCACATGCCACGGAGCAACTAAGCCTGTGCACCGCAACTACTGAGCCTGCGCTCTAGAGCCCACAAGCCACAACTACCGAGCCCATGTACCACAACTACTGAAGCCCATGAGCCACATCTACTGAGCCTGCATGCCACAACTATTGAGCCTGCACTCTAGAGTCTGCGAGCCACAACTACTGAGCCCGCGTGCCACAACTACTGAAGCCAGCACACCTAGAGCCCGTGCTCCGCAACAAGAGAAACCACCGCAATAAGAAGCCCGCGCGCTGCAACGAAGAGTAGCCCCCGCTCACCGGAAACTAGAGGAAGCCCGCGCAGCAACGAAGACCCAACATGGCCAAAATAAATAAATAAAATAAAAAATGAATAGATTTATTAAAAAAGAAAAAAGACACACAGTTAGCTCTCCCACTCGGAGGCTGACGCCCCTGCCCCTTCCCCGAGGGTCTCCGCCATCACACGTGGTCTTCGAGGTGCCTCCCCAGCTCCCCTTGGGCCTCTGGGGAAGCACTTTCCACTCGTTCTAAATCGGCAGAGCTGGCAGCCACGGGGGTTCAAGAAATGTTGGCTGAATAGAAAACCTTCTTCCTAAGGCATGAAGCAACACTACAATCCTGGCTCCTCAGGAGGCCGGAGCTGCCGAGAGCCCCCTAAATGAGAGCTCATGGTGGGAGCTTTCCAGAGAGACCATGGCCTTGCCTCTGAGTTTCCCTAAGAAATTAAGTCAATTTTCCAAGTCATAAGACTCCCCTTCCTAGGACTTCAAACTTTTTCCACAGATAAACAAACCGTGCTAAATAAACCTCTGAATCTAAGCGACTTCTTTGCACCTGCAAAATATTTACACAGACTGGTAGAAAAACAGACGGTGGGTAAACAGATAACCTGAACAGAGCTCACGACGGCTGCTTCGGGCTCCCCGGGCCCCTGAGCCTGTTCTGGCAGCTGTTGTGTCCCAGCTGGTCTCGCCTAGAGGCCCAGGGGCTCTTGTTAACACAAGCAAACCACGCCCTCATTTGCTTTATAAAGCATAGTACAATAAAATGGCATCTAAATTCATAGAAAGAGGCAAACACTCTGTTGGAAAAAGCTCTAAATTAAAAAGATTTGGCCTGTGGTCCAAGGAGAATATCCCATCGTCATCTATCTTCACACAACCGTCACTCAGTGTTGGTTAATGTAACTCTGTGACTGGCTGACCGACTGGAAAGCCTGCCAGCCTCCCGCCAGCACATCCCTGGAGCCCCACCAGCCGCCCGGTGGCCCAGTACCGTCTTGGCTGCTCCCCGTCGCAGGTCCAGCTTGAGCTGCTGGTTTTGCTGGAGCAGTGTCTTCATGTTGCTCTTCAGTTCCGACACTTTAGCTTGAAGCATGAATTTATCTTTCTGGGTCAGGGACAGATCTTCCCGTACCATCTCCAGCTCAGATTTAATATTCTAAAGAAAGTAAAAAAGTCATAGATTTTTAAAACTGAAAGGTCTTGGGCTTCCCTGGTGGTGCAGTGGTTAAGAATCTGCCTGCCAATGCAGGGGACACGTGGTTCGAGCCCTGGTCCGGGAAGATCCCACATGCTGCAGAGCAACTAAGCCCGTGCACCACAACTACTGAGCCTGCGAGCCACAACTACTGAAGCCCGCGAGTCTAGAGCCTGTGTTCTGCAACCCACCACAGTGAGAAGCCCGCGCACCGCAATGAAGAGTAGCCCCGGGCTTCCCTGGTGGCGCAGTGGTTGAGAGTCCGCCTGCCGATGCAGGGGACACGGGTTCGTGCCCTGGTCCGGGAAGATCCCACATGCCGCGGAGCGGCTGCGCCCGTGAGCCATGGCCGCTGAGCCTGTGCGTCCGGAGCCTGTACCCCGCAACGGGAGAGGCCACAACAGTGAGAGGCCCGTGTACCGCAAAAAAGAAAAAAAAAAAAAAAAAAGAGTAGCCCCACCTCACCACAACTAGAGAAAGCCCGCGCACAGCAACAAAGACCCAATGCAGCCAAAAATAAATAAACTCAATAATTTTTTTAAAAAAAGTGGTAAATGTATAACTCACATTAGTTTAAAAAAAAAACCTGAAAGGTCTTAAACACACTGCACAAATCTTAGTTCGTACATCACAATTCCAAGGGGCTGGAACTCTCAGCCTTCATGAGTCGCTCCCCTCCCCCTGCCACTCCTCTCCAAGGGTCTACACTGCGGAGAATCTGGTTACAGTCCTGTCCTCAACGTTCCCATCCACACTTCAGAGCCTCTACCGAAGGGCCGGTAACATTCCCATGTCCACATCTGACAGTGAACCCAACCCTTGTTTAAACTCCAAGATCAGCTACTAGAATAAGCCTAACTGTTCCTAAGACAGAATACAAGTCAGTTCTGGTTATCTCAAGCTGTCCACCTACAAGCAGGAATCCCAGTCAGAGTCACGTTTCCGACCCTTTCCTCGAGCAGTCAAGACTGTGCCTAGATTTCTTCACAGAGAAGCTTATCACAGATTGGCGAATGGAACCGTCTCATTCTTTGGACTTAATGAGATCCCGTTTCCGGGACACACCGCACAGCTCAGCCCAGGGTGGGGCCCTGGGGCTCTGGCCTCTGCTCAGCGTCCCTCAGCTGCCTGGCCTGGGCTTCTCTCTGAAATGGGATAACGTCTGCAGAACGGCTTGGTGGGAGCGTTCACGCCATTGAGAGCTGCTGCCGCGCACCTAGCACGCTGCCTGGCACAGCCCAGGGAGGAGCTGCTGCAGTGCCGCCAGGGGCTCGCACACGCTCCACACACACCCCGTGCACGCCCTGTACACACCGCGTACCTGCATTGACTGCTGTATCCCATCCAACTCCTGTTTACTCTGCCGCTCAGTCACGTCCAGCTGCTGCTTCAAGGACTGGATTTCTCTCTCTTTCTGATCCACCTCCCACTTGAGATTTTCCATCTAGAGAAGGGAAAAAGTCACACAACCAAAAGAATTTTAAAATGGCTTTCCTGCATTATAACATTGCTCTAACTATATCTCTGCGTATCATTTAATATCATACTTAGAAAAAATAAATATCCCTTTCCAAGAAGGCAGAGAATGAAGTGAAAGTGTCAACCAGCAGAGTCTAGCTCTGTAAGTCCTGTTAACTGGAGATGTAAAGCCGCCCCGGCGGGTCACCTCTTGGTTTCCTACAGGCTCTTTGCTCAGCTGCTCCTCCAGCTGCTTCTGCAGGAGCTGGAGCTGGGTCCGGGCCTCTGCCAGCTCTGCCTGGAACTGTGCTATTTCCTGGGAATGTTTCCCCTCCTGAATCCTAGCATAAAAAACAAGGAAGAGTGAAATTACAGCGTTCTTCCAATTACCTTCCCACTCAAAAATGTTGTTAGTTGAACGTTACATGTCCCGGGTGGACACGCATCATGACAAGAACTCCCATGCTGCTCCCCCTGGGCAGGGACTGTCCTAGGGGCTCTGCAATGCACTAGCTCAGCGAATCCTCACAGCCCCCGGGGAGGGGCGCTTTGTGAGCCCAGTTCACGGATTATGGTGGCAGGGACCGATGCACGTGCAGTGCCCAACACATGTGCCTGCACGGGTGCGAGCCAAGGCCACTCCAACGGGAGCCGCGCACCACAACGAAGGGAAGCCCGAGGGGAGCCGGGGAGGCGCCTCGAAGACCACGTGTGACGGTGGGGACCCTCGGGGAAGGGGCGGGGGCGTTAGCCTCTGAGTGGGAGAGCTGTGTGCCTTTTTTTAATAAATTTATTCATTGTTTATTTTTTTTAATTTATTTTTGTCTGCGCTGGGTCTTCTCTGAGAAGAGGGCTCAAGATCTCTTCTCAGAGAAGAACCAGCAGGGCACAGAGTGGGAGCACACGGCATCAAGGCCAAAGCTTCAGACGGAAGCTGCGGCATCCTGAGACAGCAATCGGATCTCTCTCTCCTCTCAGATCTGCCTGCAGAGTACTCAGCGATCTGCCAGGACACCGGGGCCCTGGTGCGCTGAAGGCACTAACTGGAGATGGAGGGGGTGGTGGCGCCCGGCCCCGCCCTCTCGCACTCACTGGAGCCCATCTGCCTCCGCCTGCAGCCTCTGCACCTCCCGCTCCTTGGCCTGCAGCTCCTTCTTCACCTCGCTCAGCTCTAAGGTGGCGGCCTTAAAATGGCGGCGGTTGTGCCCCGCTTCCCCCTGCGCGGCAGCAACCTGGGAAGAAGAACACGGCGTCATCGAGGACAGAGGCGCAGCCTCACAGGACGTGCCCGGGTTCGTGGAGGCCGCCGCCCAACCCCTTGCATCCTAGCTGCTCTTGCAGGCCTTCCTTCCAAAGCCTTCCAAGGTCCCCATCAAGGATGAAAGTACTGGACACACGCTGGGCCCTCAAGCATGCAACGCGGTAGCAGCGCCTGCTGAGCGAACAGAGGTGCCCAGCTTCCTTGGTCTGAGCAGTGGTCAGTCTTCCTCAAGTGTATCTGCATGCTTCGCATTACATGCATCCACAGTTCACGTATCTGGGAGGAACCCGCCTCTCCATCACATACCATCTAGTAACTGTAAGAAAGCTATTGCTCGTCAGCCATTAGGACGCAACTAGCTTTCTGCATAGTTAACGACAGTTTATCTCAAGGTTTCTGAGAGAACAAACAAATTCTCAGAATGTAACGAAATTTTCCATTTTCCTTTCCAACAGTTTAGTTTTCTTGTCTAATTGCACTAGCAAGCACTTCATTTCAAAGAAGTTTAGTAAAAATATTTATAGTATATTACAGATGAATATAGAAAGAACTCATACGTGAATGGAAAAAAAAACTCCAATAGAAGACATTAGCCGTGGTTGTCACTAGGTAGAGATTCAAGATGATCTGTACTTTAATCTCCGTGCACACTAAAAATTTTTACTACGTGTACTATTTTTACAATCAAGACAATCAGACCAAACGCACTCAGAGGAATAAATAAGCATCATTTACAATTACTGCCCTTAAAAAAAGAAATCAAAGTGAAATATACATTACCCCTCCAGCACCTTTAGTTAAAAATCTCCTAGTTACGTCTTTAAGGTGAGAATAAAACTGTTAAGTGATACCTGAGTACAGAGCAAAAGATAGGAAGGTGGGGATAGAAAAGTAGGGAGTGTTGCTGACTCAGTTCGGAACCACAAGACGTGCAGCAACTCCACGCAAGGATAAAATGTCAGCTGCAGGCGAGGCAACCGTGGGTCAAGAACAAGCCAGTAATTGTTCACGTTAGAATATTCTTAACGTATCTTAAAACTAGTCCTACTTTAAAAGAATGTCTTACTGTCTCACCCAGGAAATAAAGAACTATCTCCTTCTATCTCTAGTGTACTTTCGTGGAGAAATTTTTAAAGAATGTGGCAAAGCCCAGGTCACATGCACCTACACACGCCTGAATGCGCCAATGACAAACATGTTCTGAGCATCTGCTCTGTGCAGGCACTGGGGACATGAGGGTAAGCAAGCCGCAGACCTCGTCCCAGGAAGCTGACAGTCTAACAAGGAAAGAGCTTTACAGAAACCACAGACGAGGCATCATGACAGTAAAAAGTTTCAAGTGCACGGCCTGAGGCCCACTCTAGCTCGCAGGGTGGCCAGGGCAGGGCCCTCTGCGGGATGAGCCACCTGATGCACTGGTGAACACATGAGCCAGGAAGACTGCTCCAAATGCAGAACATGGCCACGGGTCTCCAGAACCACCTATCTGGGTTGCATTTTTAACACAAATAAACATATCCTACTCTGCAGTTTGCTTTTTAACTTCACACTACGTGCAGGGCATCTTTCCCCAGCAAAATACGTAGCTACGGAGCTCTGTGCACATATCTTAGAGCTGCACGACGGCACACACTCTTTCACTGATGAGCACAGGGAGGGGGCCCTCTCCAGCCTCGCTGTCGTCAACCCCATGACGATACCCTGTCCTTGGACACGTCAGTAAAGGTATTCACACGCTAAGTTCCTGGAAGGGAACTCATGTCAAGGGTACTAATACTCAGTTTTCAGACATTTAAAAGTTACATTCCAGAGGCTCTATGAGGCTGCAATCTGGAGCCGGTTGGAAGACACACACCTGCTCCTTGAGGCTGTGCACCGTCACCCTTTCCTTCTGTAGCGCGGCCTGCAAGGCCTGGACGAGCTGCTTCATCTGGCGGTCCTCCTCCTCTTTGCGCTGCAAAACTGCCTGCACCTACAGCACGTTCCAAGAGTGGTAAGGAAGGAAGGACGTCAGATTTCCAAAGCCTGAAGAGCCCTGGGAACAAGCAGGGGCCACTCTGATCAGTGCCAATGGAGATGGAGGGGGTGGTGGCGCCCGGGGAGTCTAGTGTCACGGGGGCTCAAGACATCATGACATGTTGCCAACAAGGGTACAAGCCAGGAAAGGAGTGAGAGTCCCATCTCTGGAGAACGCCGTGTGCAAAACCGAAATCTCAGGTCACAGGAGTATCATCAATCATATGATCATATTCAAGCATCTCGTTAGGAACCCAAAAGATGCATATAAACCCAGGGTTATCAACGCAATCGCCTCCGTAGCAAGGCTGCCAGGGGCAGGAGTGGTAGGAACTAAGGAAGCGCTCTAAAATCTGGTGAATTCAAGGCATGGGCTGGGATGGGCTGTTGAACACCATTTGAAGACTTCCCTGGAACGCCCAGAGGGGCTGCAGAGAGGAGGAGCTAACAACGGGGTCTGCAGGGAGAGCCCCGCTGGGATTTGAACCCCGGTGCTGAATCACAGGAGGCCCTCGGGTCAGAGTCCCTTACGCACAGCATGACTGCCTTGAGCTGGGAAAGGTCCCCTCTACCCTCCGGGAGTCACCCACCCACAAGGAACCTCATGGGCTGAGCCTAGTCCCTCCACAGCTCAGCTGCGGGGAGACACAGGCTCCCCGGATCCACCCCCGCCTCAGGGCTGGCAGAGGGGCTGCGACTCCAGCAGATTCTCTGGCCTTTACCCTGCAGTAGGCTGTGATGACCAAGTGCAGACCACACAGCCGAAGCCCTCGGAGGGCTGCCCCGCCTGCAGCAAGTTTCCTGCTGCAAAGGAGTTTCCATACCTGCAGGTTCAGCTGGACCAGGTCTGCTTCCCTCTTGGCTAAAGCTGTCTCTAAGATGCCGTTGTGTTCCCTCAGGGCCGCGCTGGACTGTCCAAGGCCCATAAGCTTCCCTCTCTCATGCTCTAAGTCCAGAGCCAACTTCTTATTCGACTCCTCAAGGCACTTTATCTTCCTCCTGAAGCCTCTGGACTCTTGCAGCTGAAACAAACCAAAGTCACCGTGACATCAGGGAGTTGCCCATTCTGGCTCATGGAGCGCTCGCACATCTGCAGGATGTGTTCACAGTTCCTGTTCACAGGAACTGAACAGCTAACACCACCAGCAAGAACGCACAGGCGAGCACTGCCCCGGACACGAGGGCCCTCGTCTCACAGCTGGGAAGGTTGCCGCGGCCACGCCCCTTCTCTCGTGGACCCACAGCTGACAGCCCAGCCCTCCCCCGGGGACCGTGGGTTTGCAGAGAAGCACACCCAGGGTCGGAGCCCAGGCGGGCCCGGACTGAGAGTGAGAGACAACTGTCAACGGTGCACGCAGCCCCGCAGCTCCCGACAGCCACCTTGGGACCCTGTGCAGAGCCCTAGGTGACACCACCACGCTGCTCGTGTGGCACCACCCAAAGCCATGACCGTCTGGGACTGAGAGTTACGTGGAGTTCCTCTAAAGGGTCGAGCCCCTTTGAGCCGGGTGTCTCGTCTGCCACACCAGAGAGGCAGCGGGCACAGCGGGCCCCGCTGCAGCGCGTGCATGCGCGGCTCCAGCAGGGCGGGTGCTCAGAGACCCGGACAAGCGGCCGACGGCCCCGGAAACGCAGGGCGGAGGCCGAGCGCCCCGGCCAGCAGTACCGCCCTGCACATGGGGCCGCGCGGCGCCCGCCTACCTCGTCCTCCAGCTCCAGCACCCTCTCCCGCTGCTCCTCCAGCTGCTGGCTGGTCAGCGCGATGACCTCCTGCAGCTCCCCCTCCAGCATCCTCTTGCTGTGGCCCACAGCCTGCAGCTCCGCCTCCAGGGCCTGGACCCGCTCCTGAGGGCCGGGACGGAAGGTGGGTTTGGTCACGGGTCCCAGCACGTAGCCCGGCTCGGACTGACCGCGCAAGGCTGCAACCAAGGTGATCGGCTCTCTGCAGTCTTCCCTCTCCCTCACAGGACGCAGTCAGCTACCGGGTAGCCACAGAGTAATGACTCACAAACTCACTTTTTCACTTAATGCTTTGAAAACACAGAAAGATAAGAACTACCAATTACCGTCTGTGGCAACTAAGCTGCACCAGGCACGATGTAACCAATGCCACACGCGTGTGCACACACACGCGCTCACACACACACACACACACACACACAAATGCACACGCACGCACACTCTTCCTGCTGCTGCTGTGGGGCAGGCGCTGATCTAAGCACCTCACAGGTGTCTCTCCACAGAGCCGTCCTAATGAGGGAGGCTCTACCATTTACCTCATTTCGGCCTCATTTTTTTTTTTTAATAAATTTATTTATTTTTGGCCGAGTTGGGTCTTCGTTGCTGCGCACGGGCTTTCTCTAGTTGCGGCGAGCGGGCTTCTCATTGCGTTGGCTTTCCTTGTTGAGGAGCACGGGCTCTAGGCACGCGGGCTTCAGTAGTTGTGGCATGTGGGCTCAGCAGTTGTGGCTCATGGACTCTAGAGCGCAGGCTCAGTAGTTGTGGCGCATGGGGTTAGTTGCTCTGCGGCATGTGGGATCTTCCCGGACCAGGGCTCGAACCCGTGTCCCCTGCACTGGCAGGTGGATTCTCAACCACTGCGCCACCAAGGAAGCCCCATCGGCCTCTTTTTTTTTTTTTTTTTTTTTTGCTTTTTAGTTTATACTGGAGTAGAGTTGATCAACAATGTTGTGTTAGTTTCGGGTGTACAGCAAAGTGATTCAGTTACATATACCTGTATCTATCCTTTTTCAAATTCTTTTCGCATTTAGGTTGTTACAGAATATTGAGCAGAGTTCCCTGTGCTGCACAGGAGGTCCTTGTTGGTTCTCCTCGGCCTCCGTTTTACTGAGGATCAGCAAGGTGAGTGAGCTGCCTGAGACCCCACCACACCAGGGCCGAAGCACAGGCTGAACCAGGATTTTGGCTCCCAGGCTGTGCTTCTGCCCAGCTGGCACCGGCTGTGCAGCAAGGGGGTGACAGACTGCACGGCAGTGACACCCGCTGCTGGTACCATGTAAGTCAAAGAATTAAACAGTGAGAGATTTTAAAGTAAAAAGGAAATTGCAATTGAGTAAGTTCTCCCGCTCCCAATGTAAAAAGTAAGCATGTGACAGGGAATACTGAATTTATGTATTTTACAAGAGACCACGCTATGCTACAGTGTCCTCCAACTTACGAATTCTTAAACTGAGAGGAGAGAGGAACAAAGATGAGAAAAAAATACGATTACTAAGCATAAGGGAAATGACTCAAATCGGTGGGTGATAAACAAAACACAGAATTTTATACCCACTAGCCAAAGTAAAAGGAGGTGGTCAGATCCAGACTGCAGGGATCTGGGGACCAGGACACTCGTGACTGACAGAGTGACAGTGTGACGCCCAGAGGAGACCTGAGAGCCTCCACCACGTGCATACACCCCCTCCACCCACACACACACACACACACACACACACACACACACACACACACACACACACAAGCGTGCCCACCCTGCTGCCGGTCCCCCACCCTAAACAATAACCCAAAGCAAAAGGCTCTCTCTCGCCTCAGGACGCCATGGGGGGAAGAGCAGTTCCCGCGGCTCTCAGCCCTCACCGCGTGCAGGTCCCTCTTCCTCCTGGACCCGAGCGTTTCACAGGCACTTCCCTCCACTACGTCGCACGTGCTGTCCACCTCAAGGGCCGTCTGTCGCAGAGCCATCAGCAACCCGCCCCGCCTTGGTGCTGGCCTCCGAGACGCCTCCCACCGCCTCCTGCACTTGGCTCCCATCACCTCAGCTACCGTCGCAGCCTCTCCTGGCCTTAGGTCGTCCCGACAGGATGGTGGCCAGGTCTCGGCTCGCTCTCTGTCACATGGAAGCTCCACTCCAAACCCCCCGACCCTGGCTCCCAGCCCCTCCAGCCAGACCCCTACTTGGCCCCGTGCCCCCAGACCCAGCACACAGGAGCAGCGCTCTGCTGAGATGCCCGCCGTCGCGCAAGACCATTTCAGACGCCACCTGTCCAGAAGGCTGTCCTGGACCCCTCGACCCTCACCCCAAGCCCTCTCACACCCCACGCGTGGCGCTCACAGAACCTCCTCCTCAGACATGAGGAGGGCCGGGGCCAGCAGGGCGAGCGCCCCGCACGCGTTCGCAGGGGTCAAACGCAGCGTCAGAGCCCCCGGTCACATTGCTACCGCGAGGTATTCTGAAGAAACGCTGCCCACACACCTCCTTTCTAGACCCTCCTAGAAGGGTTTCGGAGGGGAGGTGCCTGTACACGTCATGCCCCTGCAGCCCCCTGCACCGATTCTCCGCAACCAGCGGAGTAAGCAGGTTACCCACGTGCAGGGTGTGGTCACTGCCGCCACCGGCCACCCGGGCTCTCAGCTGGCTCAGCTCGGCCTCGGCCGCCTCCTTGGCCGCGAGGGCCTCCTGCAGGCGGCGGCTGAGGATGCCCACGGCGTTCTCGTAGGCCTTGTGCTTGGTCTTCATCTCCTTCTGTGCGCTGCTCAGGTCTGAGCCCAGCTGCTTCATCTTCTGCTTCTGTTCGGTGATGGCCCTGGGGCGTGGCAGAGACAGAAGGAAGTCTCAGCTCACCTCCGACCCACTTGCCACACCAAGCAAAGGCCAAGTGCGTTTCCATCCAAGCTCCACCCTCATCTGCCCCCAGCGCCACCCTCTCCAGCACTGCGCTGCCCAGAACCCAGCTCCCCAGGATGCGGTCGGTGGGTATCCCCTACAGAGCCCATCACCGTGCTTTCGTCTGTCCTGCTCCCCTCTCGGAGCTGCTTAAACCACCTTGTGGAGACAGAGAAGACTCCTCTCCTACCAAATGGAAGCTTCCAGCGCTCTTCCTGACCAGCAGCGAGGAACCCAACACTCAGGCTCTCAGTGCATCAGCGGCTGACAGAGCAGAGTGGTGTGGGACACGCAATGGGAGTGAAAGGCCTGGCGCGGGCCGGGTGAGGACGGGCACAGGTGTCCACCCTGGGCAGTGCACTGGGGGTGCGAAGGGCGCTGCCACAGGCGCTTGACACGAAAAGTCAAATGAAAACAAAAACAAATGGGGAGTGTTTGTGAAAGGATGTGTTAGCACAGCCACGTGTAACCGTCAGATCACGACGGAATCACTTTTCCAGCTTTAAACGTGGACTCTGACTTCCTAGGCCACCTGTTGTAGACCGGCAAGGGCCGGACAGACAGTGCTGGGGGGCCCGCACGGCTCACAGCCACCGCCCGGCGTCCCGCCAGCACGCACCCCGCGCCCGCGTACCTTGCGGCTTCTTGCTGCAGCTCTTCTATTTGTTTCTTGAGCACCTCGTTGGCCTCCGTAAGAGCAGCCATCTGCTCTTTATCGAACTGCAAAGACTTCAAATAAAGGGAGGACGAGACAAAATGAGGAGTGCCAAGCCTTCCACCTGAAGCCCAAATGTGGGACTGGCTTCCTCTCAAGGCCGCCTTGCAGGGCACGGGCTTTGAGGAAGACCCTGGCCAAGGACCCCGCGATAAGCGGTCATTGCACGGAGGCCGAGGGTCCTGCACCACCCGTGTCAAGGCCGCTGGTGGGACAGGCGGGAAGAGCTGCCAACGAGAACGCCTCAGGCGACGGCTCCCGCCCGGTCCCCTCCCCAGCTTCTCCCAGCACCTCGGGGTAGCCTCACGCCCCCCTCCTGGACTTGCCCGCTGCCCCGTCTCCCCCTGTGCAATGAGCACCGTCCCCCCAGGACCGGCTCGGCCCTCGCAGCCGCGAGCCCTGCGTCCCACAGCTGCAGGGGTCCCACCAGCCCCTGGCTCCCCACAGCCTCCGGGCCCTCTTGTCCTGCCTGCACTCTCATGGCTCTCAGCTGCGGCCTCCAGCCTACCTGCCTCCCTGGACCCTGCCCGGCCCTCCGTGGGACTTCTGACACGTCACACGTTAAGATGCAGCCCTCAGTCTGACACCCTGCCATAGCTCTCCCCAGGTCTGCCGCCTGCCTCAGAAACACTCCTCAGCTGCAGGCATCCGGCCTGAGGGCTCCCTCTCCCTGGCCCCGTGCCAGACACCCTCAGCGGCACAGCCACCACTGTCTCTCACAGACTCCGCCGGCCATGGGGGCCCTGGTGCGTGCACAGCAAGTCTGGCCCCACCGCCCTTAAAGCCCGGAGCCCAAAGCAGCTGCTGCAGGCGGCCCAGCCCACGTCCCCGTGCCCCCTGCTGCCTCTCTCCAGCGCCCACTCAAACGCCCGCTCGGACCATCTCAGGAACCCCCCCCCCACAGCTCTCCTCCGCCTGGATCTGAGCTCCACAGGCCCCGCCCCACCCACCGTACAGCCCCAGGCCCGTTCGGCTGAACCTTCACAAGTCAAAGGCGTCCCCAGACCTGTAAGTGCGTCTCCATCTCGTCGCGCTCCCTCTGCGTGGACTGGAGATGCCCTTCAAGATCCACCACCTGCTGACGGGCCTGCGACGCCTCCCTCTGCAGGTGCAAGCGCTGCACCTCCGCGGCCCTCTTCTCCCCCTGAAGTCTGACGGCCTCCTGCCGCTGCTCCTTCACCTCCGAGTCCAGCCTCCTCTTTGCGGCCTTCAGCTCGCCGATGAGCTGGTCTTTGGAGGTGGCGTCCCGGCGGTAGGCCTCCACCATCACCTGCCCAACAGGCCGGAAGCTGCAGCCCGCGGGGCGGGTCTTCCAAGGGGTCAAGCCGTTTAAACAAAAATGCTCACCACTTATCTATATAACTTTCTGGGGCTGAAGATATGTATTTCACCAAATCCGTGATACCACTCACTGAGACACACACCTAAACAGGACTGGGTAATGGACAGGGGAGCCATGCCAGCCGCTGGGGGCCTGACTGCTTCACTTCCTCGGGGGAATGCGGCCACTCCTTCCCACTCCACTTGCCCTGCCTGGCTTCTGACAGGCACTCCGCTCGCATCTCAAGTGATAAAACCCACCACCGCTTACAACGCCCTCGGCTGCCCCTTCCTCAGACCCTTGGTGGTGCTCTGCACTCATTCCTCAGACAGCAGAACCAGCTTCACTAATGTGAAGAGCCTTATTTCAGTGCTGGGTCGTGGGGCGACATTTTTCAAAGCAACGTTACGCGGGAGTCCCGGCCGCTGTGGAAGCAGCACGCACTCACTCTGATGTCCCAGCAGGGCATGTCCGCATGAGCCGGATGCCAACCCCACCCTGAAAATGCACCTGACTTCAGAAGCATAAAAACGGGAGGGGTGAGGAGTGTGTCTCAGAATCAGTGAGGTCTCTTAAAAAAGCTGGAGTCTAGCTGTTACCTTCCTCTTGAATTGTTTCCTTCCAGTGAAGAGATTAAACGTACAGGATTTTCTTCATGCACTTGTTTCACAGAAAGCAAGCTAACCCCACGTTCTCACCTTCTGTTGAAGAAACTGCTCCTTTGTCTTCTGTGCCTGCTTTTTCAGGGAGGCAGCTTCTTGTTGCAGGTGCTCCACCTGTGAGGGACACGTGTGCAGACATTACACGGATGGCTCCGGGAGGGCCCTGTGCCTCAGGGGGACACGGGTGCACAGACCTGCCTCTGTGCCTCCTGTCCTAGAAGGGTACAGACGGGTCAGCACCTGAAGAGAAATCGCACCTACTTCCTGGAGGGAAAACGTGCCGACTTCCTCTTGTCCTCGACGCTCATGGAGCTGGATTCGAAGACAAAACCACTCCCGACACTAACTCTACTTCCTCCACACCCTGCAGCTTTCTCGTTCCGTCTGTATTTGTTTACTGTTCACCCACATCATAGCATGGCAGCTCCCGGGTGTGGCGTGCTAGGTCACGTGCGCACACACCCGGACCCTCGGCCGTCTCCCACCCTCACCCACCGGCATGCCGACACGTCCAGGGCGTTGCACTGGGTCAGGCAGTCAGGAAGGAAAGAACCAAAGCCCCACGCTGCTTCTCCCAGGTCTGAGCTCCTCCTCACAGGTGCACTGGAGCTGGTGTTTCTTGGCAGATTACTTTCAAAGCCCCAAACAACTCGGTTCCCAGTTCCCAGCCAGGTATCTACACACCCAGCCACTAACCTAGGACCGGAAGTACCCCATCAGCTGCTGTGGGCCCCCCCCCGGAAGCGTTCTTCCATGTTTCAAAAAAAGAACAAAACAAAGGACCAAACAATCAGCGTTACTTCTTGTATATGTGATTTTCACGCGTAAAAAAGTGACAGCAAACTGCATTACCTGGCTGGACTTGATGGCTAATTCCTGTGTCAACTGCTCTAAAGTTGCTGGCGTGTCCTGGGCACCCTCTTCCGGGCATTTTGCCTCTCTATCAAACTCCTCCCTGCTGCTCTGGGCTGCCTGCACAGCCACCTCCAGGACGATCTTCTCGTTCTGCAGGAAACGGATGGCGTCGTCCCTTGCGGCGGCCTCCCCCCGCAGCTCATCCAGCCTGGCCTGCAGCTCGTCGTGGTGTAGCTGCAGGTCCCCGAGGGCCTGCTCCCTGCTCTGCAAAGTCTCCTGCGTCGAGGTGAACTGCTTCAACAGGTCCAGGTGCTCCTGCTGCAAAGCCTCAAGCTGCTGGTCTCGCTGATGCAAAGTCAGCTTCACCTAGGAAAAAAGGAACTGTAGTCAATGTAACCGCGCTTGAACGAAAACACCGCGTGTCCCAAGAGTTTGTACTTCTTCCGTGCTTGGGTTTTAAACAGTCTGGACGATGCTCTGGAGGCAGCCTTCTGCGTAAAGCTGCGGCACAGAAGACCACGAGCTGAAGTGAACCCCCGCCGGGTCTGACGACGTGACGGACAGACCAGCGCCAACGAGCCCCGTGAGGCTGGCCGCGGCCCCAGGGCGGCGACAAGAGCGCCCGAGGGGCTTGCCTGCTCCAGCTGCTGCTCCAGGGCCGCCGCCGAGGCCGCCGTCGTCTGCAGCTGCTGTTTCTCCTCTTCGAACTCCTCCAGCCTCCTCTGCAGGTCCTCCTCCACCATCGTCTTCGCCTCCTGAATCTGCACAAAGGCAGCTTCCTGGTCCAACATGTCAGCCTGGGCCCAGAAGACAGAGCATTTTTTAAAAAGCAGGATAACCTGTAGCTACAGCCTCGGCGGGCAAGCCCACCACCCTGGAGAGAGGCCATCGTCCCCGTCACCATCCTGTCCATGACCCACAGAGAGAGGGCCCGAGGGGACGGGGGCAGAAAGCTGGTGCCCTCCCACTGCCAAGACAGGCCACCAGCCGATTCCTCCACCCGTGGCTCCCCTGCTGACCCTCGGGCCTGGCTGAAGAGAGAAGCAAGCAGACAGCCCAGTTTTAAGAACTGGGATAAAGTGGTGAATGAAACTCCACAGCCGCCACCGCCGCCACCTGCGTGAAGACAGGCTGTTCGGGGTGATGCACGGCACATTCTCTTTCACAAGATTACTTCCTTTTTTTTTTTTTTTTTTAAAGATTATTTATTTATTTTTGGCTGCATCGGGTCTTAGTCGTGGCATGCAGGATCTTTCGTTGCGACACGCAGGCTCTCTAGTTGAGGCGTGCGAGCTCAGTAGCTGTGGGGCGCAGGCTTAGTTGCCCCACGGCACGTGGAATCTTAGTTCCGTCACCAGGGATAGAACCTGGGTCCTCTGCACTGGAAGGCGGATTCTTTACCACTGGACCACCAGGGAAGTCCCACAAGATTACTTCCGGATGCCACTTGGTAAGACTAGAGACCAGGGGCCGTGGGGTAAATATGGCATTCCTTACGTCCTGACTATGTAGATAAGACGCAACATCTAGGAGTTTTCTTAGGGAAAAAACATTAGCTTATAACTTAGAATTTTTTTAGTTCTTTGACACTGAGCCCTTGAAGCATGTGTTTGACACAACACAACTGTCTTTCATCATCCACGTCATCCGTGAGGACAAAGGAGCACGTGCAGATAAGTGGGGATATGGGAGACCACAGTCACAGAACACCAACCTTCTGTGTGACCGTGAGGTTCTCGGTACACAATGCCAGGATGCCGTGTACCCCCCTTTTCTTCTTTACTTTTCCCAACAAGCCTATTAAGTAGGTATTATTATCCATATTTAATGAAAAGGGAACAAAGCCCAGAGAGTTAAGATATTAAGTCCAGGGTCTCACAGCTGACAAAGACCACAGGTCAAAGCCACTGCATCTCCCTACCCTGGGATAATCCACAGAGGAGGCTGGACACGGTCCTAACCAGTCCACGTGGCTGTTGGAGCGTGAAATGGTAACGCAGGCTGAAGCCGGAACTAGGCAGTTCAGAGGAAGGCCCAGGTTACCTCTGAGCGTGCAGAGATGAGGGAGGGGGGATGAGCATACAGGGAACACGAGGAACAGAATCCCGAAACCTTAAGTCACTGCACATGGCTCAAAGGAGTACTTTTAAAGATATGCATACGTACGCACGTATGTAGTACTAATGTTTACGTATAAAAAAAAACCCCAAACCCCCAAACCCCAAGACAACACTGACACCCCACAGCCCCAGAAGCACGGCCCCACCTCGATGCCCTGGAGCTGGGCGGCAATGCGCTCCTTCTCCTTGATCGACCTCTGCTGGGTCTCCGTCAGCTGGTGGGACAGGGACACATTCTCAAGCTTCAGGTGCTCCAGGAGGCCCGCCTGGCTCATCTGTCCAATCTTCAAAGAAAAACACCACAAGTCGAAGGTTGCTAGACTCCAAGCACAAGCACAGCCCAGCCAGTCCCTGAGGCCACCAGGGTGTCTCTGTACAGCGCTGGCCCCTGGGAGGGCCGCTCCCCAGGACCACCGCCCCCGCAGGGCCTCCCTGCCCACCCTCCTGGCAGCCACCATGACACTCTGTGACACAGAGTGACACAGGCCATCTGTGTTCTGTGTACTTAAGAGGAGCCAGCCAGCAGCCCAGAAGTCAGCGCTCATCACCCCCACGATGGTGCGGTCTGTTGTAAGACCTACGTGACAGTTCCCACTGAAGGGGCATCCCTGAGTCCGGAGGTTAGGGGCCTCAACTGGGCGGCAGGGACAGCCAGGAATCTGCCCATCAGATAAACTGACCCACGGCCAGACACACCTTAGGCCCTGCCCTCTCAGTCCCCGACTGTCCTGGTCACGCACCAGGCTGACCCTGGCCACTCCCAGGAAGTGGCACTGGCATCCGCCCCGGTCTGACCCAGGCCATGCAGACCTGCGAGCACGTCCCTTCCAGAGCCGACGCGAACGCTCCTAGACCTACAGGTGCCCAATGCGACCAGAAGCTGTGAGCTTCAGGGTCTAAGATGGAAGCTGCCCAGAGCAAGGAAAGGCGTCATTCGCCGGGACTTCATCTCAAGGCAACAAAAGAATAAAGACTACCCTGCGTTCTTCTCCAACCTGAACATTCCTGGGACGCTTCCATGTTACTGGAGAAAGAGGGTGAAAATGTATCACACACGGTAATTAAGGAACGCTGACCTGGGTGTCAAAGGAATTTGAAAAAAGCAGTTATGGTTCTCAAACTGCCATTCCCTTGGCCTCTTTCTCCACTTCTGTCTTCCAAATGCCATTTCTGACTTAGCGCAGGATATAAATCTGGATTCTTTAAATATTTCATGCCTCAAATAAATGCACGACAGCTTCAAAATTGCATTGACTTGCCATTATTTCCAAGCACATGGTAAGTAGAACAAACGCTTATTTATGCTAAGGACGTATTTAAGCCAGGTCCTCTAGCTTAAAAAATACACAACATAAGGACTTCCCTGGTGGCGCAGTGCTTAAGAATCCGCCTGCCAATGCAGGGGACATGGGTTAGAGCCCTGGTCCGGGAAGATCCCACACGCCGTGGGGCAACTAAGTCCGTGCGCCACAACTACTGAGCCTGCGCTCGGGAGCCCGTGAGCCACAACTACTGAAGCCTGCGTGCCTAGAGCTCGTGCTCCGCAACAAGAGAAGCCACCGCAATGAGAAGCCCATGCACCGCAACGAAGAGTAGCCCCAGATCACCGCAACTAGAGAAAGCCTGCATGCAGCAACGAAGACCCAACGTAGCCAAAAATAAATAAATTTATTTTAAAAATAGATACAACAAATTTTTTTAAATTCTATTTTTTTTTTTTTTTTTTTGCGTTATGCGGGCCTCTCACTGTCGTGGCCTCTCTCGTTGCGGAGCACAGGCTCCGGACGTGCTGGCTCAGCGGCCATGGCTTATGGGCCTAGCCGCTCCGCGGCATGTGGGATCTTCCCGGACCGGGGCACGAACCCGTGTCCCCTGCATCGGCAGGTGGACTCTCAACCACTGCGCCACCAGGGAAGCCCTAAAATTCTATTTTGTATATTTGTAGACTTTAGATTTTTTTAAAAAGGGGATTTGGTGGAGTTAGTACTTTACATCCATCCTCTACTTGAGAAGTAAAGTTTCAATGTTTTGAATATTGTAACAAAAAAGGTACGATATTTTACTTGGATAAAAAAAAAGTGGGGAGATAAAATAAAACCCACAGCAAAATTCAAAAAGAAGACAGGCTGACCAAGGCACCATCAGCACCCTCACAATCGGTCCAAGTAGTCCAAACACTGAGATTTGGAGCAAAGTGCATTTCAGCATCTTGCCTACTGCTCCCGAGAGCATGCCTCGGCCCCGGTCACCCTGCAGACCTGGACTCACACCTGTTCCCACTCACGCAGAATTAGAGGCTGACACTCTGGTACCCTAACAACGCAGGAAGAAAGCGAGGATATGGGAAATGAGTGTTCTCTGGGAGGATCTGGTGACCAGGCAGCTGGAGAGCTCTGCCAGGAGGTGGCGTGTGCCGCGCTCTGTGCACGTAAGAAACGCACCACAGGAGGCGGTGATGGCGCAGGAGAGCCGGGGAGCAAGCGGCCCGAGACCCCCGCAGGTGTGGATTTGACAGCTGGGTTCCAACGACAAAAGGCGACCCCAGAGAGGGGACGGGATGTACGACTCGGAGCGAGGAACACAGGACGTCCCAGAGAGGGGGATTTTAGTACTTAAAATGCTCAAGCAGAAGCTGTGAAACTCCCTGTGTCAGAAGGTCATAGAAGGCGGTGACCCCTCCCCGCAGGGCCTCCCTGCCCACGTGGTGGGGTGTGGGCTAGACGGGTGCTCAGCAGATTTTCAAACAACCTATGGGTGAAGTCTAAACTCAGAAAAGTCGCTTCAATTTAGGGAAAAAGCAAGTGTTCACACCAGATGTGCAGCATGAGCCGCTGGCCACGGCAGGGGCTGTACCTGGATGTGGGCCATCTCGCCCTGCAGCCGGACCCGGGCCTCCTGGGCCAGAGCAAGCTGCTGCTGGTACCACTGCCGGACACTCTGCAGGGACGCAATCTCGGCCTGGGACGCCTTCAGCTTGCTGGTCAGCGTAGTGCGCTCCAGCTGCACCTGCTGCAGTTGGCTCTGCAAGGCTGTCATCTGCTGCCGCAGGTCATGCACTGAAACAAGCAAGCAGAGACGCTCAGGGGAGCCCGGCCGCGCCAAAGGTCCCATCAAGCCGGCTCCGCAGACAGCGGCGCACGCTGGGTCCCCTCCTCCTCGGCACGACGCCTTACATGCAACCTCAAGCGCCGAGCCACAGGTCCCGGGCATCCCGGTTAGGGTCTGGTCACTGCTCATCAACTGATCAACACACAGCCTTGTTTTGCGTGTGCTTCTGCTGAAAGACACCTTGCTCCACTTGCTTTTGATTCATTAACGCTGAACTGACAGTCGACAGCGCTGTGCCTCGTGCCTGTGCAAAGCTTGTCTATCACCCATGCTTTCTCCACAAAGCACATCACGGCCTTCCTGCACTTAGGAACACCACACAGTGTTTGGGGTTAATCGTAAAGAGCAAAGCCACCCCAAAAAGCACAAAAATGTAAAAAACGTGGCACTAAATCGACCATTAAAGGACACTTGTGGTACAAGAGCTGAACCAGGAAGGCTGAGCCTTTTTGCACATCAGGTGACCGCAACCCTTCTCTGCTCTGCACCTATCTGCAAATGACCAGAAAAAGCTGTGAGTACTGGTGGGGGTACAAATACATTTAGTGAATCGGAGAATTCACAATTAGCAAATCTACAAACAATGAGATCGACTGTGTGTCCACAACGTTGCCATGGGAGCTTTCTGGCTCAAGACTTCGGCATGATGACGTCTGTGAGTCATCAACAAGCTCAGGAATGGTATACACACTAAACCCTGCTGGTCTGCTGATATGGTCAACACTGTTGAGGGCAGGGCAGGAAGGGGAGCAGACAGGAAATCATAGCAGAAACCCAAATCATAGTACAAACAAAACCAGTCAATTATTTAAAAAATAAATTACACCAGGTATTTAAGAAGACACTTATGATTCTAATGATAGTTTCCAAAATTTTAAAATAGAACAAAAAAACACGATAGGATCCATGACCCCTGATGTGAAATCCTTGGGGATAGATGTGCCTCAGAGCAGTGGGGCTTTAGGATGGCAACAGGAGCATCTCCCCCGCATCCCCAAATCCCCCAGCCAGCAGACACACCGACAGCAAGGCGTGGGGAGGCTGGCACTGCGCTGGGTGCAGGTCAGTCTGATGCCTGCCGAGCTCTGGTCTGGCCATGCCTTGCAACCCAGAGCAATACAGAACTTCTTGGATTTTATAATTTTCTTAAGGGATTGGGTACCATAAAATGCTCAGAGACTAAAGTCAGTTGGCTGTTTTATTTCTCAGCTGGTGCTTTCCCCGCCCAGGATCTGGATAAAGTTTTTGCCACAGAGGTTTGTCACTTTTCCTTTATTTCATCAGACCTGAAACCTCATCTCACAAGTCTTACGGCCAAGACTCCACGTCGGCAGACACCGTGGTCCTTCACAGAAGCCCCGCCGCACCCCACTCACGTCGCTCAGACGCCCAGACCTTGGGGACAAGAACGTCATCTCTGCAGCCTGCACTGGAGGACCGGGTCTGGGCTGACACGTCCTGGGCTCTGAGCGCCATTCTCCCACCCCCTCTCCCCCTCCTCCCGTCAGCACAGTGAGATGTCGTGAGCCCACAGACCACACTTCTTGGCGCCGGCCGTGTGTGGAGCGTGGGCTCTGGGAATGGAGTGCGCGCCCCCAGGATGAGCAGAAAGCACGAGGGAAGGACACACAGGTCCGCTGTGCCTGGCCCACCAGCAATGTTCCCTGACTCCACTGTTCCATCTGTCTATGGTTCCAGAGGGGGTTCCCACGGGGATCCAGCTAGACCCAAAACCTGAACTTATGGAAGGGAAAATAAAGATCTACTACTCAAGTGATGCTTTCAAATATTTTAAATGGCGCCTGCAATTCTGGAATAAGCAGGCAGATCTAGCCCCCAAACACCAATGGACTGAGACGGCAGAAGAGTGGAAACGATTACTTCTGACAGTCAGGGGTCCACAGTCCATTTCTAAGACCTAAGCCGCCCCCCTGATGCGCATGCAAAAACGTGCAGAATTCCTCAAGCTGAACCAAAAACAACACTACTTTAGGCAAGTGGACACTTCCTGTATAAATCAGAAGGGAGGATAACCCCCAGCACACTGATGTGACAAAGGTCAGTCCTCAGAGCAGACGAGACAACCCCTACCAGGGGCACAGCCCCTGGGAGCCTGCGCGCGACTGAGGGACAGACATGCAGACGCGGGATGCTCACCTGTGTTGTCCTTGCTGAGGATGCTCCTCTGCATCTCCTCCACTTTGGCCATGAGTCTCTGGTACTGCCCCTCTGCCAACCGCAGGTCGCTGTTGGAGGAGGCCAGGCTAGCATTCTTGGCTTCCAGCATGTTCTGCAGAGCGCTCATTGCCTGCTCGAGGTCCCAGCAAGACTGCTTTAAGGTGTCCACCTCCGAACTGAGCGAGTCCTGCCTCTGCTGGCTGCTGTGGCTGTGCTCCAGCTGTGCCCGCAGCTTCGTGTGCAGGGCGGCCAGCTGCGCTTGCAGCTCGGCCTTTTCTTTAAGTGCCTGGAAAGACCCACACACAGCCACGCTGACATTCAGGAAAATAAGTCGCTTCCACCCTGCGTATTAAGAGGGCTGCCAAAACACAGCCAATGAGACAGAGGAACGTGTCCAACAGGTGAACTTTACAGGAAAGCACCATGTTTTCCAAAACATTCAGTCACCTCTAGCATTACAGTTATCCAAAAAGAAGGGGTTTCTCCAAACAGGCGCAAGAGGTAGGAGGGGTGAATACAGAGTCTGCCTGCTTTCCGCACGGTGGCACCTGGGCAGGACAGCACGTGGGAAAAGCTCTGCAAGCATCCACTCACCCACAAGGACGCTGGAAAACATATTTGTCCAAAAAACAAAAAAGCGCACAAGCATGCACAAACACACAGTGTAAGAATACCCGGAGTGCTGAGGGGTCTCTAAAAGATGCAGAGCAGCCAGATTCAGAGCTGGGGAAAACAAAATCCACAGAACACGTCTGTGGGGAAAGGGTGCCATTACCCAGGAGAGGCTCGGAGGGGCTGCGGCCAGGCCTGCCGGCCACGGAGCAGCCTGAGGCACAGTCTGTGCTACGTGGCAGGGCCGCGGGGACCACTGTCCGCGGCACCCAGCAGGGAGAGGAGAGGTGGGGTCTCGAGAAGCCCTAGGCCCCAGGGGCAGCTGAGAACAGACACTGAGCAAAGGGCACGACCCCTACCCACTCATCAGCACCTCCCACCCACCCTGAAGTCAGCCTATCAGGGTGTATACAGCGATTTCAAAATGCAAAGAAGAGCAGACAGCTGCACGTCAACACGCAATAGCAGAAGACCGATGTCGTGAAGACAATAAATTCAACAAACGGAAGAATACCCAAAAAAGTGACTTAACTGAGCAAACGCAGTAAGATTTTGTAATAAGTATAATCAGCATATTCACAGAAATACCAAAAAGTTTTGCACCCGTAACAATCCACAAAGATCTTGGCTTGGACACAACTGAAGAGCAAATCAAATCCCAGGAGGATAAGGAGGTAAAGTAAAAGCCAGCTAAGGTGCTTCGATTGTTCAGGGCGTCAAACTCAGGGGAGGTGGACATGCACTTGCTGAGGTCACGTTCTACAGGAGGACAAAGTGAAAATCGTGTGCAACTAAAATTAACCCCGACATCTCGGTAATCACCTCTTCAGTTTAGAGTTTTATGTACAGAGTCTGTGTCCCAGGACCGTGTGAACAAAAAAGTCATCAGACGTGAGAAGCACATTCAGCAGAGCAAGCACTCTCGTGTGCACGGCTCCCCCGCCCGCACAGCGCAGGCTCCTGAGGGGAAGGGAGAGCCCCCTGCCTCGATCTCACACCCCCCAGTGCTTTGTGCTCTCCCCCGTCTCCGTGCCAAGTGCAGAGGATCAAAGGCAGCTGAACTGAGTTACTCTAATTGTTGATCGGAAAGCTGAAAATTAAGGGATGGAAAATGATTCTTTAGGCATATGCTAACCAGACAAAGCAAAATTCGTATCAGAAAAAGTAAAGAAGTACTAAAGGGGCAAAGATGACAATTTCACCAGGCCAGAAAAAGGTGAAATCCACCCCAAAGATTTCATTGCCATGGACTGTTAGGTCTCTGACAGCAGAGCTAGGAAGCCTCCCAGGCAGATCCTGACGGAGATACAAGGAGAAACCACACAGAGCGGAAAACCAGCACACCTCTTTCTGTGGCTGACAAATCAAGTGGACAAAAATGTACAGCTACAGAAGACGAAGCTGCTGCGCTGCTGCTGCTGCTGCTGCTGAAGCTTATTCCTAAAGACACGTGTAAAGCTGTACGCACGAACAGGAGCTGCACATTCTTCTCAAAGACATGGCACATTGATACATCCATCAAATCTCCATTACCTGACTAGCCTCTAATGATAAAGCTTCCAGCTGTCCTTCGAGTCTCATTTTTTCTTTAAGAACCTGCAACATTTCATCATGAGTTTCAGCAACAGAGCTTTCCATGGACACGCTGGAGGATAAAGGCACAAAGGATCAGGCAGTGGGAAGATGACCGATCATTGTCTTTCCTTTACACCATCCATACTCTCCAAATTCCACACCCCTCTGCTCCTCTCCCCCAATTCAAAAAAAAATAAGTAAGTAAAAAAGATTTAGCGGCTTCCCTGGTGGCGCAGTGGTTGAGAGTCCGCCTGTCGATGCAGGGGACACGGGTTCGCGCCCCGGTCCGGGAAGATCCCACATGCCGCGGAGCGGCTGGGCCCGTGGGCCATGGCCGCTGAGCCTGTGCGTCCGGAGCCTGTGCTCCGCAACGGGAGAGGCCACAGCAGTGAGAGGCCCGCGTACCGCCAAAAAAAAAAAAAAAAAAAGATTTAGGTAGCGAGCCAAAGCTCTTAGGAATGCTACCGATACACCCCTGCCCACAGCATGGCCTTTTCAGCCACCACATGGCCAGAATGTCCTCATGGAGACATGAGCCCCCATCACATCTGTGCAGTTTTAGAGACAGGTCTACACAGATCCTGGAAGGCAGAATATCTTAACACTGCAGGTGATTACTCATTCGACCCAATTCCACTTCTTACAAAGAGACAGAGTGCATATAAATGAAGCATTAAAGACCAAGGGGGGACTCGGAGAGGAAGGCAGTGCCTCGCAGGCCCGGCGTCACCCACCTGCTGCAGATGCTGTCAGCCCGGCGCCGCGTCTCCCCATTGACCTTCTGCCTCTGCTCTTGGCGCTCGGCGGCTGCGGCCTGGAGGACATCCGAGATGGAGGGCAGCTGGCCCAGGGCGCTGGCGGCGATCTCCTGGCTGCTGACCCCACAGGGGGCCTGGCGCACGCCCCCCGTGTTCACTGGAAGGCCGGCCGTCCCTCGGGCAGAGACGCTGCTATAGGAGGAGCTGTCACTCTCGGTCCCGTCAGCCTCGGACACATTGTCCCCCGTCAGGGACACATCCTCCAGGCGGTCATCGGCCTCGGGACACAGGCTGAGCTCAGACACCACTGACGTCCCACTGCCTCGGTTCTGCTCCAGGGAGGCCCTGGCAGAGTCCGGAGCCGGAACATTTCCACCAGAATTCCGAGCGTCTGAATCTTCAGTTCTGTAATCAGCCAGAGACCGAATTTTGCTTGATTTGAAACTTTTTTTCTCCTTAGGATGTGCCAGGAGCCCTAAGCTGCCCACCTTCGGCCCCCGAGGGACGCTGGTGCGCAGGAAGGAATATTCTTTGGTCATAGCCACGGCACTGGCCCTCGGTAAGGTTTCTGGGTTCAACATGAGTTCAGGATCAAGTGTGCTAAAAAGTCTCGTTTTAGTTACAGGTTGACTTGACTGAGAAGGAAAAGAAAGTACAAAAATTATGTTTAAAATTGACAAGCAGCATTCAGAAATCGCCATCCAGAGAGGCCACGCCGATTACGCAACGAGGGCTCCCTGCACGCGGCCGCGGCACGGGCGTCCCGTGCTCTGTGACTCGCTGCCTCCACGGGGCCCCGGGTGAGAGCCAAGCGCACGCCTGACTCTGACCCGACGGCGTTTCCAAACACCCACCAGAGCACGTCCTTCCTCCTCACATCTGCTTCACACAATATTCCTGGCTATCCTCCCATGATAATTCTTTTACATAAACCTTGAAATTTTTCTTCAAGTTAAGAAAAAAGTCCTGTTGAATTAGAACTACCTTAAATTTATAATTACTGAGGGGATAATGAGCCACTTCCCCCCATTTATTTATATCTGTTGCCTGACCCTCAGCAGAGGAAGTTATGTAGTGTTTTAGAGTCTAAACCATTTTTGTTGTCATTTAAATTTAATACTTAGATATTTTGTTATTTTGTTGATATTATAAATATTATCTTTTCCCACTAATTTCATAACTGGTGATACTAGGACAACTTGATTTTTCTTATTTGTATTTGAAACTGACAATTTCTAAACCCCAATTATTTTAATAATTTTATATTTTTATAAATTTATAATGATAGTAATTTTTCAGTTGATTCTCCAGCATTTTTCCAAGGTGTTACCAACACCTGCAAATAACATTTCTCCTATTTTTTCAATATTTATATCTCTTACTTCTTTTTCTCATATCTTCATGTTAGCTAGAACTTCCCAAGTGGCCTTGAATGAGGCTGGAGATGAGGGGAGACACCATTCCTTGGCGCTGAATCAACATGACTTTCTCTTACGATTAATATTCTATGTTACTCTACAAAGTTAGTGCAATCCCAAAGTGGCAAGGAACAAGGTGGGCGAGGAGCATCTCAAAACGATGCTGGGATACAAGAGGAAGGATAAATGAGCCAGAGCAGCAAGGAAGAGTTAGGGGCGTGGTGCGTTGGACATGCCAGGCCTCCCAGATGGTAACACACACTATAAAGCTGCCATGATTAGATCCACTGAGAATGAGAAAAGAGTAGGTGGGCTGATGACACAGAACACAGCCCAGGAACTGGTCCAAGCATAGGTGGGGTCTATAGATATTTAAGAAGCACCACAATAAGGTAGCATTCCAACCAGTGGGGAAAAGAGAGACTACAAAATAAGCAATTTGAGATAACTGGCCAGCTGTCCACAAAGAGGCTCACTCCCACCTCTCACCTCCATCCAAAACATTGCAAGTGGATTAGATTTACACAGAAAAAAACCACAACTTTTTAATACTTTTTATACCATCTCTTACTTATAGCATAAGAAGAAAACAGAGGTGAATTTACTTATATCCTTCAAACGGGGAGATCCTCTCAAATATGACATGAACCCCAAAAGAAGTAACAGCAAATACTGAAAGTTCTGACTGTAAACATTCAAATCTGATGTGCAGGGAATTCCCTGGCGGTCCAGTGGTTAAAACTGCACTTCCAGGACTTCCCTGGGGGTCCAGTGGTTGAGACTCCGCACTCCCAATGGAGGGGGCCCGGGTTCAATCCCTGGTCAGGGAACTAGGTCCTGCATGCTGCAACTCAGAGCCCACATGCCACAACTGAAGAGCCCGCGTTTGGCAACTAAAGATCCCGCATGCCACAACGAAGAGCCTGCACTCAGCAATGAAGACCCCATGTGCCGCAACTAAGACCTGGCACAGCCAAATAAATAAATATTTTTTAAATTGAATTTAAAAAAAAAAAGACTGTGCTTCTACTGCAGTGGGCACGGGTTCGATCCCTGGTCAGGGAACTAAGATCCTGCAAGCTGCGCGACACAGCCAAAAACAAACAAACAAACAAAAAAACTGATGTGCAGCAAAAAGTATGCCAGAAAAGAAGTCACGGCGAACTAAGAAAAAATTGTTTGCAAAAATACTAGAAGGGGATAACTTCCTCATATACAGTACCAACATAACAAAAAGACAACCAACAGAAAAACAGACAAAGACCGACAAAGACACCCAAACAGCCAACACGCAAAGAGGCGCTGACTGTTAGGAAGTACTGGGTTTTTTCACCTATCAGAGGACGAACATTCAATTTTCATTATTTCTAATGCTACCAAGGATCTCACAGACTGCTAACCGGAATGTAAACCAGTCCATCCTACGTGGAGGGCAATATATATCAACTAACATAAAGCCTTTTACCCAATAATTTGACAGTTAAGGATTTACCCACAAAAGTATACCAAGACACAAAACATTCCCTGCAACATTGTTTGCAATTTCAAAAAATTAGAAACCACCTAAAGTCAATCACTATGGGTTGGTTAATGCAATGCTGGTACATACACATGGTCACGAAGGATGAGGAGGGCCTCCACTGTGTTGATGGAGAAGGAGCGAAGGACAGGGGAGTGAGAAAGGTCGTGTGAAGAGCAGTGCAGAGAGGGGGCTCCCCCGCATAAAAATTATCACCACCTCTACGTGAAGGCACATGCGTGGAGATGCTCTCAAACAGGGGAGGACTTTCATCCATCATGTCTACCATTTAAACATGAGGTTTGAACTACATTCCTAAATAAGTATCTTTCTACTCCTAGTTTGTTTTTGCTTGCCTGTTTTGCATTTTTTGAATCGAGAATTCTGAGTTTTATCAAATACCTTTTCAGCACCTACTGAGATGGTCATTAAGTCTTGCCACATGGAACGACCATTATGATGAGTTCTATCAACAGATTCTCCCATTTTGAACTAACCTGTACTCTTAAAGAAAACCTCACTCGGTTTATGCTACTCCATGAACCGACAGGCCATGCTGATGGGTCACAAGCACAGCAGTGGAGAGCACAGCTCTGTGCTCAGATAGGCAGGTTCAAGTCCCAGCTCAGCCGGGGGCACTGGCGGTCACTTCAGCTCTGAGCTCCCCTGGGTCATGGGGAGAACCCACCCAGATGCCGATTTGCATGAGGACGGCACCTGCCAGGCTGCACTCTCCTCAGCCGGCCCTGCCCCGAGGGTCTCCAGAGCTGGGGACAGGTTGGGGCCAAAGTAGCCGGCATCTTGCTGCCTGCCTTCCTTAGTGCGGCGTGGGGCGGGGAAGGCGGAGTGACCAAGCAAGTGGGCCTGTCAGGTTGCTCAGACCAGTGTGTGATGAGCCCAGCAGCTGGACAGAAGTTATCTTACTGAGGCTAAGGTTTTATACACATATATGCATGCATATAATTTTTAAAGATGGGAAATGATGTGAAACTTCACACTGAACTCCTGACACATTGCCTAACGTTGGATGACCCAGGCAGAGCTTGACTTGTGGTGCAAACCCCTGGGAGGCAAGCTGTGGACAAGCTCGGCACACAGACACTCTCTGGTCTGTATCTTGGCTCTGCTACTTTACCGCAAGTTCCTTACCTGTCCGAGCCTCACTATGAAGTCCGTGGGGAATTTAACACAGTGCCTAGCACACGTAATTACTACTGACTATTGACCATCATTGTAATGTTTTCTGGCAGGCCATCTGGACAGATCCCTAGAAGCCCCTGACCGGGTGGGAGCCTCTGTCAGTGCAGAGCCTGGTGCTGTCCCTTCCAGTCCGTTTACATTGGCTTCAGAGCCCCGACGCTCGAAAAGCCAAGGTTCTCTCTTGGGAAAACAAATGGCCAACCTTGATGAGGACCCGTCACTACTAAATCAATCCCCAAAAGCGTTTTTTAAGTTTGTTTAGTTTTAAATTCCTTTAATTTGACATTTTTCAAGTCCACAGAAAACTTGGATGAAGAGTGAAATGAACCTTCATACCCCCCTTTCTTAGAGTCACTCGATGTGATTAAAAAGACTGCTTTCATTGGTATCCTAACGAGAGTTTCATACCTGAACACAACTGATTTTAGCAAAGCATATGGACATACTTATCATATGTGTGGGGCGTGGCACATATTCTAACACTGCACAGCAAAGTTCAGTAGAAACTGTGCCACTTAGACAGTAAACAAGCCAAACCCAGGACTGGCCGCTCAAGCACAGACAGCAGTTCTGCCCAAGTATTTGTTGCCCCTGCTTTTCTAAAGGCAGCCTTAGAGGGAAGAAGGACCAGACGGGGTGGGAACCAAAGGGTGGGAACTACGTGACAAAAATGATCCTTGCAGAGAAGCACAGAAGCCCACCCCCCCCCGAGAGAGAAATAAACAGCAGATCCTGGAATTATGTCTGACCAATTGCTGTTTTTCACACGTGAGGTTTTCCACTAGCTCGTCCGAGAGAGGGAGACTCACTCTTTCCTGCTGGCGCTTCGCCCTGTACTGTCTGAGCTGCTCTTCCAGCTGCTTCCGAGCCTGCAGTCGGACCTGCTGTTCCTTCTCCAGGGGCACTGGAGCCTCTGTTGAGCCTGAGGTGGGGAAATGGCCATTTAGAAACTCACAATGCACCAGGGTACAGAGGACCAATCAGAACGGCAGCCTGGCTGTTTTGTGTTTTATTACCGATACGATTTAGCTTTGAACGACACACGGCTGTCTAGTTTGAAAGAAGTGTTTGCAGATGGAGAGAAAACTGCGAGCCTTGGACACTGTCCACAGAGAGGACCCACCTGGTGGCAGACACACTGGCCAAGCACAGGGGCCGTGCTCGTGCCACGAGTGCATCGCCCCCTATGGGCACCCGGCTGGTAAAACAGGACACGCGCGGGGCTTTCCTGGTGGTGCAGTGGTTGAGAATCTGCCTGCTAATGCAGGGAACAAGGGTTCGAGCCCTGGTCTGGGAGGATCCCACATGCCGCGGAGCAGCTAGGCCCGTGAGCCACAACTACTGAGCCTGCGCGTCTGGAGCCTGTGCTCCGCAACAAGAGAGGCCGCGATAGTGAGAGGCCCGTGCACCACGATGAAGAGTGGCCCCCACTTGCCTCGCACAGAAACGAAGACCCAACACAGCAAAAATAAATAAAATTAATTAATATATATTTAGCCTGAAATTTAAAAAAAAATAAATAAAACAGGACACGGGCAACCTGTGCCTTTTAGTAACAAAAGAACTGAACTTGAAATTGGTGCCAGTGTGAGTGTTCTGAGGTTCTCACCAAGCTCCAAGTCCGCTCCCTGACAGTACAGAGGAACGTGAGAAGCAATCCTGACTGGACAACGGCCGCTGAACTCGCCTTCTTCATGCAGTTATGTCTGGGCCCCTCACCTCAGTTTCCTGCCTGAGGCGACTCCAGTCCAGGGTCTCTGCTCAAGGACAGGAGGGGAACTACTCTGACAACTTTCTGGCTAATAACAAAATTTTAAATATCTAAAATCCAAACCTTTCACTTTGGGTAAGAAAAGGGCCGAACAGCGAGTGAAAGGGAGGAGAGCCCCAGGTCTCCCCAGGGGGGTCAGACAGCAGGCTGACGGGAGCAGAGAAACGCCGTAACTGAGCCCCTTTATGGGCGGAAGCATCTTCAACTGTGGATCCTAGGAGGTACGTAGCTGCTGCTGAATTTCACTAGGAATTCAGCAGTGTTGTCACTAACTGTGCACTCATCACTCGAGAGGTCTCTCATACTTTTCACAACGCTGAGTGGTCCAGACAGCAGAGACCTAGGAGCTGTGGCCTCAGGCAGGGAACCCAAATCAGCAAGCGCAGCACCAGAGACATGGCCTCGGGGCTGGGCTGGGGGCAGGCGAGCCGGGTGGGTACCTCGGGCCAGAGCTAACATACCCCTCAGGTCAGGACCCAGGATTTCACACAACATCTTCGCTGACATGCTAACAGTTAGTTTACAGAGATGTTTAAAGTACGCTGTGGCCCTAACAAAATAATGCCTGTGAAGAACCCTCTAGTAACCAGGTAAGTGGGAGCTGCAAGTGAAACTATCAAGGCAGCATCACAGCACACCCATCAGACTGGTAGACTCAGAGGAAACAGCCTCTGTGTCCTCTCACAGGGCATCAGCGCCCTGGCAATGTGACCACACATGATGGAGGTAAACACAGCTGTTGCTTCTGACCATGAATTCTGCTTCTAGGGTGGAGCCCACAGAAACGAAAGCACCAATGCTGCAAACATGCATGGGGAGATGCTCACTGCAGTACTGGTCACGTGGCTCTTACCGGCCACACGCGGGGCTCCTACCAGCCTTAAGAGAATAGATACGGAGTTGCATCAGCTGATCAGCTGATGTGGGGCAATATCCATGTGATAAAGCTAGGTGAGGAAAGCACACAATAATGTGAGGGACATTAACCCCATTTTAAAAAACAACGACCCCCAAACCTGGCTGTTTCCAGACGCCTGTAAAGGGCTATGTGAGAATGTGGCTGACCTGGACGGGAGGGGAGGGGAGGAGGTACTAAAGGGAGGATGAGGCTTGAAAACAGCACGTGTGAAATGATCCCATTAAGTAAAATCACACAAGTCTGTGTATGAAAACCCACATGTTAGAAAAAGGCCTGGAGGTTTCTAGGGCTCAGAGGCTGCCAGTTTGCAACTTGTTCACCCATGAATCCCCAGGGATTGCACAAAATGTACACTGATTAAAGTAACTCATAAAAGAAAGCCTTCAAAGTGTAACTGTCGGGCTTCCCTGGTGGCGCAGTGGTTGAGAGTCCGCCTGCCGATGCAGGGGACGCGGGTTCGTGCCCCGGTCCGGGAAGATCCCATATGCCGTGGCCGCGGAGCGGCTGGGCCCGTGAGCCATGGCCGCTGAGCCTGCGCGTCCGGAGCCTGTGCTGCGCAACAGGAGAGGCCACAGCAGTGAGAGGCCCGCGTACCGCAAAAAAAAAAAAAAAAAAAAAGTGTAACTGTCAAGATCAAAACCCCACTGGCTGCTTGCTCACCACCCAGGGTGACAAACGACACGCATGCACAGGCCCTTTAAACTTGGGCCTCAAGCCCAAGTCACCATCAGGCCATGATGAAGTGTATCTTGTCTCTGAAATGGAGCTAACTGTTAAATGTACGACCCACCACAGTGATAAAACAGCAAATGGAAGGGGGGTGCAGGGCCTGTGCCTCTGAAGGATGGTGGGTGACAAGGGCCCGGGGGTGGGGGGAGAGGGGGGAAGAGCCCAGTGGGAAGATGCTTACACAGTTGCGTTTCTTGCATAGGAAGACTGAGTCTGAGGGACTGCAAAGCTTCTTTTCTAACACTGCCCTCAGCACTAGTCCCCTGAGACTTCCTTAGGTTGTCATGGAAATCAGCCACACCTGGAGAGGCTTCAGGACCCACTGACAGCGGAGGGTCTGGGAACTGTGGCGCCGGCCCATTCAGACAGGTGTCCCCTTGGCTTCCTCCTTCATCTGAAGCTCTGTCTACCTCGACACCGGCACCTGGAAAAGAGGGTGTGCTGGGCCATCACGGTTTTAACAACTCAAGCAGGACAAGAGGGGATCTAGATACGTGAGCAATCTCCACATGCCATGGATCTGTTCACTCTGAGAGGACAGCAGGATCGTCCCCTCCTGTGGGCGGTGAGGTGGGACAAGTCACTCGACCTCGCAGAGCCTGACACACTCACCTGCAGGACGCCCTCCTCACCCTCCGCGCTACGGCTGTGGAATTTAAGTAGTAATGTTGCCTTTGCATTTAAACAAGACCAACAAGAAATCTTACGAAAGTCTGTTTTTTAAAAAATAGCAAAAAAAACCTTACACATGCTTAAAACCCAGTTGACGATGTTTCTAACAGGCGTTGTTAACAGCAGTGCTAGCCCGTGTCACAGCCTAACGTTTTCAACGGGCTGATTCCAAATGAGAAATCAAAGGCAGTCAGAACAGCTGCTGAGAACGATTATGGCAAAGCTGAGCGCAGAACCCAGAGTCCGTGCTCATGGCTGACAAACACCTGACGGATACAAAGCCAAGTTGACCAGTGGTGACTATACACGGCTACCAAGCTCACTCTCCTCCACTAACACTGTTACGAGTAGACTTGTTTATGCTCTAACTGAAACCTATTTCTGTGCCAAAAGGAAACTAGAAAGAAAGCACTCTCCCCGTGACAGACCGGCCAGTTGGCAGCCAAAGAGCCAGGGAGACGTGTGGAGGGGCTTCCAGGCAGGTGCCAGGGCCCCAGCACTGCAATGCCCCAGCCTCGCACAGGGTCAGCATCACTTGGCTCTCATGACGTACCCAGTATGCATCCAGGAAGTTCTCTCTGTGCCCAGGCAAATTTAAAATGGGTTTCTGTCACTTGAAATGTGACTCCCAACTAACATAGCTACTGTCATGCCTCTCTGAAAGGAAAACCAGAATATAAACGGGGCACCCCAGACACAAAGCAGAGCGGGGAGACCCACCACCACCCTGAAACAACCATCTGTTGTTTTACACAAACAGCCCTTCAGTCTCCTGCTGGGGTCAGGGTCGGGGTCGGGGGAGGAATCCTGCATCTCAGATCCAAGTTAATCGGGTCAGTTCTGCTTTCTGACAGGCTTACTTACGGATCTAGGAGAGTCTCTAAACCTTCCTGTTTACAAAACAAAGTCATTTTTTGAGCATCATATTGCACTTTAAAAGAAAGCTAAAAGAAGGCCCAATAAATAATAAGACTTGATTGTTTCCAAACACAAGGCTAATTATGGATAAACAAATAACGATGACGACACACACACGGCCAGCACCACTTCCTGGGTGCTTCCCAGGTGCTTGCATTTCACATGGGCCCTCACGACCATCCCGAGATGCAGGTACCATTCATCTTTCCGTTTTCTCAAGAGGAGAGTGAGACTGAGATAAATCAAGGATCTTGCTTGAGGGCTCCTTGCTGTTAGTGGCAGACCTGGGAGCCGTCCCACTGTAGAGCTCTTGGTCTCGGGCCGAGCCACACTGGCCTCACCCGGCGTATAAGGAGCAGTGACCAGCAAAGCCGTTTCAGGTGCTTGAGCACTGTTTTACAAGAACAGGAATGCAGTTTCTGCTAGTAAATCAGTAAATACACATGGTAACGATTTTCAAGCACACACCGACCAGGAAGGGGCATGGAATGGAGTGGGTAATTCACCCTGTACTTCCGATGCACAAATAACACATCAGCTAACATGCAAATGTGATCCAATAATCCTCAGATCACTAGTGGACCATTTCTGGATCCCAGTTAGTAAAATTCTGGCAACCAACCAAAAAGGTAGAATGTTAGGGCACAATGATGTGTCAGTGAAGACCTACAGAAGCCTTAACGGTAACCATGCTGCTCTGTCCTGCTGGAGCAGAAAGTTCCACAAAGTTCCCGTTCTATTTAACATGCGTGGTGCTTGATTCAAGGTTGGCATCAACTAAAAAACAAAACCAAACCCTCATCTGATTACTAAAAACACACTCTGAATGAATTAAAAAGTTCATTACGGTCTTAGACACCACAGGCTTCCTCCAAAATGCACGCTGACCCACGTTCTCCTGTTTGAAGGCAGAAAGTCAGCAGCACACAGAGTAACTGGTGACTTACACTGGGCTTCATCCCACTGGTCCAGTGATGTCAGGGAGCCAGTGGGCTCTGGGGGGGCCTCGGGGCAAGCTGAGATCCCACTGCCGGGTCTGTCCTCCAGCAGGCCTTCCTGTACGGCCGCTGCACCGTCCATGGCTAGGGTGACACGGGCTGGGCTGACAGTCAGGGGCTGCAAGTGAACTGCGAGCGAGCTTGGTTTCTGCCATCAGCAATGGCCGAGAGCTCCTGGGATGGGCCGCACCAGGGCTGCCATTTTCGGAAGATTTAAAGTCTCACAAATGGCCTGAAATCAAACCAAGTAATATCATGATACCTGACAGGAGAAAAAAGAGAAAAAAGGTATCATGAAACTTCGTTTGCCAGACTTGAAGTAACAATTCCAAGACTAACATTTGGTTCCCAATTTGCATCTGTATAATAAACAAATATAGATTTATTCATTCAACAAATAATCCTTGAGCACCTACAACATCCTAGATTTTGAGGATAAAATGCTGAACCAGCTCCACCTGGGCCCATCCCTACAGGGCGCCTGCACTGGCGCCGGCTAAAGACCGTCCCGCCAGGGTGAGAAGCTCCACAGTCGGCGCTAGAATCGGCAGAGGTGGCCACGGAGCTGGGGGTGGGCCTTGGGTGACTGACGAGCTGAGTCTGTATTTATTTAAATTTAACTAATTTGTGTGTAAATAGCAACATGTGGCCAGTGGCTTCTGTACTGGACACACAGGCCCAAGAGCTCCCAGGGCTCAAAGGGCAAGCCCCTGCCCCAGGAGACCTGGCATGTCAGTGCCCAGGCCACAGCTCAGATCCAGAGGGCAACATGGAAGACGCGATGGCGTGGGACATGGTAAACTGGACACTGTTGGAGGAAAGCACAGGGGGTGAGGACAGAGGGAAGTAGCCGTCCCGGGATGGGGGCAGAGACAGCATGTCACAGCAGGTAACCAATGCATCCTTCATTTCTCGCAGGATCTGCTATCTTTCAGCCCATCCTGCCAGGCTGAGTTTAAGGTGGCAAAACTTTGCCCGAAGTCTGGCAACTGGTTATCACATCTGACGTGTAATGAGGATACTATCGCAGGTTTCAGGACAAAAATTTACATGACTTTCCTCCCCAGCTTACAAATCCCACATAGACATTTCTGAAGAGCCTAAGCAGGAGCCGACTCTCACTGGACAGGCAGGTGCGCCTGCTTCTCCACAGTCCTCTGTCACCCTGTCACCCACGAACACACAGCCTGGGGCTGGCACAACCTGGTCTACCCCGTGGTGAGGCCCAGCGACGGGAACCCAGTGGTGTTTGGCCCACAGCTCCCATCATCCACACGTTCCCCTCTGCAACCCGGCGCCCGACAGGCCAGCGATACCATGGATCAATAACAGTGCTGTTACGAATATAAAAAGGCTATGGCCAATTTTTTTTTTTTGTGGCCACACCTCTCGGCTTGCAGGATCTTAGTTCCTGGGCCCTCGGCAGGGAAGGCGCAGTCCTAACCGCTGGACAAGCAGGGGATTCCCTATGTCTACTATTAAGTGTAGAGCTAGTTCTAAGGGTTTGTACTTGAGAGGACCACGGATAGAAATGTGTGAAAACATGGGTAACTGTTGCCAATGCCCTTCTCTCCTTGACTCCAGGCAAATACCCATGGACCCTTCCATGTCTACCATCAGGCACTGCTCTCAAGTCCCTCCTGGGCCTCAGGCAAAGCACGTGGCCCACTCGCTTCTGCCATCACGATACCCCCTGCAAGCATATCACATCGCAGTGTGTGTGTGCCTATCTCTTCCATCACGCTGTAAGATCCTGGATGCAGAAATCACGACTCCAAGTCTGCCCCTACCCCCTGGAACATCCCCTGCACAGAGCAGTGCTCAGCACAGGCTACTGACTTAAATCTCTGCCTCACCAAGTTCCACCCCTTAACAACCAAGCTAGTGGTTCCAAAACAAAACGATGACAGTATTTGCATCCTTGGTCATCCACAATGCCTTGTCAAATACAGAGTAAGTCTGTTTCTACTAAACGCAGGTGGGAGCCGCAGTTCTAGTGAGGGCAAAGAACACCCTGGGAGGTATAAACTGGGAGAGCTGTACGTGAATGGTCACAGGCAGATAAGCAGTGACAGTGACCAGGAAGAGCGCGACAGCCAGTGGGACTGGACTTACCTACGGAAGACGGAACATGCCAACCAAAGGAGGGAGGGCACAGGGGCGGCCAAGGAGCCACAGAGAATGCGCCACCGAGGCAAGCGGTGACCACACCTGACCCTGACACTGTGCGGGAAAGAGGAACACTGGCCTAGATGTTCACGTCCACTGAGGAAGGCAGGCCAAAGACAAATGAATCAGGCCGTCTGAGCCCAGTGCCAACACACACTCCGCTCACTGGCTTCCCTTTATTTGGATTTCTTACTAAACAAGAAGCCTTCTGATTCCCAAGGAGCCCTACCCCCTCCAGAGATGGATGGTGCAGCCGCCGAGAGTTCGAGACCCTGTGACTGTGACTTGTTCTGGTAACTTATGAAGGTGGCTCCTGTTCACATGCAGCTCTTCCTGAAGCCAGACAAGAGATGGAATTCACAGACCACCAGAAGCAGCCCCTGGTGAAGGGACACTTCTCCCTGTCCATAATACCCTGGCATTCTCCATGTATCCTCAGCCTCCTGTGAATTTTACTTAGCATGATTCAGTTGTCCAGGGCCTCATTATCTCAGACGGCTGACGAACACAGGGCAAGGAGGGTCAGACAGCTGGGAGCACATCACAAGGAAGCTGTTAGTAGTAACATGCACACTCCATTTTGTGATTAAAAAGCAGAGATCAGCCTAATCACAGTACTGTTTTTGACCACGTGCATTCTGCTGTTTCCCAGAGGGAAGAGATGAGGCAAACCGTCACTTAGAACTTTGCGAAGTGCGTGTAACTCTAGGTTCATCACTGTCTGACATCAAGAGACTTCAGATCAAGAAATTACCATCTCAGGCACCTATGTGACTTCCAGCTTCCCCCAGACAGAAGATTACATGGATTTGGTATATGCACATTAACAGCTCCATCTACCCCATCTTCTTTAAGATGTCCCTATCAGCAATCAGAAACAACAGAGCATGGGAATTCCCTGGTGGTCCAGTGGTTAGGACTCTGGACCACCAGCACATGCACTGCCGATGGCATGGGTTCGACCCCTGGTGGGGGAACTAAGATCCTGCAAGCCACGTGGGGCAGCCAAAAAGAAAAGAAAAACAACAGAGCATGGCCAAAGTGAAAACCCGGAAAGCCTAATGTCACCATATAGCAGTGTAATGTAAAGGACAGACTCAGGTATCAGACATCGTGGCTGCAGGTCCTGACTCCCCGACCCTCACCTGTGAGATCATGGGCAGATTTCTTAACCACTCTTAGCTGGCGATCTCATCAGTAAGATGATGAGAAAAAGAATAAAAAATCTGTGCCAGGATTAACTGCACACGTCCCATGAGCTCAATAAATAGCAGCTATTATTATTAGTGTTATTTTCCCTTCAATTGCTTTTTGTCAAAATCAATAGGTAAAAGCCAACTGAATATATTCTCATTCAAGAAAGTATACTGGGCTTCCCTGGTGGCGCAGTGGTTGAGAGTCCACCTGTCGATGCAGGGAACACGGGTTCGTGCCCCGGTCCGGGAAGATCCCACATGCCGCGGAGCGGCTGGGCCCGCGAGCCATGGCCGCTGAGCCTGCGCGTCTGGAGCCTGTGCTCCGCAACGGAAGAGGCCATAGCAGTGAGAGGCCCGCTTACTGCAAAAAAAAAAAAAAAAAAGAAAAGAAAAAAGAAAGTATGCTGCTTTGATAAAGAAGATATGGTACACACACACACGCCAGAAAATTACTCAGTCATAAAAAAAGAACAAAATTTTGCCACTTGCGACAACATGGATAGACCTGGAAGGCATTATGCTTAGTGAAATAAGTCAGACAGAGGAAGATAAATACTGTATGTTATCACTGTGGAATCTAAAAAGAAAGCAAATGAACAAATATAACAAAACAGAAACAGACTCACAGATACAGAGAACAAACTAGTGGTTACCAGAGAGGTGAAGGGAAGGGAGAGGGGCAAAGTAGGTGAAGGGGATTAAGAGGTACAAACTACTAGGTATAAAATAAATAAGTTACAAGGATGCAATGTACAGCACAAAGAATATAACCAATATTTTATAATAACTTTGTATGGAGTCTAATTTATAAAAACATCAGGGCCTTCCCTGGCAGTCCAGTAATTAAGACTCTGTGCTCCCACTGCAGGGGGCATGGGTTCGATCCCTGGTTGGGGAATTAGGATCCCGCATGCTGCACGGCATGGCCAAAAAACCAAAAAACAACCCATCAAATTACTATGTTATACTCCTGAAACTAACATAATATTGTAAGTTTAGTTAAATTTAAAAATTATACTGCTGCTTAAGGCAACTGGCTAAAAAGAAAAAAAAGGTTACTTTTGAATCTGAGTAATGTCAGATGACTTTTATTTCCTTTTCTTGCCATTCAAGGTCCACTGGAACTGAAGGCTATCACTCCAATAAAAAGTTGTATTTGCAATATTTTAGGGACAATTTAAAATGTAAAAAAAAGAAAAATCCACGAGTCACCTGTAAATGGCTTACAACGTCCCAGTGGTTTTCAATCACACTGACAATCAAATCTAAGCCTCTCACCACGAACTAGGATGCTGCATACCATCTGACCCCTCCCTACATTGCATCCTTGTTCCCTATCATTTTCTTCCTTTTTCATTACATACTTGCCATACTTCTCTACCTCAAAACACCAAACGTACTCCTCCCTCAGGGTCATCACACTTGCTCTTCATTCTGCCCGAAACACTCTTATCCCACAGTTTTGCATGGCTAGTTTCTTGTCACAGAGGCCTTGGCTCAAAAGTCACCTCCGCCGACGGGGTCTCCTACAGACCCACCCCAAGCACCGCCCAATACTCTCTCAGCAATGACCTCATTTATCCTCCGCATCCCTCCACGACAGCGTGAGCTCAGTGAGGGCAGGGACCCTGACACGACTTCGGCTCTGGATCCCAGCACCTACAATGAACAGTGCCGCTCACACGACCGACACTCAACAAACAGTTGCTGAATGAAGGCCGAGCTGTTCACCTGCATCACCTGCAGACTAGTGACTACGCCTGACCCCACTGCCTCTGGAAGGTATCACTGCACCAGTGAAACGCCTCTAAGCACCCAGAATCGAGATGGAATCGAGGTGGACTGAGAGGCTGAGAGCACATGGGCTCTTTAAACCAGGCTTCACACTAACCACCCGACACCATGTCACACATGTCATCCTGACAGAAGTTCTGCAAAAGAACAAGACCAACAGCAGTTGTGGGCACCTCTGAACAGATCACTCCCCGGCACGGGTAGACAGCGCTCCGGAAGGGCTCGAATGTATGTATATTTATGAAGCCAGTTCCCTAACAGCTACACAGGCCGGCTTCCAGGCCCGGAGGCTACCAACGGTGAGAAGCCGGACTAGCGCGGGGCGTTGTCGCTCTAGGCGGAGCCGCAGCCGGCCCTCCGCGTCCGCCCCGGTACCGCCGCCCTTCGCCCGGCCCCCACTCCGACCGCGCCGCGGTTCCCTAGCTCCCCACGCCCTCCCCGGCCGGAGGCCCTGCCCAGGAGCCACCCCGCGACCCTCACCCCGGCGCTGAGGAAGCCGCTGCAAACGCCCCGCCCGGCCGCTCAGGCGGAGACGTGGCCCCGCGCGAGGCGGAGCGCGGCGCGGCGACGGAGTCCGGCCCCCCGGAAACAGCCAGTGCGCGCAGCCTCCGTTCCGGAAGAGATAAGGTCCTCTTCTGCTAGCCAGCAGCCGCCCTCGGGGCGGGACTGCTCCAGCTGCAGTGTCGAGACCCAGCCCACTCACAATTGGCCCGAGGCCGATTTGAAAGAGTGAGTTTGGGGCTCTTTCCCTTGTCAGAAACGCAGCTCCCGGACCTGCCGGACCAACTCCAACAGGAAGCCGGGCAATTGAGCTTCCGGCGGAAGTGGCGTGCCTAAGCTCTGGTCCCCGCCCCCGCCCCGCCCCAGCTGTCAGTGTATGGGCGTCCTGGCCCCGCCCCTACTGTGTTGGGGGCGTGGCTAGTAAGCACCCGGGGCGGGGGCTGGGTCCGTGTGGCTCGGAGGTGGCGCTGGCCCCTGGCCTTGGCCCCTGAGCACCTAACCTTCTACCGCGCTAGTCCTTGTCTTTCAGGTACAAATGCAAAAGTGACTCCTGCCTTGGAGCCGTAGCAATGTTTATTTATATATGTGTGTGTGTATATATATATATATATATATATATGTATTTTTTTTCAATCTTTAGAAAGAAAATTGTTGGCATAGGGCATGAGGTTTAGATGAAGATATTTTTCTTTCTTTTTCGTCTACTGGTACCAAATTGTTCCAGCACTGTTTATTGAAAAGTCTATTCTTCCTCCATTAACTTGCTTTTGTACATTTGTCAAATCAGTTGACTGCTTGTTGGCTGTTTCTGGGATCTCTGCACCGTTCCGTTGATCACCATGCTTATCCCTCTGCCAACAGCACAGTCTTCACCGCGGTAGCTTTACAGCAAGCCATAATATCAGGTTAGATGATTCCTCCCACTTTACTCTTTTTCATGACTGTTCTAACTATTCTGGGGTCCATGTCCTTCCAGATAAATTTTAGAATAAACTTGTCTGTGTCCACAAATATCCTTTGTTGGATTTTGATAGGAATTGCATTAAAACTATAAATCAATTTGGGGAAAATTGGCATCTTTACTATGTTGAGTCTTTCAATCCGTGAACATGGTATGTCTCTGCATTTATTAAGATCTTTGATTTCTTTCTCAGCATTTTGTAATTTTCAGCATACAGATCCTGTACATGTTCTGTTAAAGTTTATACCTAAGTATTTCATTTTCTTTGGAGTGACTGTAAATGATATTGTGTTTTAAATTTTGGTTTCCACATGTTCACTGTCAGTATATGGAAATGTGATGGACTTCTGTGTGTTGATCTTGTATCCTGAGACCTTGCTGAACTCATTTATTAGTTCTAGGAGATTTTTGGTTGTAAATTCCTTGGAATTTTCTACATAGCTTATCATGTCATCTGCAAATGCAAATTTTAACTCAAAATGATCATGGACTTAAGTGTAAAAATGTGTGAAACTATAAAACTTTTACAGAAAAAAAATAGAAAATTTTCAGGACTGAGGGCTTGGTGAAGAGTTCTTACACATGACACCAAAAGCACAATCCACAAAAGAAAGAAATCAATAAATTGGCCTTAATCAAAGTTAAACATTTTCGTTTTGAGAAAGACTCTATTAAGAGGATGAAAAGACAAGCCACAGACTGCAAGAAGATATTTACAAACTACATGAAGGACTGGTACCTAAAATATTTTAAGAACTCTCAAAACATAAAATTAAAAAAAATGATTAGAATATAAGCAAATATATGAAGACATGTTTCACCAAAAAGGATATATGGATGGCAAATAAGCTTGCTTGTGAAAGATGTTCAACATCACTAGCCATTACAGAAATGCAAATTAAGATCACCTTGATATATTACTTCACACCTATCAGAGCAGCCAAAATAAAATAGCGGCAATACCAAATGCTGGCAATGATGTGGAGAAACTAGATCTCTTATCTATGTTGCTGATGGGAATGTACAGTGGTACAGCCACTCTGGAATAGAGCTTGGCAATTTCTCTAAAAATGAAACATATACTTAATTATATGACCCAGCAACTGCACTCTTGGGTATTTATCTCAGAGAAATGAAACTTATGTCCACACAAAAGCCTGTGTGGACATAAGTTTCCACTCATGAAGAAAGTAAGAAAAGGCGTCATGCAGGTAATTGTGGGACAGCAAGGAGAGCCACGGGTTTGGGTTTTTTTTTTTGTTTTTTTTTTTTTTTTTTGCGGTACGCGGGCCTCTCACTGTTGTGGCCTCTCCCCTTGCGGAGCACAGGCTCCGGACGCGCAGGCTCAGCCGCCATGGGTCACGGGCCCAGCCGCTCCGCGGCATGTGGGAAGAGCATGTGGGATCTTCCCAGACCGGGGCACGAACCCGTGTCCCCTGCATCGGCAGGCGGACTCTCAACTACTGTGCCACCAGGGAAGCCCTGTTTTTTAACTTTATTTTTTAAAAAAGTGAAGTGTAGTTAATTTGCGATGTTGTGTTAGTTTCTGGTGTACTGCAAAGTGATTCAGTTATATATATATATATATATATATATATATATACACTCTTTTTCAGATTCTTTTCCCTTATAGGTTATTACAAGATATTGAGTACAGTTCCCTGTGCTGTACAGTAGGTCCTTGTTGTTTACCTATTTTGTATATACTGGTGTGTATATGTTAATCCCAGACTTCAGTGTTTTCTTTGAGGAAGTCGTAGTTGAGCTGACTTTGCGTGACGAGGAGGCCGGCGCGTGCCGGAGCTTTACAAGGGAAGGAATCGCACGTCCAGAGCAGGAGGGGTCCGAGATGAGGCGGGGGGGCAGCAAGCCACACAGGGTCCATCAGAGTGGGGAAGCCACTGGCACCTTTCAAGCAGGGGTGACATCTGCCTGGTGTTTGAAGAGGTGGCTCAGGCAGTGTGGACGTGGGTTGCGGGCACCTTGAGACTGTGGCCCTGCTGGCCGGGGCAGAGGCTCAGCCCCGTCCTGCAACGGATCAACTAGCTGAGGTGTCGCTGGGGGCTCAGGTGAGAGAGAATTCTCCAGCCCCTCCTGCAAAGCCTCGGCAGACACTGGACCCTTCCTAAAGACTGAAAACCAAAGGAGAAGACGGTGAGGGTGTGTCTTAGCTTCCTGTGGCCACTATAACAAGCCACACCAAACAACACGGACTCACCCTCTCGCACTTCTGGAGGTCAGACGTCCAGAATCGTGGGGTTGCTCCTTCCCCACACTCTGGGAGGAGCTGTTTCCTTTGCCTCTTCCAGCTCCCACAGCCTATCTTGGCTTGCGGCTCTCCCTCTGCCTTCAAACGGTCACTCCAGCCTCTGGTTCTGTCACATCTCTTTTTGCCTGCCCTTCTTGCCTCCCTTGCAATTGCACTGAGGACCCACAGAACAATCCAGAGGTGTCTCACCTTAAGGTCCTTAATTTGCAAAGTCCCTTCTGCTAGATAAGGTAACACTCACAGGGGCCAGGGGTCAGGACACGGATGTCTTTGGAGACAGGGGCAGAGGGCATTATTCAGCCTGCCACGGGGTGTTAATAGTATATAGGGTGTGGGGTTTGCCTAAAGGAAACCCACCTGACTTTATAAAACCCTGTGGTGTTTGATGTTTGATGACAAAGTGTTATGGGCTGAACTGTGTCTGCCTCTGCCCCCCTAAATTCACATGTTGAAGCCCTAACCCTGAGGACCTCAGAATGTGACTGTGTGCGGAAATAGGGACTCTAAGTGGGTGACTGAGGTAAAATGAGGCCATATGCGTGGGCCCCAACCCAATGTGACTGGTGTCCTTATAAGAGGAGGAGATCAGGGCACACACACACAGGGACTACCACATGGGGACACGGGGAGAAGACAGCCGTCTGCACGCCCAGGAGAGAGGCCTCAGGGGGAACCAGCCCTGCAACACCTACCTCCAGAACTGCGAGACCAGAAGTGTCTTGTTTAGGCCTCCCCATCTGTGGTGCATGTTATGCAGGCCCCAGGGACCGGCACACAGAGCTGCTACTGAGAGCAGCGCCGCCCACAGCACCACGTACGGTTGGGTCAGCACTCAACATGGCTTCCCACACTCGTCCTGCCAGGCTGCTCCGTGTGGGTGGGGGAGAACCAGAGATGAGGATACAGGTCAGGATCACCATCTCCAGAAGGAAACACACAGAAAACAAAATGAGAGAACACACTAGGCTCAACAGAGAGGAGAAGAGCCTCAGGAGAGGGGTGCAAAGCAAGGTCTTTGTGAGCACCCGACTGCCAGCGGTCAGCAGACGCTTCAGCCAAGTTTACACCAGCGGAGCAGCCAGGAATTGTCCTGCTCTGAATTGTGAAGGGGAGATAAATAGTAAGGAAACGTTTCCTTTCCAATGGTCGGCACCAGGAAGAAAGCCAGACAGGCTGATGCTAGAATGGCTGGTTGGGAGGCCCCTCCAGGGAGCGGGTCTGGGCCAAGCCCTGAGTGGGGAGGAGACATCGCCAGGCAGCCCGGGCGAGGGCCCAGGTTTGGGTCTAGCTACGGAAGACCCTGGGGAGGTTTGCTGAGGGAGGGGAGGGGGCCACCCAGTGCTGGGCCTTTGTGGGCCGTGGTAGCACCATTCATTCCTATGTAACAAGCCAACCCAAACCGCAGTGGCTTCAAACAACTATTATTTCTCACGATTATACTGGTTGGGGGCAGTGGCATGCTGGTGTTTAACAACCTTCTCTCCAGAAAACAACAAAATGACCCTGATTTGCAGCAATTACCCATTTCCATGGTGTAAATACTCCTAGTGGGGCCAGTTTCAAGCTACCAACAGTGAGGTCCACAGACCGGATCAAAGGCAGCACCGCAGAGAACCTACAGGTACAGTCGTAGACGCCCTCGGGAGCAGAGGGAACAGCCAGATGCGCACGTTTATCAAGAAGGGCTGAGTCCTGAGTGCTTATTACCTTTGTTTAATCATAACTTGAGAATTCCAAGTTTATACAATTTTCTGAAGGGCTGTGTTTCAGTTACCAGTGGGAGTCATTCCTGAGATGGTGACAGTTGTCCCCTGGGAGCTGGCCACGAGGTCCTTCTGCAGGTCAGGACTTTCAGCTGGCAGATCCGCGGGGCTGGGCCTCCCTCCAGCTTCCCAGCTCCACTGGGACCCGGGGCAGAGGCTAAGAGTGGGAAGGAACGCGCACAGCTCATCTCTGCTGCATTTGCTTTGCCAGCATCCCGAGGAACAGGATGGAAAGGACATCCATTTGCAACAGAGAAATGAACCGGCACATGGCACGCCCAAGGGAGCGCTGGACGGCTCGACTGGGGGGTCCTCAACACCCCTCACGGTGTGTACTTCATGGCTTCCATCTCAGAGGGGCCGGGAAGGGGTGGGAATGAGGAGACAGAGCCACAGAGGCCGAATTGGGTGGCAGCCCTGTGTGCTGAGGGCCTCGGACTTGATTCTGCAGGGAGCTACGAATGCCACTGCAGGCCGGCACTTCCGGGGGAGTAACCGAGACCCAGCAGCACGGTTCCCGTCACCGTCAGGCCTGGGACGGGCTGAGCTCTAGCGGGCTGCCTGGCCCAGCAGTCAGTCTGCTTTTTCGCTGGTGACACTGGAGCCTGCCTTCCCCCAGCCCCACCTGCTTACGGGGTGCTGGCGGCTAGAAGGCGGTGAGAGGCTTGGGTCCCGCTGCTCATCAGCTTGGGGGTCAGGGACAGGCTTCTGTTCGAACTGGTGGGGAGGCCACCAGTTCACCTGTGTCAGCTTGGAGGAAGGCTGAGGTCTGGGAAGCGGCCACCACACACAGGAAGAGAAGGGTCTCGCATCCAGCCGCGCTGGAAGTCAGGCTCACTCTGGACTTTCAAACCCAATCCATCCCCCATTTTCTCTTCCTTCCTCCAGAGCACAGGTCAGCTGCTTGGTGCTGGGCTGCTGGTGCCCTCTGCAGCAGCAATCCTGATTCAGAACCTGAGCTTTCCTGGGCGTCTTCTCTGCTGGCTGCATGAAGACTGGTCTGGCTGCAGTGCCCCCACTGATAGAGGCCTGGCTCAGAATCCACTCTCTCTGTTTGGGCACTTCCCTGGGGCAAGATCCACCGATGTCATGCTGGGGCTCTCAGATCTGGGCCTGTGATTCCAATCCTGTTAGCTATGAGGTATTTAAGATGACCTGCTGGGTCCTTGGTCACACCAGGAGCGCTGACAGAGGCTGGCCCGAAGAGGACTCCAGGTGGTTGCCTGGGAGCTTGAACCCACAGGCCAGGAAGGGCAAGTGTGCAGCCCCTGGAGGATGCCCAGCAGATGGGAAGCGCAGGCAGGGCCAGCCCGTCTGACGGGGGCACCAGGAGCCCAAGAGGGACACGGGTCTGGGGATGGGCTGAGCAAGGCTGTACGAGGACGCGGGCTGGGCCCAAGGAGCCGGCCACAAGCACACGGGAGTCATCGGGCACGAGCTGAGCCACCAGGACACGAGCACACAGCAGGCTCCAACCCACTGTGGGCTGGATGCGGCAGGGGGCGGGGGTGTGTGTGTCACGGAACAGGAAGTAGAGAAAAGCCGCAGAAACACCGCACGGTGCGCCCTGTAAAACAGCTTGTCAGCAAGCCTGGAGAACCACCACCCCGGCCCGGGCTCCTGCCTCAGGTCAGAGCTGACAAGCTCCGTTCTGACCCCGGTGTGCTTGTCAGAAGTGGGGAATCCAAGTTCCACTGCAGTCGGGCCGGCACCGGGGACCAGCAGTCTGACGTGGTGCATGCCCTGCCCTTCGCTGACGGATCCAGCGTAGCCCACGGAAGGCTGCGTGTTTAAGCCTTGGCCAGGAGCGCTGCTACATCTGCTACGGGGCCTGCGTCTCTGTTCTTAGTCTGAGGGAGGGGTCAGGGTCAGAAGTGAAGGGGGTGATGAGTCAAGGTCCTAAGCGTGGAGGGCAGCTTCGTGCCCGCACGAGCCAGGCCGGGGCTTAGACACAAAGCCGTGCCTTCAACCTGGGACCAAGTCGGGGTTGGCGGATCCAAGGGAACCCGTGCCTTTTCCCAAATGCTCAGACCCGGGCCCTGACCCCAGGTCACACGCGCCCGCAGGGCCTGCGAGGCTAATCCAAGTAGAGCCCCCCGGGTGGGCTCTTTGTTAGTCAGCAGGTAACCAGTGACGCCTGCAGCCGGTCCCACCGTGACAGGAGGGAGCACATCACAACCAGCACACGAATGAACGTGCCGGGGAGAGAAACAGACACGGCTTGTTTATTAGAACGCAGGAAGGAGGCCTTCTTCCACGGAGCGCTGCTTCTCAGAGTCTGTATCAAGAGCAACACAAAGTTGAAAATCGTATTCCTGAGAAGAAGCAAAAAAGGTACAATTTTGCAAACAAACGTTAATGGGTGATTTCAACAACTGATAAAAAACTTTTTTTTTTTAAACAATAAAATTTCAAGTATTATTCCAGATGACACGGCAAACCCATAGCAGGCGGAAAGGGCAAGGACTTGTGGAAGCTCTCGGTGGGAAGAAGCTGCTACTGGCAGGCCGGGGCACCACCAGGGACGACCTGCACCCCAGGTCCCTGGGCCACCCCGGCCCCGGCCGCAGGGGAGGAGTGAAGAAGGCGGGACAGGTTGGCAGGGCTGCAGTTGTGTTGAGGAGCCCGGCGTGGCAGTGACCCAATCATGCCCTTGGAGCTGGGGTCCCTGGACGTCTGATGATTTTTCTTTTATAAACAGAAACATATGCTTATTCTTTCAAATATCATACTATCTCCCATTTTAGTCAACTTGTAAATTATAAGTTATATCATTTGTGCTACAGTTTGCGATATTTAAGTCTTATTAGGAGATGAGCACCAAACCTATGAAAGTGCACAGGTCAGCCGCTGTGTGCGCCCCAGCTGGAAACTCTGTTCCCTTCCCTCAAACAGCACAGCATTTCTGACAAATTCCCCTTCTTCTCCCAGGGCACTTTTCTTGAAGAGAGACGTCTGCTTTGACCGTGGCTGTGCGAAAGGTACAGAGAGCAAACCTTGTGGTCGTCTTCAACAGGAGGGGACGGCTGACAGCTCCTGCTCTGGCCCAGGGCTCTGGGCGCCACTGGTAGGGGTTCTCGCCGAGAGGGTCTCACTCCACAAGAGAAAGGTCGCACCAGAGTGCCCGAAGCAGAGACCCCCGGCGTCCCCTGAGGGGCACTGTGAAATGCTCTTAAAGCGTCTGTATTCAGTATTTTCTGAGACACTGTCATTGACTGGCAATACTCCCAAGCCATTGTGCTGCCTCCCTGGATGTTTAGTTCTTGAACCTCGTCTGTTCACAGATGTGATTGAATTTCCTGCAGGGAGACAACGGTGAAATACACAAGAGGGCATCAGAGACACGTTCAACAAAGGAATTCTGAATTGCGCCTGGGGGAGCTACAGGAGAAGCAACCCTGTGCTTGGGGGTTTGCAAGGGCTTGTCTCTCATACCATCAAAGAAACTAGCCCCAAACGCAGCCTCTTTTCTCCTTTTTTAAATTTTAAAATGTAAGTGGAACATTTAGGTAATTCCCAGAGACTCAAAGCATCCCCAAGGCACTGCGGGTGACCTGGCGGGGCTGACGCCACCTCCTCTCCAAGAAGACGACTGTATCTTTGCTGCCCTGACCCAAGTGTTTACTGAGAACCGTTAGCCTGTTACTGCTGAAATCTCTTTTCTTAGAATAAAATGGTCTCTTCCACACAGTTAATGCTCGCATACAAAGCAAGCCTTTTATTCCGCCAAATCGCTCCCTCAGAGGCAGCCGCCTTTCCGGAGCCCTCATGATGACTCCTAAGCCAGGGGCGCTCTCTCAAGTACTTCCACTTGAGCCTCAAGTGGCTGTCTGGGGTTACAGTTGCCCCACACAGCATCCATCCTCAGGACTCATTTATGTGATTGCTTCCCTTACGGTTTGAAAGCGTAGGCGAGCCTGCTCCCATGGGCCACCGCGTGTGGCAGCGTGCATGTCAACGTGAAAGCCTCCAAAGACCCCATGGGACACTCCCAGCAAGAGCCTACGAGCCATCACGGCACCGAAGGTAGACCCAGGTGCACGGCGGCGTGGCTCGGGATGGGAGTTCTCAGGGACCTCGGCCATGGATTCGGAGAGTGCTAAACCTTGAACGTGTGGGCTGGGGATGGCCGCCTGTGCGCTGGGCACATAGAGGTGGAGCGGGAGGTGAACGTTTGTATGCCAACGTTTCATGAAATGAGATAACAGAAAAGCAGAGTGTCTAAGTGATGGTTTTTTATTGATATATACTATGTGATTTTATAAAAGCATGACAACTAAATTAGTTTATAAGTAGAGAGCTGACTAGTTCACGCACATCCCTAAAAGCTGCGATATCAACTTGGCCAAAACGCTTAAAGAAGAGCACCTTCCTGTAGGGAAAGCGTGGGTTTGCCTCTCTGCAGGGGACTCCTTCAGCCCCGGCCCGGCCCCCGCCCCCGTGCCGCACTCACATTGCGTGGTGGGCCTTCACCTGAGTGCGGCAGTTGCGGCCCCAGTAGCAATCAGGACGGGACGTTACGGCCACTAGGGAGAGAAAAAAGTGAACACGTGTGACACACATACCACACTCACAGACTCAGCCTAGTGAATTTAAGCCAAGGCCAAAGATACACTGCAGCTCAAACGCACAGCGCTTCGTCACACTTCACAGCTCGTTTCCTTGCACTGTTCTCCAGGAATGGAAAAAAAGGTTCAACTGAAAACCCAGGTTAGAAATGAGATGACTCCGGTTGCCCATAGGACGTTTTTTGGGCATCTTGTTTTAGCAACCTGCTTCAGAGACCCAGAGCCTGAGCAGGCACCAGGCAGGGACGGCCCTGAGACCCGCCCGTGTCCCTGGCCGACGCAGACGTCCGCTAAGAACACAGAGCAAAGGCCCACACAGGCTATCTAGCTATTGCAAAGGAGAGTAGGAGCCAATGCAAAGAGAACTGAGCTGTGGGCCAGGTGGGGGTAGGGGCGGGGGTCTCCTTACCCGGCAGCTCAGAAGCAGGGATGTTCTGCCGATACTGGTAGGTCAGCTCGCGGAAGCTCCGCAGGCCACAGCAGTAGCACAGCACGGTGTTCCCGGTGATTCTGTAATCTAGAAGGAACACAGCCTCTTACAAGCACGGCGGCAAAATAGACGCGGCCTTGCAAACTGCTGGGGGACCAGTGCATGATCCACAGACTGGCCGGAGACAAAGGGCTGGACGTTTGGAACACGAGAACAAAACCAACCTAGATACCAACTTACTTCCTTATGGCAAAATAATTCCACCTGGATTAAAAAGTCAAATATTCAAAAAAATCTAGAAAAGTACTAAGAGGAATGAATGTTCTTCTCTTGAGCTATTTCCAACTACAACATGAAAACCGAACGGCACAGAGGAAAGGATTTGTAAATGTGACTGCCTACAGTTTAAACATCACAATGGAAACACGTACAACAAAAACGAAATACTAATGAAATAGCAGAGAACGTATTTTCAGCACAAATGACAATGTGTTGTACCCTTAATTAACAAAGATATCACACAAATCCATCCTCCCAGGTTCAAATAGCCTAACATAAACATGGACCAAGGACACAGACAAGCAAATGGCCCGTAAAACAAAAAGATCTTCAATTTCATTAATAATCAAATATGGCAGATAAAACAATGATACCTCACCATTTGCCTCTTTCATATTTACAAGGCCTCGAAGGCAAACACGCAGCTGATGGGCTCAGGGGATGCTGGCCCTCAGGCCCCAGGCACACCTCAACCGTGCCTCCAGCAGCCCTGTTTATTATCCTAAGGGTACAACTGTTAAACCTACAGGACTGCATGCTTGGCAGCTTCAGTGTTGTTTCACACAGTGAAAAGCTGGAAACAACTGAAATATCCTTTGCTAACGAACTGGCTACATGAACGACGGTATCAGGATGCTAACTAACAATCACGGTATAGATCTTTAGTGACATAGGAAGGATCCAAGATATACTGGTGAGTGAATAGCTTATTAAAAGCATATCCGATAGGATTTCATTCATACAAATTATACACACACATGGGTACATGTACTTGGAAGGGTGATCGTGAAAGTATTATCACTGGGTATATTTTTAGGCGATGGGATTTCTAACGATTTTCACTTTATCCTTCAGACTTCCTTGCACCACTTACATTTTCTTTGTGAACCACGTCATTCTTATAAAAATAGCCATTAAAAAGCACAAGGACTTAAGACCCAACCACACAGAGCCGTCGCAGCAGAGAAAACCCAAGACATTCACTAGAATGTGTCCAAAAACAGCTTAGAAGGGTTCCCAGCAAACCTCTCAAGTCTTTCATAATAATTCATGTCTTAGGAAAAAAAAAAATCACTTGCTGATTTTTCTGCACCCTCCCTTAGTGACAAAAATTCACATTTCACAATACACTGGGTGTCCCTGGGAGAGGGGGCGAGCCTTCACTGAGTCACCCACGCACTGAGGGACAGGCACCAAGGACCGCGAGGGTTTGGGAACAACAAGCCCCAGGATGTCAACGCTGACAAGCGGTAGGGCCAACACCTCTCCAGCTGTGCCCCTTCCCTCCCCTGTGCGAGGAAAGATTCCAGAATATGTCATGTCGACTCAAACCCAACATAAAGAAAGAAACCCAAGAGTAGTAGGACGTTTGTGTGTGTCTGCCAGGGTGGGCGGAGGTCTCAGGTGTGAGCGTGGGAAGCCGACAAGCAGTACTGCCGGCGTGCGGCCTGGCGGGTGTGGCTGGTTCACCAGAGGCAGAGCTGCCCTGGGAAGCACCGCTGTCGGTGCGGGAGAGCAGGCACAACGCGGCTTACCAGACAGCAGGAACGCTCCCCTCTGCAGAGCCCCGAGGCTCTCAGTCAACATGTTTTTCCACGTCAAACCCCTGGTGGCCAGATAATTCTGTAACAGGGAAACGGGCAAGAGAAGAAACACAAGCTTGGAGAAAGAAACACTAAAATGGCAAAAAGGATTGACATTTCATAAAAGGCCCTGGAAGGTGGGTAAAGCCAAGCACCTAAACGTGGTGGGCACTTGCAGAGGGCGAGCACTGCGTGCAGTTAGGGGGCCTGCTTCCAGGACCACAGCCTGGACGGCCCAGGTAGCCTCGAGGACCAGGAGGCCTGGGACAGACGTGGTATCACATCCACACACTACTGCACAAGATTTTTGTCCAAGGTGCTTCTTCTGAGTCTCAAAAGGCAGGCTAGCTTCACAACCTCGAGCGTAAGAGGTAACACACTCTCTCTGAAATTCTGCAAAGACATTCCTACCACAGGAGCAGCGAGACACCTAACCTTGGCCGGAGTGGCCACAGTGCAGAACAGGCCCATGACCACGTGACAAGGAAGCCAGGGTCTGGATCTGTGCTCTGCCCTCAAGACACGTGGAGCTGCTTGGCTCCTTCTGTGCAAACCTACAAGAAAGGCCCTGTGGACATCTAGCCTGAGTACCGCCGTGCTGAGGTGCCCGCCATTCACCCTGCGGCCGAGGCCGCACATGATCCAGGTGAAGGCAAGGCTCCTGGCAAGGGACTGATGTGCACGTTAAGCACTGAAGTTCTAAAAGCCGGCTGCCCCCTGCAACGCGGGAAGAGAGCGAGGGGCAGTCCTGGTTCCACCCGAGGGCCGGCCGCGCCCTGCCCCACTCCGCGCAGGCCGAGCAGGAGCTGGAACTGTGGGACACAATTCCTGTGGCTTCCTGTGTGGCGGGTGTGAAGGAATACCTATTTGGGGGGAGTATAGGGATAAGCAGATACAGTGGCGGCACTAGTCAGAAGTGCAGGGTCATGAGGTCACTGGCGGGCCCTGGAAGGCCTCCCGCTGGCCTCGCCGCGCCTGTACCTTCAGGACATCCGACTCGTAGTTGTTGTTGCTCAGCACCCCGTCCAGACACCGGTCGCCCAGGTTGAGTTCTGTCAGGACGGAGGGAAGCAGTGTTATCCGTTTCATACACACTTTACAAAAGCACCGTTCACCCAACAGTTAAGATAACCAAATTTCCTTCATTACGGAGTCTACAAAGAATAAAAAGTTCCATGACAAAATACAACTTCAAACAGAGAAAAAGTAAAAGGACTTCCATTCCACTCCCCCCAGAAACAGCCAGTCTGTGCAGCCCCTGGTCTGGGGTCGTGAAGTCCGGACACGATTTTTTAGTGGGGGTGGTCCTTGTGCATGACTCAGCGTCCCCCTCACTGACGCTCGCAAACCTACGCAGACCACCAGGGAAAGGGGCCAACTCATGGTGACCAACGTGGCCTCTCCCTCCTCGGGCACACGGCTAGCCCAGCACTGGCCTCAAGTGCACGAGAGAACAGGGGAAGGTGGCGGCGATCGACGGCAGGGCCAGCATTACCGCAGAACGGGGCCAGGCAGCCGAGGCAGCCGGTCCGGGCGCAGCCCCAGTACAGGTGGCAGAAGGGCTGCAGGCAGATGGCACCTGCGGACACAGAGCACAAGCACCGGTCACGCCATCCAGCGAGGAGAAGGCTCAAGGGACTGGTAAATAAATGACAAGCTCGATTTTCATAGTGATCCAAAGACTGTAAATTAAAGCACCATGTAGTTAATCCGTTAGACTTTAAAGTGACACCTTGGACCCGGGTTCAATCCCTAGTCAGGGATCTGCGGTCCAGAAAGCCACACAGTGAACAGAATAGAATGGAATAGAATAGAATAAAATGACACATTGGAGAACTACTGTGGGGACACACGTCAGATACAAGATCCAGAAAGAGAGCCCCCCGTGTGTGTAAACTTAGTGTATGACGGGGGCGGGGTTATCAACCGGTGGGAAAAGATAGATTATTCAACGTGGTCCCGCAGAGACACCTGACGACGCAGGTGGAAACAGAGCTGCGCCCTTACTTCACACCACACAGAGAAGTCCACGACACTCTTGAAACCTGAGCTGGAAGGACACACAGGAGCGGCTCCGAGGTGGGGAGGGGCGCCAGGGAGACGGCGCACACCCACACCCTCACTCACACTGCTGGGGGGCGATGCGGGGGTCCCGCTCGCGCTCCGCCCTCCGGTCGGGCATGGGCTGGAAGCAGCAGGTGCATATGGCGTGGCTTCCTTGCAGGGCACACACGTAGTCCTGGGCTGTGGAACAGATAGGACGCTCAGGCTGGTGCCGCCAGCACACGGGCAGCAAGAGCGGCTCAGACCACACCTAGAGGGGCAGCTGTAAGGTATGCATGAGGACACAGACCTACAAGAAAATGCGGACAGAACTCAGGCCTATTTTCCTACAGCCAAGTGACGGTCTACCACTCAAACTAAGAAGTTTAAATAGATTGAAAAATGACCGAAGTTATCTCCTGGTTCAGTAGTTGTAGCAAGATTTCAAAGATCACATGAAGGTTTTTTACCATTTCCCATAAAGGAAGGACAGCCCAGAGAACAGTAAAGCGATTTCTCTAGTCCCTGCTGGCTGACCCTGGACCAGGAGCTGTGTCCACGTGGCCCGGCCCCCCGTCACTCACGCACCGCACGAGGCTCTGCCTGTGCACACTGCATTACGGTCCCAGTGGGGCCTTCCACACGCTGCCCCAGCCATCCCTACCTGAGGGGCCCACAAGGAAGCCCCCAAGAGCCATGGCACAGCATCGTGGAAGATGGTTAAGAACGCGGCTCTGGGTCGCAATCCTTAGGTCAGTGGCCTCTTGACAGGCTCAGGCTGACGGTGGCAGAGAGGCCAGGCCCTACAACGCAGGACCACAAACAACAGTCCACGTGTCCACCTTCCCTTTCTCGAGGGCACCTGGGGACCTGCCCACTGAAACGGGCATCGAACAGATAGCTCAGGGCGGCTCTGGTAACATCATGTCCTGTTGCTGGAAAGAGGCCAGTCCCTCACTGGAGGGGCCTGTGTGTGATGGTCCTTTTGGCTTTGGTGTGAGCACCACGGGGGATGCCGACTGCCCTGAGGTAGTGGGCTGGGCTGGGCGGGGAGTAAGTGTTAGAATCAGGACTGAATCCTTGGGTGTGTCCAAGAGCCGAGGCCCACAAATGAAGTTAATTATTTGGTTTCTTAGCTCCAAACAGGTTATGAGAAGCAACGAGCCATTCGAGCAGAGAGGAGCCCGCAGAAGTGCCACCCGCTTCCCGAATGGTCGGGACAGCATGGAAGGTGTGGCTGTCTCACCTGTCGTGATGCTGGCGGACGTCGATGGTGCATCCCCAGGGGCCTGAGGTGCCCCTGGCTCACTGCCGGGCCCTGGGCAGGGAAGGGGCCGCCCCGCCTGCCTGCGGTACTCGGGGCACTGTCTGCACACGATGTACGGCTGACTGCAAGGGAAGAAAACCCGGAGCTTGGAGGAAAGAGGAGACACCTGCTCTGGCCGTGTGTAAGGGTGGTGGCAACGACGGCCCAGCCCTGGTGACGGGACAAGACCCAGATACTCGCTCACCGGCCTTGTCCTTCCTGCATGCCTCAGCTCTGCACCAGGTGCTGCACCCAGTGTGTGCAGAAGGGAAGGATGGCTCGGCGCACATCCTGCACAGCAGCAGTCGGCAGGCTCTCCTCCCCGCCACCTCCCAGCCCCCCTTTCCCGCACGTTCCCAGAGCCCTCGGCCACTCCTGGGGTACTGAGATGTCTTCTCCCTGCCCCTCGCCCCACTGAGCCATCCCTGGGGGCAAAGCCACCCTGTCTCCACACTGGGCAGGACGCGCTCTCACAGGTTTGATGCCCGCCCAGTGCACACCCTTCCTTTTGTTAAAATCTGAGCAGAACACGCCAGGGCTGGATGCCGCTGTCAGCAGGGGCTTTCACCCAGCTGTACGCACTTCAGCTGAGCTTTCAAATCTGCAGATGGTAAAACAGAATCTGCAGGAAAGGGACGCACGGACTCTCCCCTCATCTCAGTCAGAGGACGCCTGCCCAAGCCTGCCACCAATGGGAAGGACAGGCGAGACCTGACTAGAAAATGCAGAAACACTGAAGACATTCAGCCTCATATGTAAGAAAAACATATAAATGGGAATAAGATACCTGTTTGTCCCATTACTCTGAGTGTCGCAGGCATCATTGCTGTCCCTCTGCATACCCTGTGGGGCACCAACACCAGGACTCTCTGACAGGCATTTCATGACAGATGCCAGATCCAGCAAGGCGTCCCCTCAGTGAGACTACTGACCTGAGCATCCTACTTCCATGTACTTATCTCCAAGAAATGACTGGACATGTGCACTGAACTGTAAATGCACGCCATGCACTGCAGCTTTGTTCGGAATTCAAAATATTACAAAGAAATGTTTTAAACGGTAAAAATATAAGTATGTATGACTACACGTGTGTATGGCCAGATAAATACGTAATAAAATGTTCACACAAACCAAAAGTGATTTTTGGTTTTCTTTTTGTTTGACCATTATGTGCTAAATTTGGGGGAAAGAAACAAAGATAATAAACTGAGGAGCGGGGTAGCTGTTTTGTCTTTTTAAATTTTATGGCCTCAACACAAAAATTCATACCCTGGACTTCCAAGTCTGGAAACATCAACATTCTACAGCAGAGGGCTTCCCTGGTGGTGCAGTGGTTAAGAATCCGCCTGCCAATGCAGGGGACATGGGTTCGAGCCCTGGTCCGGGAAGATCCCACGTGCCGTGAAGCAACTAAGCCCGTGCGCCACAACTACTGAGCGTGCGCTCTAGAGCCCGCAAGCCACAAATACTGAGACTGCGTGCCACAGCTACTGAAGCCTGCGCTCTAGAGCCCGCGAGCCACAACTACTGAGGCCATGCGCCACAACTACTGAGCCTGCGCTCTACAGCCCTCAAGCCACAACTACTGAGCCCGTGCGCCACAACTACTGAGCCTGTGCTCTAGAGCCTGTGAGCCACAACTACTGAACCCGTGGGCCTAGAGCCTGTGCTCCGCAACAAGAGAAGCCACCTCAATGAGATGCCCGCACACTGCAATGAAGAGTAGCCCCAGCTCGCCACAACTAGAGAATGCCTGTGTGCAGCAACGAAGACCCAACGCAGCCAAAAAATAAATAAAATAAATAAATTTATGAAAAAAAACCCAACATTCTACAGCAGATAAAATAAGGTCTCCTAGGGCTTCCCTGGTGGTGCAGTGGTTGAGAGTCCGCCTGCCGACGCAGGGGACACGGGTTCGTGCCCCGGTCCGGGAAGATCCCACATGCCACGGGGCGGCTGGGCCCGTGAGCCATGGCCGCTGAGCCTGTGCGTCCGGAGCCTGTGCTCCGCAAGGGGAGAGGCCACAACAGTGAGAGGCCTGCATACCGAAAAAAAAAAAAAAAATTGTCTCCTAGGATTGCACCCTCTGCCAGGTGACTGTGGCTTTTCTACAATAACCTCCTAACAGATGATAAATACTGCAACTTACGGTGCAGGACATATGATCACTAGACAAGCTACAGAGAGTGAGTGTGCTTCTGCAGAGTCTGTCTCAGCCTGTGAATCAAGGCACTTGATGATGACTCAGCAAACAAAAGGGTGTCACTTACTGTGGTGATCCTCTCACAGTAATTAAGCCAAAGCACTATGCTGTCCACCCTGAACTTACATAGTGCGGTATGTTAGTTATATCGTAATAAACTAGAAAAAATATACAGATAAGCAACAAAATAATAGAATAAATATTCCACATATACCAAAAAAAAGGGGCTGTCGCAGGAGGCAGGGCCGTGAGCAAGCCTCACCACAGTCACCTGGGCCACAGCGTCGCACCTCAGCAGCGGCCCAGACCAGCAGGTCCTGGGGAGTGGTCAGACCCGCCCCGCCCGCCCCGCCCGCCCCGCCCCCACGAGGCTCACCTGACATCCGAGGACTCGCTGTCCACGTCCGACAGCTCCAGCAGGTCCTCGGAGCTCCCCTCCTCGTCGGAGAAGGCCCTCCTGACCTTGGGCTGCAGCATGTCCTGCGTGATCCTGTTCCTGGCGGCCATGCTGCGCACGTCCTCCTCACTGCGCCTCTTGTCCGGGTGCTGCAGCAGATATGCCTCCACCAGGTTGTTGAGGATGTGGTTTTTACAGATCCGCTCCACTGGACAGCGGCAGGTGGGGCACAGGGCAGAGCGCTCCATCCAGCCCGAGTAGCAGGCAGCGCAGAAGGTGTGCATACAGGGCTGCAGGCTGAGGGCACAGGACGGGCACTGGGTGTGAGAAGCAGGGACCCAGAGTCATGCTGCCTCTTTCCCTGAAGGAGGACGTGGCCCTGCTCAGACTGAGGTTCGGGTAAAAACAGAAGAATGGGCCAACTGCCCCCCGCCTCCCGCCCCCCGATCTTTCGGCTCCGCAGGGCCTCAGGCCTGTGCTCTGGGGCGCCCCACCCACGCCGTGGTGGGGCCTGTGGCTGGCGGGGCTGCACCTCGGCTCACGCAGGGGCACGCTGCCTGCCTTCCACGACCCTCCTGAGAAGCAGTCCCTGCGCAAAAACACGGCGTTCGGCTACAACTGCTTCATCTGTGCGCTTGCCAGCTACAAGAGACTGGGGCCACGTGGCAATCTGTGCTCCAGGAGGGCCAGGGACCACTGGGGGCCAGGGCCACCAGGAACGGGAAGAGCGGAGACACTGGGTGTGGGTGGCAAAGACCCGCGTTTATGCCGAACTGTGGACAAATTCTTAAGTTCCCACAGAGAAGCAAAGAGAGATCTTTGTTCTGGCACCTTCGCTCCACCTTAACTACCGTGTTTCCTTAACCACGAGATGCTGGCCACTCGGTACAGCTCCCCTGCTCTAGCTGAGGTGGACCTGGCGTCACTGAGGTCAGAGCCACTGCACGCGTCTCGCGGGCTCCTGTGCAGCGTCAGTCACCGGGCCCGGCTTTCAGCTCGTCAGCCGCACAAGGAGAACGGCTACGGTAACCTCGGCGGGCCTGACGCAGAGGCCAGCCCCGTCTGCGGCCCCGCGGGCCCTGTGGGCGCACCTCACACAGTCGTGCAGCAGGTCCTGGGCCTGACGCAGAGGCCAGCCCCGTCTGCGGCCCCGCGGGCCCTGCGCGCGCACCTCACACAGTCGTGCAGCAGGTCCTGGCAGATGATGCACGTGAGAGTCTCCTCCATCTTGTCTGGCTTCACGGTCGCAGCTCTGACGTCGAGGGTACTGTGGGGGTCTCTGCCCGGGTCCGTGACCAGGGGCAGGTTCAGGGCGGGCTCCCCGTCTGCAAGGGAAAGGGACACGTTCTCAACATCATGACCATGGAGGAAGTGCACTCCATCTCTTGGTTTTACAGATGTCTTAACCTGTGGACAGGAGACCCAGTCCTCCCTGTATTTTTTTTTTAATCTTTAAATTTTACTTATTTATTTACTAGCCACGCTGCGGGGCATGTGAGATCTTAGTTCCCCGACCAGGGATCGAACCCACGCCCCCTGCAATGGAAGCTCGGAGTTGTAACCACTGGACCACCAGGGAAGTCCCCTCACTGTATTTGTTTTTTTAACATCTTTATTGGAGTATAATTGCTTTACAACGGTGTGTTAGTTTCTGCTTTATAACAAAGTGAATCAGCTACATGTATACATATAACCCCGTATCTCCTCCCTCCTGCTTCTCCCTCCAACCCTCCCTATTCCATCCCTCTAGGTGGTCACAAAGCACTGAGCTGATCTCCCTGTGCTATGTGGCTGCTTCCCACTAGCTATTTTACATTTGGTAGTGTATATACGTCCATGCCACTCTCTCACTTCGTTCCAGCGTACCCTTCCCCCTCCCCGTGTCCTCAAGTCCATTCTCTAAGTCTGCATCTTTATTCCTGTCCTGCCCCTAGGTTCTTCAGAAATTTTTTTTTTTTAAGATTCCATATATATGTGTTAGCATATGGTATTCATTTTTCCCTTTCTGACTTACTTCACTCTGTATGACAGACTCTAGGTCCATCCACCTCACTACAAATAACTCAATTTCGTTTCTTTTTATGGCTGAGAAATATTCCATTGTATATATGTGCCACATCTTCTTTATTCATCTGTCGATGGACACTTAGGATGCTCCCATGTCCTGGCTATTGTAAACAGAGCTGCAATGAACATTTTGGTACATGACCCTTTTTGAATTACGGTTTTCTCAGGGTATATGCCCAGTAGAGGGATTGCTAGGTCGTATGGTAGTTCTATTTGTAGTTTTTTAAGGAACCTCCATACTGTTCTCCATAGTGTCTGTATCAATTCACATTCCCACCAGCAGTGTAGGAGGGCTCCTTTTCTCCACACCCTCTCCAGCATTTATTGTTTGTACATTTTTTGATGATGGCCATTCCCTCACTGTATTTTAAAGGGCATTTTTACAAAGGTTCAAAGTAAGTCTCATAATCCAGTATGTTTAAGTTTTGCTTTATAATAGTTAACAGCATAAAAAAGACACTCAGGATACACGGGTGAGAGATAAAGGCCAGGTGTCAAATAGCATTTGTGTGTAAAGTCATTTTTGTTTAAACAAACAAAAAATGTGACCCATATGCACACAGGAAAGTGCTGGAAAATACAGACCCTCAAATGTTACCAGGAGCTTAAATTTTTTTTTTTCTGCCAGTGTGTTTTACTTTTTTTATAATCAGAGATTAAATTTATTTTTAATTAAAAAAATACTTACAATTTAAAAAGTCAAATATTTAAAAGAAAACCAAAGCAGCAGCCCTCTGCTCCAGCCTGTCCTCAGCTTCACCCTCCCTCCTTTGGGGAAACAACTTTCATGTCTTCTGCTTCTTCTGGTCTGGACCTCTGTGTTTCTGAATTGTCATGCTACGTTTAGGCTGATGGATTTTAGACATCATCTCCTGACATCCATTAAAGCAGAGAAGGACTCTGCCCCTCTGGGTCTCCTTCCCAATATTATTCTAACACAATTATTTGTTCAGTATATTGTATTTATATTATTATGTTTAAATATTCACTGCTCACACAGTATAGTTTTCTTCCTTATACAATTTTTCATTTCTCATAGAGTTAAAAGTGGCTCCATTTTCATACTTATGTTTTTGTACCTGTTGCTGACTCATCCCACACCTCCCCAGGCCAATCAACTCAATTTTCCACTCAATACATCAGATAATGCAGTTTCTTTCCGAGGGCCTCCCTCCTGTCACACTGCCCCAATCCAGGGGAAGCTCTCAGGCCTGCCTCACAGCTACTGTCCTCCCAACAACATTCCCAAAAGTTTTTACAATCTTTTTAACTTTGACTTTTAAAGTATAGATTTTTCTCAAAATCACCTTTAACGTGAAGGTTCAAACTATCACTTAAAGATAATATACTCTTAAAAACTGGCTGCTGTATCAGAACAGAGCTGCAACCCCAGACTGTGGTCTCCAGACCAAGAGCATATCCTGACAGTAAACACAGTTCAATCCCGACGGTGCAGACAGGAAAGAAAAGGCCCAGATTGCCATCTGGAAGATGCTGAGGTACCACAGGTGTCAGCTGAAGACAGGGTCCTCCGACTTCTGCAGATGGTGGGGCCCCAACAAGCTCAGATGGGACGGTGCTGCCGGGGCGCCAAGGCTACACGCAACCACTGGACTCTGACCTGCTTTTACTCTCTTCTTAACGGGCTCCAAGTCCTCCTGGTCCTTGGGTTCCGACAGAGAAAAGGACGCCCCCTCTCTTGCTGGGAGAGCCAAAGGGAAGATGACGACTTCATCACTTGCCACAGATGGACCACACCCTTTTGGGGAGACGTCTGCACCTCTCGAGCCTGTGAGAGGGACAAACAAGAGACATCCTGATTCACCTGCCTCAGAAGAAGAGACAGCAGTTCAAAGCATCACTGATTCAAACCAGGCGCAGGTAATCCAAGATGTCGTTAAAAAACAAACAAACGGAAGGGTTCACTTTGTGTGATTTTTACAGTATATGAATTATAACCTGTGAAGAATACGACAGTATTGTAGTCCCTGGCCTTCAGCCTGTCTCTTGGGGATGGAACAAGACATTTACTCCTACAGAAATCTTACTACTGACAGCCTGATGCCTGACACCACCTCTGAACTCCTCCGTGGCTTGTCTGTCTCCATAACAATGCAAGGCAGGATTAGCGAACAAAGGGCAACGCAGCTATCACCCTGAGATCCCCATCTCACCGGAGCTGGAGGGAGGCCCTCGCCCTGCAGAGGTGGGCTCCATGGAAGAGGTAGAGGCCGTGGGGAAGAGGTCCGATGTGGACGTTGATGGCTGTGGTTCCTCAAAGCACACCTGAGTGGCGGGTGGCGATGGCAGGACCTGGGGATCCTGGGGGTCGTCGCCTCGCCCTGCACCTGAGGTATCTTTGGTCACGTGGAACACGTTTTCTTTATTAGCTTCTGTAAGCACAAAGAAGCAGGAGCATAACACAGTCGGGGCGCAGGGGGAGCCGCTGCGTCAGGAATACATTCCAGCGGATGAAGAGTCAACGCATGCACCCGCTCCTTTGCGAAAATCTCACTTACCGAAGGAGTCTTGCGTTACGCCTTGCTTTTCATGGAAGGATTCGTAGAGGTATGCCACATCTGAAGGAAATTAACCGAACCGGAGTGGCGTTTGCCACACGTCAAGAGAGCCCATCTTTCTCTTCTGCTCCCTCCCATCACCTCACGGTCACTTTGCCCTTGTTGACTAGTTCGACTTCTCAGCTAGTAACCACATCCCCCGGTTTAAGGGATTTTTAAAGCAAGTGATCCAAAACATCTGAACCAAACTTAAATAAGCCTCAGAAAACCATCCGGCGTCAGGAGGCAGACTAAGGCAAGCAAAGCGATGAGGAGGAGTGAGCCTGTATCTTGTCATTTCAAACCACCAGGACCGGACACAAGATCCTTCCCTGTGGCCGGGGGCTGGCTTTGACTGCTGAGGACAGTCTAGGGGATACCCGCCCTCTTCTTCCTATTTCCGGGGTAACCTTCGAAGGACTCCCCTAACTCTCCCTGTCCTGCATCATTCTTCTCCCGCCAACACAGGCGCAGATGCTCAGAGCTGGAAAAGCCCTCACGGAATATCCCATCTATCCTTTGCTGTTTCCCGTAAAGCCTCCCAAAGCAGAGCTGTCCGTGGCCTCCAGCCCCCATTCTAGGCCTTATTCTCCTCACTCAGGTGCCCTCCTCACCGCCCCCCCGCACCCCGTCTCCCTGGCTACCATATCGAGACTGTGGCTCATGGCCACAGTGGCATTTCTTAAGAATGGCTGGGGCTCAGTCCACGAGGTCAACACTCCCATTCTTCAACAGACGCTACCCACACCAAGAATGTACATGAACGAAAAAGGGGACGCAGCTAGCACTAACATTCCTTCAGGAAATGCCTGCTTCAATAGCCTCTTCCCACAATGCTTCCCCGCTGTGGCAGGTCCCTGCTGCACCACCCGTGAGTCCAGCCCAGGAACCGCCCCTCCCTTACTGTGTTCTGGCTCATTCTTCCTGTACACCAAGTAGATGACGTCCCCAGTCTGTAAAGGGCAAGTCTGCTTCTTAACAACCTTCAGCTTGTTAATTACTGTTCCGTTGGTGCTGTAGGGACAACAAAAATCCAATTTATCCTACTTAAAACAACTCGGAGTTAAAATTTTCCTTTTCTACAGCCAGTAGGAAAGCAGTTCAATACTACCACTTTGCAAATGACAGAACACTCATAGGAATGATGTAAATACTCGTGCCACCTTATAATTCTCTTGAGAAGAACCTTGCCTGTTGCCCCCTCACTCACAGCCCAATGGTGTGTCAAGTGTTTTAACGCCTCCGCTGTGCCAGCCCCACGTTCTCCTCCTGGTGGAGCCCTGGACGCCCACCAGCAGCACGTGCTCTGATTCCCAGCTTCTCTCTTGCTTCTGCACCACGCTCTGTCGACAGGCCTAACCCTGCTCCGGCAGCCGCGGCCCAGCTCAGTTCACTCCTCACATGAGCACTGACCCTCCTACGACATGGGCTCTGGGCAAAAGCAAATCGACGCAGGGCTACCGAGCAGAAGATAGCGCGGTCCCTGCTGCTGGGAAGTCACTCCAGTTAATCAGGGACCACAGTGCCTGATGGGAAGGCACGGCCAGGAGACACCGGGACCTCGGTCAGGCGGGACAGGAGGCACCTCCCTGAGGAGCAGCTCCCGCAGGCAAGGGGAAGAGCGCACCGGACAAAAGCCAAACTCGGCAACTGAGCAAGCCCTCCCCGCCCCTTTCCAATTTCAGGCACTCAGTCCACATGGGCCCCAACTCCACGGCCCCACTCCTAAGGCCCCCAGTGCTGAAGACGCGTCGTCACCTTTCCCTCTGAGCAGACTGCCACTACTTTAGACTTCTGTAAAGGGCCAGGCAGGAAATAGTTCAGGCTGCGCGGTCAGGCTGTCTCCGTCCCAACTCCTGCAACCAACAGGTGGCAGGTCCCTGGAGGGCTGGGCTGCCTTCCCAGTAAAGCCCCACTTACAGAGACCAGCAGAGCTGCTGCAGCACTGCCGCGGCCTCTGCTGCCAGGCTCTCCCCACGACCTATCCTCAAGCTCTTTCTAACCCAGAAGTCTGATTTCACTTTTCCGTTTAAACCCCTCAGTGTCTCTTCACTGCTCTCAGGCTAACGTCCAGTCTCTCCAGCGTGGACGTCGGGGTCTTCCTGATTGCACCTCGGGGCCTCTGCACCTGCGGCTCCTCCCACCTGGAACACCCCTGCCCCTCCAGCCACCTCGGCCAAGGAAGGCAGCAGCCTCTAGAAGCTGGAAAGGACAGAGGATGGCTTCTCCCCTAGAGCCCCCATAAGGAGCTGACGCCAATGAGACCTGAGATGGACTTTGACCACCCAGGCCTGTAAGATCACAGATTTGTGCTGTTTTAGCCACTGAGCCTGTGGTAATCGTTACAGCAGCCTTGGGAAGCACATACTATCCTGTGGCCAGGGTGGGAGAGCCAGGGCCTGAGGCAGAAAGAAGACTCTGGAACCAGCACTGTTACTGTACATTGTGCTGAGAAATACAGGACTTGACCTGCTACCTATCAGAGGAGGAAAAGCAGCATCCGTTCTTCCTAATAAAACCAAATTCCTGGTCTTCTATCCCTCAAACTGCTACTTACCAAAGAATCTCATAGCACTTGACCTTCACAACAATAAAAAAAATCACCTTGTGGGAAAGGCGTGTTCTCAACACACTGCTGGATGGCCGTCCGCCACTCACACCTTCCACCCAGCATTCCTTCCCATAAACTTACCCCAGGAAAATCATCAGACATGAATGGAAAGAGTTTTGGAGGAGAGTCACTGCAGGGTCATTTATAATAAGAAAAAGTCAAAATAATAACTTTCCATCAGTAAGGGAGCTGACAAGTTATTATATAATAATGAAAAAGACGAGATGGACCTAGACATACGGACGTGATGAGCACTCTGCAAACATTCCAAGTAAAATAGATACACAGTATAACAGTATAATCTCATTAATACAAAATAAATATGTATGTATTGTGTGGGTGAGTGGAATTTTGGAAAGCTTTTCACTTTCATGTACTACTTATGTGGTATAATAATAATAAAAAAAAAGAAAGACCTCTTGATTTGGGGAAGTCTAACTTGAATAGGTTTGCAAGAACCCAAAATGTATCACTGCCTTTTAAGTCTTATTTCTGAGCTATTTTTGCTTTAACCTGAATACATTTAAGAACGGTCACAGACACCAAAGTGTCACTAAGTAGCCCATCCTGGAAACCAGAAAATACATCTTCCAATACCCGGAGACCCTATCGGACTACTGAGCTATAGAAAGCAGGCCCTTGTCTCTTCTCTGCACTCACTGGCTTCAAGTCGGCTTCCTGAAGCTACAAGAGGAAAGAAGTTCAGAAAGAGCTTACCTGGTATCTTCCAGCGACACCTGACCAGATTTTTCATCCACTATAATTTTACAGTGATCTCCAGAGACCAGTTTATTGCCGGGGAATGAAAGGTCACAACCTAAAACAGTGAGGGGGGCGTGCTGGATACGACCGTGGGTACCGGGCATAATACCGCCCTTTGCTTAAACAAAGCATGCGGCTGGAAGTCAAGACCCATGTTGTACCCACTTACGGAGACAGCACTTAATCAAGTACAAAGAAACTTTTAAAAAAGCATTTAAGTGTTAATCCAAAGTAAGGGACAGGGACTATGTCTTGAACCTTTCTGACTCCTCCTTACCTAGAGGATATGCGCCATCAACACCTCCAGCTACACATCAGCTGCTTCTTGGTGACATTTTTACAATATGCACGCATATGCAGATAGCCTGATAAGTATTACAGAACTTTAAAAAAACTATGGGGCTTATTAAATATCTTCAGTATCTTAGTCCTTAATTTCTTCTGTGTAACCTAAGCTTTCATAAATCATCACAAAATTAAAGCAATGACAGAGTCACAGAAAATATGAATGAGTAAATTATCATAGGCACATGTAAGCATTTAAGAAAATTTAAAACAGAAGGGGGATGCATCTATAGCTCAATACAATTGTTATACCCTCATCAAATCCAAGAGGAAAACCCTCAAATGCTTTGTTCTCTCCTTAAATCAAAAGAATAAAAGCGGGCTTCCCTGGTGGCGCAGCGGTTGAGAGTCCGCCTGCCGTTGCAGGAGACATGGGTTCATGCCCTGGTCCGGGAAGGTCCCACATGCCGCGGAGCGGCTGGGCCTGTGAGCCATGGCTGCTGAGCCTGCGCATCCGGAGCCTGTGCTCCGCAACGGGAGAGGCCATAACAGTGAGAGGCCCGCGTACGGCAAAAAAAAAAAAAAAAAGAATAAAAGCTTTCAGGAGTGTTTTAATACTGAGTCACTAATCTCCTTATAACAGGTTTGCACCATAGCTACTAAGGTTTATAGTACCTTTATTTTATTTTGGGCCGCGCCCCGCAGCTTGCAGGATCTTAGTTACCTGACCAGGGATTGAACCCATGCCCTCGGCAGTGAAAGTGCAAAGTCCTAACCACTGGACCGCCAGGTAATTCCCTACAGTATCTTTATTTTTTAATAACCAAACGTGGGAAGCAGTACTGGTACCCGTCAACTGGTGGTGAATTAATAAACACACTGCAGAACATCATCCAGCAACAAAAAGGAACAAACTACTGATATATGTAACTGCCAAGGATGAACCTCAAAAGCACCAACCAAGGGAAGGCAGCCAGACCCAAAGACTGTGCTGCAATACAGTGTGATTCCCCTTAGACGGCATTCTTAGATGGTCTCCTTGCAGCCCCAGACCCAGGCTGGTCACCAGGCTTTGTCACCGGAGTGGGGTTTTACTAGGCTTCTCCACACCTGAACATCTGCATTCCAACTGAGAACTGAAATACCTTTGCTAAAGTTCTACTGTTGGTATTTGCCCTGCTTGTCGTTCAGTTGGTTACTCTCTCCATGGTTGGTACACATCTCTGCCACTCCCCGAGAATGGGAAGCTCTTTGGGAAGGCGAGAACCCCTGCATCCTTCCACACACGTCAACTCAGCTCTCCCTTTTCCTCAAAATAAGGCCTTGTATATAGCAGGCGTGCAATAGTTTTAAAATAAATCTAGTTCTACAACCTGAGACCCTATCCCCCAAAGTGACTGTATTTAGAAAGAAGGCCTGTAAATGATAAAAGTTAAATGACATCATTAGGGTGGGGCCTTCATCTGATAGGGCTGAGGCATTTATAAGAGGGAGACGCCAAAGATCTCTTGGTCCAGCAGGCCAGGACACAGCGAGAAGGCAGCTGCCTGCAATCCAGGAAGAGGGTTCTCACCAGGAAACAAACTGACTGTCACCGTGATCTTGGACTTCCTAGACTCCAGAACTGTGAGAAATATACTTCTGCTGTTTAAGCTTCGTGATCTGTGGTATTTTGTTATGGCAGCCCAGGCGAACTACGTTTTGCTGGGAAGGTTAATATATTCAAGGAAAGGACTTCCATTAAGAGTCAACTCAACAACACATTTTTGCTCCTTGTATCAGCATGTCAAATGATACTACAGTGTTGTGTTATAACAACAATGGCTAACATTAAGTGCTAACTCTTAGGCAGGCTCCTTCTAAGCACTTCACTCACGATCTCCTTTAATCTTCACAGTGACCCCATGAAGTAGCTACAAAGGCACCAGAAGGTAAATTGGCCCAAAGCAGGTTATGCGGTGGTGGTGATGCTGGTGGCCTAGGGGGCATGAGGGTGGTGGTCTCCAGGCTTCTGCTCTTCACCAAACTTCCATTCACACCAAGTAAAGACAATACATCTTGAAAAGTTTCCAATGATATGTAAATATTTTTAAAGTTGTAAAAACAACAAAAAAAAATTAACTTGATATTGGGATTTAAGACTGCCTCCCCAAAAAACCCCAACCAAAAACAGGTACAGGTGCATGATGATGGGTAAAATGAAACCAAAGAACATTTGCTTTTAAACACTAATCTTTCTCATTATCTCTTGCTTAAAATATAAAGTCAATGTGACAACTTATTAATTTGCAGAAAAACGAAATATTTTGTTGGCCTGATCAGTGTACTTCACTCCCAGTAGGAAAGCTACAAGGGAGGTTAAATCACCAGATGGCCGCTAGGAGTTTAGAGGCAGCAAGCGTGGGGGGGTGGGGCTCTTCCTCTCACTAGTTACAGGACTTTCTTCAAGGCCGTAGCTTCCCACGTTCATTACATCAACAAATATTTGAGCAGCTCTATTCTAGGAGCTGGGACTTGAGATCTTTTTTTTTAAATGTAGCTGCCTACGGCTATAAATTTCCCTCTGAGCACTGCTTACCTGCATCCTCTAAGTTTTGGTACATTAAATTTTTATTTATCTCAAAGTATTTTCTAATTTCCCCTTTGATTTCCTCTTAGACCCACTGGTGGGTTAAGAGTGTTATTTAATTTCCACATATCTGTGGATTTTCCGGTGTTCCTTCTGCTAACTTATTTCTAATTTCACTTCATTAAGGTCAGAGAAGATGCTTTGGGTAGTAATACCCTTGAGAAAACCGCATTCCAGGAGATAAATCATTGCACCTACTTCATAACGTTGCAGTGAAAATTAAATAACCTGCATGAAACACGCAGAAGTAACTGGGCCGACCAATACGTGAATAAACGGCAGCTGTTACACGACGGCCCATTCCCCCGGAAAAACCGGGCAGCAGAACGCGCCGCGCCCAGGAGCCTCCCACAGCCCAGTGGGCCCGGTCTCGCCCAGCCCCCGCCCTCAGGTCCCGGCTCCAGTCCCCCAGCACTCGGACCCCGTCGCCCGCCCCCATCCCGGGTCCCCGGTCCCCACCCCCGTGCCCGGACCCGTCCCCGGCTCGCCCCCAGTCCGTCCCACGACCCCATGCCCGCTCCCCGCCCCGCACCTCTTCTCCGCCCGATGGTCCACTCCCGTTTCCTCAGGAGGACGTGCGGCTCGCCCTCCTCGGCGCCCAGGCGGAGAAGTCTCCCCCACGGCTGCTGCTGCGGCGGCTGCTCGCCTTCCCCCGGCCGCTCCATCGGCTTCACATCTGACGAGACCCGGAAACGTCGGGTGAGACCCGGCCCGCGAAGGCAGAGGCTGCGGCCCGCCGCTCCTCCTCGGCGCCCGCGCCACGCCGCCGCGGCCCGCGCCGCCAGCCCCCCACCCGGGTCCCGACGGCCGCCCGCGCCCGCCGCCCTCTTACCCCCCGCCCCGCGCCGAACCCGGAACCGGCCGCGCGGCCGCCGCCGCCGCTGTCAACGGACATCTCGGATCCCTCAGCTGATCCGTGAGGCGGGGCCAGCGGCGTCCGGGCCCTGTGATTGGCTGGTGGTGGCAACCACCGAGCGCGGTGGCTAGAGCGGAACCTGGCGGACTGCCTTCGACAGTGGACGCGTGGAGGCGAGCAGAGCGTGCGCAGACTGGAGGCTGCGGGCCTGGACGCCCTCTTTGATGCTGGCCGGGACGATTTGGTGTTCCAGGATCTCGGAAGTAGCTGCGGTCAGCCCCATGTTAAGTCGGGGCAAAAGGGACGGAGTGATTTGGGCGTTGGGCCCCGAAGCAAATTCCCAAAGCGGTGTTGGAAGTGCAGAGGGCGTTTAGATATGCAAAGGGACGACCCGCCTTACAGATGACGAGGTAAACGCAAGTCGAAACTTTCGGGTGCCAGTTTCCCCGCGATCGGAAAGTTGGTAGTGCCCTGGGAGAGCTCTGGAGAGCGCGAGCATCTCGGTTGCGGGTCTGCACCTCTTGGAGGGGGTGATGCTGTCTTTCGGTTTTAAACGCGCGTTTCGGTGGCTCAGCGATTCCGCTTCCTGGGGTCTAGAGGCGTTGCGGTGTGTGTGCCCGGGGAGGATGCCCTGGGGTCGTCCGTGCCGGGCGCGTGGGAGTGGAGGTGCGGGTCGGCCAGATACCGAGTCGCGGCGGGGCGCCGTGCGGCCCCGGGCTGCGCGGTTCAGAGCAACAAGGCCATGCCTGACCGACGGGGACCTCGAGATGGAAGTAGAAAGGATAGATGTGTTCGTGCGCTCATAAAAATAATGTGAAAGGACAGAAAATAGCAGTGGCTGCCTCGTGAGAGAGCAGAAGTCAAGGGAGTGAGGGAGACATCTTTCGCTCTGTACTCCTTTGTGTAACTTAAACGTCATTTGTAATTTTTACCTTTTTTTCTTCAGATAAAAAAATGTAACCATTCTTTCTCTGAGGCTGTTTTTCAGTATTGTTTCGTGGGGGACTGAGGTTATTGCACTTGCTCTCTGAACCAGGGCCTAGCCTGGCATCAGGAGTGTTTGGAGGGCCTGTGTTAGTCTACACAAGGCCGACCTGCTGCGGAACCAGGATGACATTGAGCCGAAGGAACAGCCCAGGCTTCTTGGGTGACAGGCTTCCAGACCTCGGGGACAGTGAGCTAACTCAGGCCAGAGGCCCATGTCAACTTAGTCTTAAAAAAGCGCATCTCTCCTGTCCGTCTCAGATTCAGGACACAGGAAAGGCCAGAATTTAAAATTCCTCTGAAGAAATTTGGTTTAGGGGGAAAAGAAGCGAATCACAGCACCCTAGCAGACTCTTTGGGTGTTGGGGGCAGTAGGTACCTGGCTAATCAGGCCTTTCTGTTCAAATGGAAGCCCTGTTCTTGGGATCACAGCTGGTGTAGCCCCAGCAGCAGCTCAGCTTTACAAGAACTGGCAGCTACTCTCTGGTTGAAACCTTATCCTCTCTGCCCCTCTCCGTCACCTCAGGCACATTCACTGGGTCAGTAGGGTCCTTGCTTCACAGATGTTCCCTTAAAGGCTGGGCTTAACTCACTAATGGTTTGGCTTCGGTGTCCAGCAGGCCACAGTGGCTCTCCAGGTATGTAGATACGAGAGCAGACGTAGTCTCCTCAGTGGACAGAACTGAGGCCGTTCTCATAGCTCTGGCCAACACTCACTTTGATCTTTTGGCCCTTGAATTGCCGCCAGTGGTCTAGCTGTCTGGTCTGTCACTTTGAAGAGTGCTGACTGACAGATTAAAGACGTTATTCTTTGGGGCTGCAGACTGTAAAAACAAATTGTGGCTGCCTATCAGACTGTCTAGGTCAGTTGCATAGACGCCCATCTTTGATGGAAACAAACAGAATTAAGCTATGAAGCCTGCCTCTCCCTGATCACTGACTACCACCTGCAGTAGTCATCACAATGGAAATTCCAGTGTATCCCCCATCATGGACTGGCAGAAGTGGAGGATTTTACGCTCCTGATGTAGAAGCCAGCAGGTAACTTGGAGGTGGCAAACCTTATGCCTAGTCCACTGAGGGAGCCTTGTACCTCCTGCCAAAAGTTGGCCCCTTGGTTTTGTGTTAAAAGAGGACACATTATTTGGGGCATTGATCTCCTTACTCCTGGAAAACTATATCTGTCCTTTGACCCCTTCTCAGGGCTACCAGTGATGTCTCACCACTGCTGACACGTTTTCAGAACGTGTTACCAGCTAATTCTGGACACATTGACTTGGCCCTTGAAATGAAACGAAACTAAGCTCTCATCATGTTTTTGATTGTCTGGCCCATTTGCCACCTAACAGTGGTCCAGCTTTTGTAACAAAGTCTATACAACAATGACTTACAGTCAAGGTAATCAAGGGACCTGCCAAACTCCATCATTTCCTGTTCTGCTCACCTGAGTTGGGTTGTTTGGTTACTGTATTAATTTCCCATTACTGCTGTAACTAATTACTGCAAATTAGTGGCTTAAAACAACACAAATTTAACAGTTCTGGAGGCTAGAAGTCCAAAATGAGTCTCATTGGGCTAAAATCAAGGTATTGGCAGAATGGATTCCTTCTGAAGGCTCTCGGGGAGAATCCGTTTCCTAGTCTTTTCCAGCATTCCTTGGCTTATGGCCTCTTCGTCCATCTTCAAAGCCAGCAGTGCCCCGCTGAGTCTTTCTTACCAGGCTGTATCTCTGTTACTGTCTAGTACCTCCATCTTTCGCTTATAAGGATCCTTGTGATTAAATTGTACCCACCTGGATAATCCAGAGTAATCTCCCTATTTAAAGGTTCATAATTTAGTCACGTATGAAGAGTCACTTTTGCCATGTACGTTCCAGAGAATAGGAAGTGGACATAGTTGGAGGCCACTATTCTGTCTACCCCAGTTACCGAACTCTGCTGTTTCTAAATAGGGATCATCTCCATTTGCCTGATTCCTGGATAATGTTCAAGAAAAAGTGGTAGGGAGATATGTGAGGTTATACAGACTATTTTAAAAATTTAGGTATCCACCTTGACCATTCCTGGGCATGGTGCTTCCTTGTTTCACCCTCGAGCAACAACGGGCAAGCCTGAGTGTTATCCCTTGCAGGTGGCTATCCAGAAGGAATCATAAGGGATGAAAATAAAATTTAATTCTGGTTCGTTCAGCTGAATTTTCTTGTTGCAGTGACACAGTCTTGAATCATGAGAATAATAATCACTTGGCTGGGTACACTGCTTTCTGATTTCCCTTTCACTGGCCCACATAGGGCAAAGTGGGAGATACAGTGAGTCTCTGAAATTTTTGGAAAAATGCCTTTGTCCCAATCCACACCTTCATGTGAAAAGTCTGGGCATGAATTTGGGTTAATTGTTGAAAAGATAAAGTTGTAACTTCTGAATACACTGATTGTGTAGCAGTGAGAGAGAGCAACAACATTGGTGATTTGGAGCAGGGTGACCCTTAGACCCTGGGAGGTACAGGGAGTTCATGGGGCAGCCAGTGCTCTTTTTGCCCCCTCATCCAGCACTGATTCAACAGCTGTAGCTGGCAATCTGACCTGCAGGCAAACTTGTCATGCCCACCCATATACTATCAAAACAAAAAACTGACTCCCAGATTCCAGTCCAAGGTGTAAGGAGCTTCAAGTTATCTCTCCCAGCCTCACAACAAGAAAAAAGCTGAAGAAGCTGGAAATCAACAGCTCTTCTCAGATCTAACAGATAATTGACCCCAAAATTGTAGAGACAGAAAAATACAGGGAATCAAAACTTACCGGAGCAGAAGCCACTACTGGAGCCAGTACCAGGATATTAAAACTTACACGTTAATTGGAAAATGGCCAGAGGCTCAGTGTGGACAAGCTTGAAAGTTAAAAACTCCAGGGGTGCCAGTCTTAGAGGGGTCCTCACACTTTTGTTAATTTTACTCCCAGCAACCAAACACCCCCTTGTGCTCCTGGTAGGGGCAGGAGAAAAGTAAAAATTTTGAATATACCCAGAGTATTCTGTTCTCCTTCACAAAAGTCTGCCCTCAAGGGAAACTATTCCACCAGAACCTAACCTACTGGGGTTTTATTGGAGCCTACTTGACAGAGGGGAAGGAGAGAACCCAACTCAGCCTCCTCCAGCCTGCCTGCCACACATGGGAAGGGCAATACCCAACTCCAGTCTTCTCTAGCCTTCCTGTCTCACCTGAGGTGGGGGAGCTTGGAATAGAACAATCTGAGAAGCACTGTAAAGGTCACAGCCCAGGAGTACAGATTAAATAAATACTGAGACCTAATCATAAGCGGATAGACTGCTTCCCCGGCCCCACACATTAACAATACACCAATAGCGACGTTGTATAATAAGAGGGGGTACAGCTGCAAGAACTGCAGAGCTCAGACCTTACTTAAGAAGTAGTCTCTTGGGCTTCCCTGATGGTGCAGTGGTTGAGAGTCCGCCTGCCAATGCAGGGGATGCAGGTTTGTGCCCCGGTCTGGGAAGATCCCACATGCCATGGAGCAGCTGGGCCCGTGAGCCGTGGCCGCCGGGCCTGCGCGTCTGGAGCCTGTGCTCCGCAACGGGAGAGGCCACAACAGTGAGAGGCCCGCGTACCGCAAAAAAAAAAAGAAAAAAAGAAAAAAAAGAAGTAGTCTCTAGGGAAACCCAAGGACAAAAGGGGAGACAAAAACAAATACACCAAAGAGGAAATTTTAGCCTCTATCATCACCTACACCTATAGGAAACAATAAGCAACCTGCCTCCTAGCCAGATAAACATGAAACCTCACACTAAAAGCCTATTTACCTCAATTCCTTTTACCCAATGCATCATGTTCCACTTTCAACCAGAAGTCTACAAGGAAGACTAAAAGACAAAAACACAGATTGAAGAGAGTAAGTGTCAGAATCGGACTCAGACACGGCAGAAATTTTGGAATTATAAGGGGCCTCATGGAAAAAGTGGACAACATGCAATAACAAATGGGTAATATAAACAGAGAAATGGAAATTCTAAGGAAGAATCAAAATGAAGTGCTGGAGATAAACATTAACAGAAATCAAGAATGCCTTTGATGGGCTCATCAACAGACTGTACACATCCAAGGAGAGAATCAGTGAGCCTGAAAAAATATGCCAACAGAAACTTCCAATGCAGAAATGCAAAGAGAAAAAAAGTTTTAAATGAAAGAGAATATCAAAGAACTTTGATGGACTAACATGTAAAGGGAATATCAACAGGAGGAAAAAGAAAAAAAAACAGAAAAAAATATTTGAAATAATAATGGCCGAGAATTTTCCAAAATAATGACACCAAACCACAGGAATCTCAAAGAACACCAAGCAGGATAAGTACCAAAAAAATTACAACTAGACATGTCATATATGCAGAAAACAGAACAATAAAAGAAAATCCTGAGGTGAGTAAGAGGAAAAGAAACAAAAGCCAAAAACACCTCACCTATTGAGAATCAGCATAAGAATTACATCAGGTTTCTCTTCAAAAACCACACAAGGAAGAAGAGAGTGGAGTGAAATATTGAAAGTATTGAAAGAAAAAAAAAAAAACCAAACACTGAACTAGAATTCCATACCCTGCAAGGTTATTCTTCAAAAGTGAAGGAGAAATAAAGACTTTTTCAGACAAACAAAAATTGAGAGAATTTGTTGCCAGTCATCCTGCCTTGCAAGAAATGTTAAAACAAGTTCTTTAGAGAGAAAGGAAAGGGTAAAGGTTAGAAACTCTGATCTACATGAAGAGTTAGAGAAGGAATAAGTGAAGGTAAAACAAAAACCTTTATTTTTCTATTCTTCAAAGAGGTAACAGTTCAAAGTAAGAGCAACAATGTAGTCAGTAATTATAGCTGTAATAAGAGCTAGGAAGAAGGAATTGGGAATATTCTGTTATAAGAGTCTTGTGTTACCATGAAGCAGTACAGTGTTATTTGAAAATGAACTTGGATTAGTTGTAAATGTTCGTTGCAAACTCTAGGGCAACCATTACAAAAAAAATTTTTTTAAGTATAATTGATATGCTAAGAGAGGAGAAAAATGGAATCTTATAAAATGCTCTATTAAAATAAAAAAGGCAGAAAAGAATATGATAAGTAAGGAAAAAATAAGGGCGATGCATAGAAAACAGTAACAAATATGTAACAGTAACAGTAACAAACATTCTACAAATATGGTAGATATTTACCTAACTATATCAATAATCACTTTGTTAATGGTCTAACTACATCAATTAAAAGACAGAGACTGTCCTTGTGAATTAAAAACAAAACAAAACAAACAAAAAACCATGAAGCAGTACAGAAAACCAGAAAAACCCAAGACCTAACTCTGTGTCAACTACAAGAAACCTTTCAATATAAAGACACAGATATATTAATGGTAAATGAATGGAGAAAGTTATACTATGCTAACACTAATCAGAAGGAAGTGAGAGTAGTTACATAAATTTCAGACAAAGCAGACTTCAGAGCAAGGCAAATTATCAGAGATAACGAGAGGCATTACATGGTGCTAAAGGATTCAAACCTCCAAGAAGATATAGCAATCCTTAACGTATATACACTAACAACACAGCATCAACATCTGTGAGGGAAAAACTGATAGAACTGCAAGGACAAATAGATTAATCCAGTATTATATTTGGAGATTTCAACACTGCATATCAGTAATGGGCAGATCCAGGAAGGGCATAGTTGAACTGAACAGCACCATCAATCAACTGGACTTAATAGACATTTACAGACTACATCATCCAATCAGGGCAGAAATCACATTCTTCTCAAGTTTATCTGGAACATTCACCAAGATATGCCACATTCTGGGCAATAAAACAGTCGAACAGATTTAAAAGAAAGTAAATCATACAAAATACGTTCTCAGACCACAATGGAATTAAACTAGAAATTTTCCAACAGATAGTTGGAAAATCTCCAAACACTTGGAGATTAAACAACACAATTCTAAATAACAAGCAAAACAATTTCTAAATAACAAATGGGTCAAAGAAGAACTCTCTCAAGAGAAATTTTTAAATATTTCAAACTAAATGAAAGTGAAAGTACAACTTAAAAGAGGAGATATATATATATATATATATATATATATAGCTGATTCGCTTTGCTGTACAGCAGAAACTAACACAACATTGTAAAGCAACTATACCCCAATTAAATATATATATTTTATATATATATATAAAAGTATGCTATTTCTCAGCTGCTGAACCTGACATAAAAATTAACAACAACAACAAATTTATGAGATGCAGTGAAAGCAGTGCTTAGAAGGAAATTTATAGTATTGAATGAATATATTAGAAAAGAAAAAAGATCCAAAATCATTAAGATACCACCTTAGGCAACTAGAAAATGAAGAGCAAACAATAAATGCTGGAGAGGGTGTGGAGAAAAGGGAACCCTCTTGCACTGTTGGTGGGAATGTAAATTGATACAGCCACTATGGAGAACAGTATGGAGGTTCCTTAAAAAACTAAAAATAGAATTACCATATGACCCAGCAATCCCACTACTGGGCATATACCCAGAGAAAACCATAATTCAAAAAGGGTCATGTACCACAATGTTCACTGCAGCTCTATTTACAATAGCCAGGACATGGAAGAAACCTAAGTGTCCATCGACAGATGAATGGATAAAGAAGATGTGGTACATATATACAATGGAGTATTACTCAGCCATGAAAAGGAACAAAATTGGGTCATTTGTAGAGACCCAATGGTGGATGGACCTAGAGTCTGTCATACAGAGTGAAGTAAGTCAGAAAGAGAAAAACAAATATCGTATATTAACACATATATGTAGAATCTAGAAAAATGATACAGATTAACTTATTTCCAGGGAAGAAATAGGGACGTAGACATAGACAATGGACGTGTGGACACGGGGGAAGGGGAGGGTTGGACAAATTGGGAGATGAGGAATGACATATATACACTACCATGTGTAAATAGATAGCTAGCGGGAACCTGCTGTATAGCACAGGGAGCTCAGTTGGTGACCTAGCTGGGTGGCGTGGGGGGGTGGGAGGCAGGCCCAAGAGGGAGGGGATATATGTGTAAATATAGTTGATTCACTTCGTTGTACAGCAGAAGCTAACACAACATTGTAAAGCAACTATACCCCAATAAAATTTTTTGTTTAATATTTTCATGGGTATATACATATGTAAAATTCAACAAATTGTAGGTTTAACCTAAGTTCAGTATCTGTGTATCACTTAAAGGTCAACACAGCAGTAGAAAAAAAACCTGACTCAAACTGTAAGAGCTTTTAACTTTCTTGACAAAAAAATAATAGCTTTCTAAAACAGAATTAAGCTTATGAATTTATAAGCCAACTTACAATTGGGCGTAAAAATGAACCCATAATTTACATACTAATGAATCTGGTGTTTCATTGGTAAATTCGCAGACTGCTTGGCTTAAGGCCATTGGAAAATATCTAAATGCATTCAGCATGGATGGGAAACGCACACTGTCTGAAAGGAAGCAGTGGCTCTTGCAGATGTGGGCCAAACACACACAAAGGCAGAGCCATCCTGTCACTAACTGGTCATTTCTACATCGGGCAACTGGATGCCGATACCTAGATTAGATTAGACTGGGCCGAGGAAACCATGCCTCAGGTGATTAATATCTGACAGTCTAAGAAATTAAAAAAAAAACTGCAGAATGAAAACTAAGAGTTATTTTGAAGGCTATACAGGGTGAAATTAAAATTCACTCATGTATAAGACTTACAAAGTGAGAGGCTTGACTGAGAAAAAATACTTCTCCTTCTGAGGAAAAGTTTAATGAGAGAGAATCTGGAAGACGGAAAGAAATCAGAGACACCTCGAGGAAGGAGACATTTATCTTTGTCTACTCTTTGTCACTGAGACCAGGGTTCATAGCCAACTCCATGTTTACCCATAGGGTGGTTTCAGCCTGGCTATAATCTCACAAAGAATCATAGGCCATCAACACCAGATGTTGTATGTAGGTCCCACCACCTGGTAAAATCAATGGGCGAGTTTACCTCTGTGCATCCTCCCCACCAAGGAATTATTCATTTGAGAAAACAAGCCAAATACTCTGCTTTTACAGAAGACACTCTGCATGAGTGGTCGTCAGGAAGCTGTGCTACCAGGAAGGCAGGACAGTGGACAAGATGCTGTTGTTCCCCACAGAGCCTGTGACTTTACGGGAGAGGCCAAGCCATGTGCACACAGCAACCGCAACTCAGGCAGTGGGAACAGAGGCCTCGGGGGCACCCAAGACAGCAGAGACTCCTGGATGGTCCTGAGGCTGTGTGACCCCAGAGTGGGGAGGGTAAGAGTTGGCCTCAAGAATGGTCAACTGCACTTGAGGTCAGACATGGCCGTAAGCAAGGTAGGAAATGCCAGACAGGTAGGAAATACCTACTCTAGTGCTCAGAGCTGAGGCAGGAGAGCTCCCACTCTATGAGTAATGCACCCTCGCTCCAAGGAAGAGTTCCAGTTTTAAAGATTATCTAAAAATCGCCTCCTTATTCTGCAGAGATGCTTATTGTATTAGTGCAGTCGTCTGCTCTAGAAGGCCACTCCCATCATAATTAGTGAACACAATATGTTATCTCTGATCAGTTCAATGAAAACACATTTTTCAGAAGCCAATTTCCCAAATACACCAAGCTTCAACATTCACCAACACCACTGACTTACCAAAATCTTACTATTAATAATACATACAGGACTTCCCTGGTGGCGCAGTGGGTGAGAGTCCGCCTGCCGATGCAGGGGACACGGGTTCGTGCCCCGGTCTGGGAAGATCCCACATGCCGTGGAGCGGCTGGGCCCGTGAGCTATGGCCGCTGAGCCTGCGCATCCGGAGCCTGTGATCCACAACGGGAGAGGCCACAACAGTGAGAGGCCCGTGTACCGCAAATAAAATAAAATAAAATAGTAATGCATACATACATTTTGGGACTTCCCTGGTGGTCCAGTGGTTAAGATTACACGCTTCCCAATGCAGGGGGCCTGGGTTGGATCCCTGGTCAGGGAACTAGATCCTGCGTGCCGCAACTAAAGATCCCACATGCCGCAACAAAGATCTCACATGCCACAACGAAGACTCAGTGCAGCCAAGTAAATAAATATTATTTTTAAAAAAGCATACATTTTAAGGTAATTCATATTTGGATGGGATGGTTTTTAACATTATTTGAGGATAGCTAGGAAGTTTTAGTTGAAGAGATTCTGTTTAATTTTAATGGAACCATTAAAAAGATTGTTACCTGTTTACTGTCAGTGTGGTTTAGTATTCTAATGAATATAATATTTACTTACAAGTGTATACTTTGTCATTTGTATCCCAAATCTAATTATAAATTGAGGTGGAAAATGAGATAAAATCACAAAAGTAACCCAAATCAGGAAAAGATTGACCTACCTGTGAAAATAGAATCAGGAAACTCCTGGGAAAATACTGCTGTAACAGAGAGGAAAGTGTCCCCATTCCAGAGAAATTCCTGTGAATGTCCAAGAGTTAAGGAAAACAAGAAACTCTGAGTGACCAGAGACACTGAGGGAGAATCCAGAGACTACAAAATCAGGCAACACAGGATTCAGATAAATTCCAGATACCATGGCAACACAGACTCCTTAATCTTAAAGGGAAGCCACAGGTAAATGGTATTTCACTGAGTTCAATAATTACTGATGTATATTCCACTTCTACTAGTGATTCTTAACTATTCTTTTTATAAAAGCCGTTTTGGGAATGTACACATGCCACTTCCCACCTCGAACCTCCTCTACCCCAGCCCTACCCAGTCTCTGAGAAAAGCCCAGCCATCCTACAAGAAGCACAAAAGCTTTTCTTTAAGTGACAATAGGTGATGAAATATAGGTGAGAAAAATTTAGAAGTAAGTAAATCAATTCCTGTAGGAAAAAATGTACAAATTGTGTCAAATGCCCTCTAGAAATGAAAATCTGCCAATTTGCTATACCATGAATTGAGAGACAATATATTAAAAAAATTTGTAGGTGAGAATAATAATAAATAAAATTTCAATATACATCAGTGAAAATTTTTAATTTGGTGGCGTATGTTCCTACATGTCAATTGCAAGCTGAGGAAGAAAATGGGGCAAAAATCACAAAATAACAGGGAAAACAAAGCCAAGAAGACAAATGACCCATCTGTTAGATCAGGCAGAGGAAGGAAGCTACCCGGGAACGGACTTGGCCTGACACAGGAATTTCCATCATAGGTGGCTAGAAGCACAAAAGACCCTGGAAACTCCCGAGGGGCCAGGGAAGTGGCGGAAGGATTCCTATCTTTAAGAAAGTGGGCAACAGATCCTGCTGGGGCCGGGGGGAGGGGCCATGCAGGCCGACACCCGCCCCAGCCCGAGCCCTGCTGCACAGACCCTCGCGGTGCGGCGTCAGCGCTGGGAAGGGCTGCCGCCCCGAGCCCGGGACAACGGCGGACCCCCGCTGCGGGGCACAGGTGCCAGCCCGAAGCCGCCCCCGGGGCGCCCACACGGCGGACCCTGCAGATCCTCCGCCCTCCGCGCCGCCAGCTCTCCACCCCTTGGGACCCGGGACGGGGACTGAGGCAAAGCGCGGCAGGGGAGCCGCCTCCGCAGCGGGAACCGCCCCAGCCAACCTCAGCACCTAGGCCAACGGCAATTGTCCGCCTCCCGTTGCTGGGCAGGATGCTGTCTCCCGGCAACACAGAGGCGCGGAATTGGCCAACAGACGGACAAGGATTTTAGCCAATGGCGTCTTGCGCCAGTGGGGCGTGGGCGCCCTGGCCAATGGAAAACGTGAGCGGTCAGTTACTAAGCTGAAACCGGTGTCTACGTAGCACGCCTGCGGAGGATGGAACCCAGAAGGCACTAGCTGAGCGTTGATAAAGGGAAAGAAAATATTCTCTGTGAGCCAGATTTAAAAGTTTTGCTTGCCTTCCTAAACCCACTAGGCTTTCAGTGTTGTTCAGCCTCGCTCATGTACTGCTGTCGATCTGGCAGCCGCTCTGCCCCAGGCCACCCCCATCCAGACCCGGGTTTATCCCCGAAAAGCCCCGAGGACCGGGATGCCAAGGGATCACTGCACAGAGAAGGCAGGAGCAGCGACCTCCCAGGAACACTGAAATCAGTGCTTTTATTTATTTCTGCTTTAATTTTACTTTTAATTATGTTCTTGGGAAAGAAGTGCTGCATTCCCACGGGCTGGAATTTAAGTGGGTGGTCGGTAAGCTCAGTGACAGAAACCTGGCTGGCTGTGATGAGATTCCTTGGGCTCACAAGATGGGGACAGGGGTGTCAGAGAGGTGAGCTCTATCAGCCAGTGATGGGTCTGGTTTGAAATAGTGGAAAGATAAAAGGAAGAGTAACTCATCTGAGTATACATTTTGGACAGCTGTGATTTGGGAACTTTTTATATATTCAATAATAAAACAAAATAAACAAGGTTGGGCTTAAAACATTTAAAATTGAATACAAAGATAAGGGCATGGACTTCACTGTGTTTCAAATGAACACTACAGTCACACAGGAGAAATAAAAAGAACCAGGCCAAGTAGATTGAAATATCAATACGATACTTTTGTTATATGTGCTTAGGCCAAAGACAGAAATAACTGCAAAGAATTCTGAAAGCTACTAGTAGGTTGTTTTTTGCAGTAGTATGGTGTAGAATTCTAGAATTATTTTTGTATTATGTAACTGAATACATGATTAAATAACTGAGCAGTGATTAGTATTATTGGGACCCACAGTTTTCCCCACTGGAGAAAGGAGATACAGACACTGAGGAGGGAAGGGGAGAGCAGTTGCAAGAGGTTAGATTAGAATTAGTTATAGCAGGGATTTATAATGGTCACATATACGAGGTTATGTGTGTCTGTTTCCTAGCTCTGTCCATTAAGACAGCCTAGCTCTAATGATACCTCAGTAGCAACGAGCACACCAGCCTCCATATTGAGACTGATGAATCCCATTCGCCCCTGATAGGAACCAGCCTCCCTTGGAGAGGGGTTGGCTGAAGCAGGGAACACACAAGACTGACGTGAGGGCAGGGTCAGCGCGGCACAGCTGCCCGACACGGTGGCCACACCCCTCAGAGATGTTTTTCTGTGGTCTTTGCTCTGCGGTCCTCAACCAGTCACTCCCTCTCCGGGCCCTACTTCCTCCCTAAGAGAACAAAGGATTGTATCCTGGCAGCCTGGGGTCTCTTTTGCCCCCTTTGCTCCCATACCTACCTGTGACCCTGTGGTCTTTCTCCAGCACCAGTCTGAACAGTGGAAGTGGGGTGTAAACAAGCTGTGAAGCCACAAAGCTGAGTCCCCACCCTCGCTCTGAGACGTCTAAATGGCCCTTCTGCTCTCGTTTCACGGGAGCTGCAGCCTGAGGGTCTCAGCACTGCGCTGGGGCTGGGCAAGAAGGGGAAGCTTCTCCAGACTCGGCGCCCGGCTCGCAGACCGGCCGGGTGGGAGAGCTGGCACGGGGTGGGGTCCGCAGCCTCTCACTGCTCCAGTGGGGCCCGCAAGACGTTGCACGCGGGCCCCCGGCGTGTGTGCTAGAGGGACTGGCGGTGGCAGCTTCGTGGGCTAGTGCTGGCCTCCAGTTCTTCACGTGTGGCGACCACAGCCTGCAGGTCTCACTGTGAGGGCTCGTCTGCCGACTTCTAACCCACTGCAGGTTGGGGGCCACGCCCACCCTGAGCCCGAGCTGAGTCGCTGTGAACGCCCAGACCACGCACTGGAGGCCCTGCTCCGCGACAGCAGAGGCAAAGGGACCGGAGACCCTTGCCTCCCAGCCCCCCAAGCCTGTGCGAGCAGACTGCAGGGACTCCACTCCCTTCCTCATTCCGCGGAGTGCAGCTGGGGCTGGTGGCGGGCGCCAGCAGGGGCAGCCATCTCGTGACCCCTGTGCTGAGCTGCTTCCCCGAGGGAGAAGCAGGGCGGGCAGTGCCACAGTCACTGCCTCCTATGGCTTGCCCGTGGCCTTCAGCCTCTGCCTCAGCACAGCTGGAGGCTGAGTGGCAAGCCCGAGAGCATCCTTGGCAGGAGGACACTTGCCCCGGGGGGCCAAGGAGGCCTCAGCAGCAGGGCCCCCTGCCCAGCCAGAGGTCCCCTGATAGCCCACCGCAGTCCCGTGGATGAGGAGGCGGTTCTGACCCTCTCAAGGGACCAGCAGCCACCCCGACCCCCGCCCTGGTGCTGGCTGTCGTGTAGCCCTACAGCCTCGGGCTTGGGTAGCTGTCGGCCCTGCAGCCGGGGTTCCTCCTGCCCGTTCAGTGTCAGCCCTCACTGGGGCTTCAACACAGACTCGTTTCTTAAGAACGTTTAAAACGTGAGCACACAGAGCAAGGTTTGGACGGTAAACTGTTGTGGATATGATTAGATGCATATAGACGTACTGTTTTACGTAGACATGCTAGAGGCCCCCAGGAAAGTCAGGCTCAGGGTACCAGCTCCTGCATTTCAGTGGCAGCTTTTCTCCTTCTCCCACGCTTCAATGAAAAGTAGGGGCAGGAAGTGAGGTGGGGACCTGCAGCCCATCCGCTGCCATTGTCGTGCTGTCCGCTCTTAAATCTGGTACTGGGGAGAAGCAGGAGGGGAGGAAACACCTGTCAGAAAATCCTGGAGGGACTTCCCTGGTGGCACAGTGGTTAAGAATCCGCCTGCCAATGTGGGGGACACGGGTTCAAGCCCTGGTCCAGGAGGATCCCACATGCCACGGAGCAACTAAGCCCGTGAGCCACAACTACTGAGCCTGCAAGCCACAACTGCTGAGTCCGTGTGCCACAACTACTGAAGCCTGCGCGCCCTAGAACCCGTGCTCCACAACAAGAGAAGCCACCACAATGAGAAGCCCGTGCACCACAACGAAGAGTAGCCCCCGCTCCCCGCAACTAGAGAAAGTCCGCGTGCAGCAACAAAGGCCCAATGCAGCCAAAAAGAAATAAATTTAAAAAAAAAAAAAAGAAAGAAAGAAAATCCTGGAGCCACAGGGAGCTCGACTGGGGGATGAGGAGACCCTGGGTTGGTGGTATGTGGGATCTTCAGCTGAGGTAGGGTCAGTGTCCAGGCAGCCAGGGAGCCCTGGCTTCAGGCCCCTCCCCGTTGTCTCCTGCTTTCTGACCCTGACCCTCCCCTCCATAGGAACAGATGTCACTGCTTAAATGTCAGTCCCACGGGGCTCGGGGCTGGGAAGTGCCGAGCCTCCCTCATGGCCAGATGCCAACTTGGAGAGGCCTAGGGCAGGAAAGACTGGCGTCGGCGCCCGAGAGCTTGCTCACGTCACATTGGAGAACATCCAGGAGGATGGGAGACGGATACAAAATGGAAATTTCAAACATGAAAAGCGTTTTATACGAAATGTTCACAGCACAGAAAAAGCAGTTTAACTCAGAACAAATTGACTTTGGCTCTGACTCTGACAGTGAGTGAGCAAAGCACGTGTGACACCTCGCCCACCTGTGCCCACCTGCGCCCCAGGTTCTCACCTGAGCGCCCTGGGCTTGCGCTCTGGGGAAAAAATTCCCTCTGGGTTTACACTTCATCTTCAGAAAGCCACCTCTCATCTTCCGGAACTTTTTTGGAACTGAGGGTTTTTCTCACCCTCCCGAGGTCCCACATTCTTTGTTTCCCAGAATTTCTTCTCTATCTCTTTGATGTTACTTAACAAGAAGGATAACGTGAAAGAGGGATTAGTGATCACTAAACCCTGGGGATGATCCCTCTAGCAGTAAACTGGTACATGGTTCTAACCGGTTCTATTATTAGTGCTGTTAACTATGAATTACTAAAATTTAAAACAATATTATATCAAAAGCTGATCTTAGAATAATTCTATTACAGCTCAAACTGTAGAGAACCAGGCAAATGGAACAAAAGTATAAATGTATTTCTTGCTTTCTGTTGACTTACATGGCCGTTTCAAGGGAAAATGGGTGTATTCACATGCCTTGCCATATAGAGGAAGAAAACATATTTTAAATTCTAATTCAGAGGCTGTTGTCCTGCAGCTCTTCACATACTATAGAACAATATCTCCTCTTTGGCAAGTAAGGTAAAGAGGCTAATTTGTGACTGGATATTTGTGGCCAAGAAAGTCAGGTGGTACATCACTGCACAGGGGTGGGAGATGGGGGTGGGAGGTGGGCATCTGCTGTTGCCCCGAAGAGACCGAACCCAACCAAGAGCGAGGTCAAATCAATGACCTTGACACACCTGCACAGTCGTACTGCTCCTGACCAATTCATCATCCAACTTTATAAAACTGTTATACGATCACCAGCTTATCAACTGCATAGCAGAATTTCTTTGTCCAATTTTTGTGATAAGAATTAAGGGAACGGTCATAAAGGGTCTAACTGGATAAGCACATGTGCAGAGACATTTTTCCAAAATAATTAACACTGCACAGTTCTGTGAAAGGAAAAGTGTACACTGAAATGTAACACACCATTTAAAACTTGAAAATCAATAGTATTAACACTTGTCAACATTTTCTAAGATGCAAGCCACGTTTTAGATTTAAAACGTTTGGTAGATACTAACCAAACTTTAGTATTTAGTAGCTAAAATAATCAAGTATTTTTTAACCAGGGACAAATATAGTTTTGGTATGCAATTAATTATGTGAATTACTTGAAATTTGAAAATGAGGACTTAAATATTGAAAAATTCTTCATAAATATAGGGTACATAAAATGTATTTTTATTTTGTGGAAATGAAAGGATATTAAAACATACCTTGAATGCATCCAACCTTTTTCAAATGTTCACTCATTTACTTCATCAGAAAAAATTGAATATTGTAGACTAATATGGCCTAACATAGCATAAAATTGTCTGTGATTTCTAGATGTGCCCACTGTGTCCAGCAGAGCAAACCCAGGCAGAACGGCTGATTTCAGAAGGCTGTGAATGTCTTGATGCCCCATTTTTGTTCTAAATTCTCTATACTTACATGCAATTTGAGTGTGTCATTTTTTATATATAAATTTTTACTTTAGCTGCTAATATCAACTATTCACATGCAGTCTAGTGCATATAAAATATAATGACCAAGGGACTTCCCTGGTGGTGCAGTGGTTAAGAATCTGCCCGCCAATGCAGGGGACATGGGTTCGAGCCCTGGGCCGGGAAGGTCCCATATGCCGTGGAACAACTAAGCCAACGTGCCACAACTACTGAGCCTGCGCTCTAGAGCCCGTGAGCCACAACTACTGAGCCCACGTGCCACAACTACTGAAGCCCGTGCTCCTAGAGCCTGTGCTTCACAACAAGAGAAGCCACTGCAATGAGAAGCCCGCGCACTGCAACAAACAGCAGCCCTTGCTCACCACAACTAGAGAAAGCCCATGCGCAGCAATGAAGACCCAACGCAGCCAAAAATAAAATAAATATATCAATTTAAAAATGTATATAATGACCAAACAAAATGTTGTGAAATTCAGTGAATAGCTCTGAAATATTTTCATGCACTTAATTATAAACATGATAACTACCTGTGGGTTATTAAAAGATGCCTTCCTAGTCTCTCTTCCCAAAGGACACAGATTAAAACAATTACCAAAAACTGGTGAATGATTTTACTCTCTAGAAATCTGTAAATGTGAGACTCTTTCCATTCTTATTGTGAGGACTGATTTTTAAAGCTATCTTACTGATGGCTTTCAGGAGTCTAGTGCTACATTATGATTTCTAACAAATGCAGAAGTATCATATGACAAACAACTTTGAACGTTCCTACTGTATACATGAAAATACTAATGTGGCTGTGAATTACAATGAAACAATCTATGAATCATTTTTTTATAATTTGGGCATCCAACAGAATGTAAAAAATTTATTATTCCCATATAATTTTAATTATGAGTAATATTCATGATGAAATATTTTAATTCTTTAAGTGTAATAGTACACTATTGATCTTTATTTTATTTCTGTATAACATATATAATTTGTTTATTTATATATGTGTACGTATATATCTTAAAGAACATAACGTATATGTATATATATCAGACACAAACACGCTGAGTGAAATATTTAGGTGAATTATGTTTTTTTGTTTGTTTTTTGGCCACACTACATGGCTTGTGGGATCCTAGTTCCCTGACCAGGGGTCAAACCTGGGCCCTGGCAGTGAAAGTGTGGAGTCCTAACCACTGGACCACCAGGGAATTCCCTAGATGAATTAAAACAAGGAAAACTGTGAAACAAAAAATAGCTCTCAAAATAGAATCAAATCTTTAGCCATCACCCACATTTTATACTAACATTTTAACTGAAGAATTTCTCATGTGTTTTTACGATATTTAATTAAGCTTATTTCTATCCAGGCAACGTAATTGTAAACCTTCTTCAGAAGAGCAATCTCTCAAATTAACATCGTACATTGCACTGACACTAGAATACAACTTGTAGGTCATGGCATGACAGGAAAGGTTTTTTTGGAAAACAAAGATTAAAGCTAGTGTATTTTCCAAGTAGTCATAAAGCTATAAGCCATATTTATCAGTTCATTTTGTCCCATGTATTAATTTCTGTTGATCTGGATGAAGTCATCAGGTTTTCCACTAGAGTTTTGTCATCAGGTTTTCCATTAGAGTTTTGTCATTAAAGCAGTTTATTTGAACTGCTACCTAGTTCAGTGGTATTATCTAGAGGCTATCAGAAACTTATATTTGTTTAAAAAAAATCTGTTTTATGAGTCTTCTTGAAGATCTTCATTTTGTAAAAGCATCAGTGTAAAATAATGATTGTCTTTAAAGGACAAAACTTAAAATAGCATGGTTAAAGATTGGAGTACAATGCAATTGGCAAGAAACTTGGATATTTCTGTGACATATAACATTGTAGGATAATAACTAGACTTATGACTGATAACATTATATCAGGGCATATCAGATGTTAGGAATTCCATATAAAATTTGGGATATCTATATTAATGGCATTTATCCATATACTGTAACCTAAGGTTCATCTCCAGTCTCTTGACAATGCTTCTCAAGTATTTTAACATAACAAATAAATTTAATGAGTTTAGCATTTCTCTCTGAGATGTTTCAGGGTTCCTTCAAAGCATCCCAGAGTCAGTTGGAGGCTAAAAGTTAAGATTTTGATATTTGGGAAATTTGTTAAAAATATCAAAAAGGTTTTAAAACACAACAGGATCATAGGTCTCTATGAAACAATACTTATTCGTTTAACCAAAATCACAAAAAGATTTAAAAAACAAATACAGGTCACTTAAGGGGACAGAAACTCACACAATCTGTTATCAAAAAGGAGCACTCTAAGAAACTTCGTTCAAATTCCAGTCTTGTACAACAACAAAATCCATTTACTTAACTTCATTCTAAATTTAATTAATCCTGATCATGCATAAAACCTTTTTTTTCCCCCTTCAGGGTTCCTTTCCACAATCTTTCATCACTTTCTGTTTCCATATTAGTTCATCCCTTATTTTCCCATCCAAAACCAACCAGCTCTAAGACATACTTCCTTTTTTTCCCCCAATAAAGTGTAATTCCATTCCTCATACCTTCTTTACTGAAAACATGCATTCTACTTTCCTACTGTATACTAAAATGCTTCCTACTGAAGAGGGATGTAGAGGGGTTTAGGGTCCCTCCTCTTGCTGGCTGTCATGTCAGGTCTCTGTCCACTTGTCCTGGGGGGTTGATCCAAAGGTCCCATGTAGAATGAAGTCATTTCTTGAGTGTTGGTGAGCTGATATCCTTGGCTGAGGACCATCTGAAATGTCATTGCCTGAAGGCAAGAGGAGGGAAATTTAGTTAGGAAGTTTAGTAGGCAAGGCCAGAACAGGAGCAAAAGGAAGATGGAAGCATGGGGCCCCAGAAAAGGAAGGAGCCAGGACAGCCAAGACCATGTTTTTTTCGTTTGTTTGTTTTGGTTTTTTTTTAGTGAAACTCTTGGGAGGCTCTATCCTTGAGGCTGGTTTTGTGATAGGAACAAGAATTGGTAAACAGCCTCGGGGATCTGGACAGAAGGGCACTTGTGTACAACATAGTCTAAGTTGGCTGAGGTTAAAGCCTATCCCCAAGGTGTTGTCAGACAGGCGGATCCACTTCCCCCAACAGATTTGTCAAGGCATAGCCAACAGTAACTGGAATATGTAGAACTGGTTGCCACAAGGAAGTGCTATGCCTGCTTGAGAACCCCCTGGTAGGGGTTTGTATCAGTGAACTCGGGACTGGCAGGAACTGAGAAGCAAGGCAAAAGTTAAAAATGACAATTTGGGGTCTATTCTTGAGGAAGACAGAGAAGTCAAATTACAAATATGAGAAGTCCTATTGTCAGGCAGCAGCCCAGTACTGGAGCCCAGCTATGTTGTGTTAAGAGGGTTTTAAGAGGAGCTACTTACCTGTTTGTTTTTTAAAGAGGAGCCTCACGTTCTCTAGGGCCTTACAAGTGTAGTTGTCTGGAGGATCCTTGGAGGGCTTCTCCTCAGCAGTTGCAACCCGTGGCTTGACCCTGTGTGATGGATCCAGCTAGCAATGCCAGGTACCTTGATAGGGGTTTTTTGGTCTCCGGGCAGTTTGTCTTCCAGTGTCCTGGTTTCCCGCAGCGATGCCAGTTGCCGGGGGAGTTGGGGTGGTGGTGAGGGGGAAGCCTCCTGGGGGCAACCAGGAGTTGGCTGCTGGACCTGTAATGCTGCCACTAGTTGGGCCTGCCTCTTAGCCTTGCGTTTTTCTTTCTCTTTTCCCTCTCCTCCTCTCTCTCCTGGTTGTAGAAGACAGAGGAGGCAGCCCTAAGGAGTTCTGAGACAGGAGTGCTAGGTCCTAGGGCCACCGTTTGTATTTTCCTCCTTATGTCTGGGGCAGCTTGAGTGTTGCAACGGTCATTTAAAACCAGTTTCCCTGCCTCTGAGTCTGGGTCTAAGTGTTTTATAAAGACTTCCCTCAGCCGCTCACAGAAGGCAGTGGGATTTTCCTGTCATCCTTGCCCATAATGAACAGGTTTTAGTTTACATTGTTTCTTTCCCTCAACCAGGCAGAAGAGGGAGTTGTCCCTGGCTGCCAGCCCTACTGAAGTATTATAGTCCCAATTGGGTTCCGTCTGGGGAACGGCCTGCCACAGTTCCCCTGGGAAATTGTTGGGGGTTTGTCACGTGGTAGCCGTCTCCCAGCTGAGCGGTGGCTTCGTATATGGTTGTTCTTTCTGACTGAGAGAGTGTCCGGGCAAGGATGATATAAACATCCCTCCAAGTTAACTCAAAGGTCATAGTTAGATGCCTAAACTTATCTAGATTTTTTTTCAGGGTCATCTGAAAACTTTCCTAGATCTTGTTTTATCTGACTGAGACCCTGCATAGAAACAGGAACTTTGATCCTTATGGGAAATTCGGAGGGCCCTATTACCTCCTGAAGTGGGCAACGTTTTGAGTTATGGGGCCCCGGGTAAGGCGCCAAAGCTTCGGCGCGGGGTCGGGGCGGGGGGGCGTCCAGCGTTGGGTACAGTGGGGAAGAGGCCGTTTGTGTAAGAGGCTCCTTCTTTTCCCCAGAAGAGGGCGCCAATGGACAAGGCTTATTGTCGGCTAAGGCTTCGTATCACCAGGAGAGGGGGAGGAGGTTTGGTAAGCAAATTAAGCATTGCCAAGTCAGCAGAGTCTACCCAGCAAGTCCTGTAAAGTTCGGGGTTTTCCCTCAAGGCAAAGACGACTTGGACATAAGGGATCTCGCTCCACTTTCGACAAAAAAGGTCACGCTGCAGAATGGTATTGGAGTTTAAACTCCCATATTCAGGCCAAATTTCTCCCCCTCCTAGCTTGTACTGTGGACATGCCATGTTGCAAAAGAAAATTAATTGCTTCTTCCCCAAGGTTTGGGGATCAAACTTAGCCCAATTCTTTAGGATACATCCTAAGGGTGAATCTTGAGGATGGATGGTCAGTTGCCCATCTGATGAGGCTGTTGAGAACTCAAGGGTCTCCAGTTTCTGGAGGGACCAGGCAGAGAGAAAAGAAAGTGTTTTAATTTTACCCACAGGTGTAAATTACCATACTGTAAACCATAAGTAGCTTGAGCAGAAGGGCTTCTCTATATCTTGGCAGCAATCTGAGTCACGGCACCAAAACGTTATAGGCAGAACAGCAATTCCTCAGGGCTTGTCCTCCCAAAGGAAAGCATTCAATCAAGAGGCATATAGAAGTTTTAAGCAGCAAGTGTTTTATTAAGCAAAGTGAAAGTACACTCCGGAGAGAGAGAAGGGGAGCAGACTGTCTGGAAACCAGAAGCAGCCTCTATTAGTTTTAATTACATATTTAAATTAGAATCCTCAGCTCTTAAAAACCTGAAATTCTAGTGAAAACTAAGAAATAAGCAATTATGAACCTTTACATTAGGATTCTGTAGATTGGTGAACATAAATGTCAGTGATAATTTCGAAAAACATTTGTTTTCTTATAGACAACATCTCAGTGCGGCACCAAACATATTCATTAATAGTCCTAAATACCTTTAGTTTCTCTGTTTAGTAACTGATGTCTTAGTATCTTATTTTTTGTGTGAATAACCTAGCTATTCCATAAACTTCCATCACTGAACTTTTTTTTTTTTAATTTATTTTTGGCTGTGTTGGGTCTTTGTTGCTGCACGCGGGCTTTCTCTAATTGCGGCGAGCGGGGGCTTCTCTTCGTTGCAGCGAGTGGGCTTCTCATTGTGGTGGCCTCTCTTTGTTGCAGAGCATGGGCTCTAGGAGCACGGGCTCAGTGTAAATGTTTTTTTCTTCAGCCCTTTAAATATATATTTTTATATATATATTTAAACTGGGGTAAATAGAGTGGACTTGTTTGGCTTTTAATGTTGAGGACCAGTAGGGATGCCTTTTGGCCCATTTAACCTTAGGTAGTGTAATATCAAAACATTGTTTTTTAATCACATAAATGTCTGTTTTATTTATCCCATTTTAAATAACCATCTAAAGATTTCTTTATTCATTTGAGAGAAGTCCTTTTTAAAATTTCTATCTTGCTGGAAAAAGTATCTAGACTTTTCTTACAGGGTTTTTTTCCTGGTAACATTAATTATTCTAATGTTTTTATTAGCATTTGTAAGACCCACTGAGGGGAAGCAAAGACCACAAATAAGGCTTCCCAAACCGGTTTTTCTTGGTTTTAAACTAAAGATGTTCTTTTTAAAAAAATTTAAAAAGTATATTTATTTATTATTTGTTTTCTTTATTTTGGCATGTGGGCTCACCTTGGGGAGTGGCTGTCGAGTCTGATGCTGCTAGACGGCAGGTGTTCTTCGCTTCCTTCCCGAGTGCCCTCAGGGCTCACTGCTCACCTTTGGAGGGCTGCAATTGCTATTGACTATGACATCATTTATTTACTGATATGGCAGGCAATATTTTATTTCTCAAGTAAAAATAATGTTAATGAAGTGGCTCATAGGAAAGGGAGTCTTGTAAGTTTGGTGGAGTGCTCTTCTCAGATCTTGGAGTCGGGTAAACTTTAAGCAATTGGAAAAAGCATTTTCCCTCAATATAAATGATGATATCAGTTTTAAAACCAGAACACTGGGCCTTGAACCAGTACTAAAATTGCTGAACCTTAGATTCACACAATAAACCAGGATTCCAAAAGGGGGTGGGAAGGGTCCCAGGTAGTAGGTACCTCCCCCTGGACTTTAGCAGAATCAAATACAAGTTGTCTCTGGAAGAAAATGTTCCCCAATTCATTCAGTCAGGAGTCCTCCAGCTTAAAATTAAACACATGTTATTGACAGTTCACAAACAAAGATCACCAAACCCACATGAAAACGAAGCCATTATGAGGGAAAAGATCACCCAAATGATAAGCAACAGATTTAGGCCCAAAATACACCAGATATTAGAATGATCAGATACAGACTATAAAAGGATTAGATGAAAGGTTTAAATAAATAAATTAGGGAATCACAAAAGTAAATAAGCAAAAAGAGACTATAAAAATGACCAGGCAGGGCTTCCCTGGTGGCGCAGTGGTTGAGAGCCTGCCTGCCGATGCAGGGGACACGGGATCGTGCCCCAGTCTGGGAAGATCCCACATGCCGCGGAGCGGCTGGGCCCGTGAGCCATGGCCGCTGAGCCTGCGCGTCCAGAGCCTGTGCTCCACAACAGGAGAGGCCACAGCAGTGAGAGGCCCGCGTACCGCAAAAAAACAAACAAACAAACAAACAAAAACAGACCCAAAGAATGTACAGAGAATGCAGCATAGAGGTTGGGAATATGAACTAGCAGATATTGGGCACAGAGACAAAATGAGACAGTGCAATATTCACCTCAAAAGGAATTCCCAAAGAAGAAACAGAAACTGGGAAAGAGGAAATATTCCAAGGTAAAACAACTGAGAAGTGATGAAAGACGTGAATTTCAGGAATCATAACATTTCAACAAAAGGATAAAGGCATGATATCCCACAGGAAGTTAAAGAGAAAGATATATTACCCATAAAGTAATGACAATTAAACCGACAGATTTCTTAACAGCAATATTAGAAGCCATAAGACGGTAAAACAGTTTCTTTAAAGCACTGAGAGAAAATGACTGTCAACCAAGAATTTTATACCTATCCAAAGAGTCATCTAAGATTGGAGACAGAATTAACACGTAGAAAGATACAAAAGGCCCTTGCTCCCATGAACCTGGACACTCATTATACTTTTCTATAGGGCCAGCGGAGACATATGGATACAAGGAAGTTTTGAGGAATTCAGTTTCAGAGAGTAGCAAGCTCTCTATAGGTTATCAGAGAACTGTGGCAGATTCTATACTTGGGGACAGGTGTCTGTTCTGGATATGGTCAGTCAGAGGAGAAGGTGCCATAAGCCAGAGGGACTTAACAAGAATGAGGAGAAATTAACCAAGTTTAGACATGGGTGAGGACTGATGGGAAAAGCTGGAATCTAGAAGAGTCCCTAACAGGAATAAATGGTTTACCCAACAGGTTTTCATGGCATTCTTCTGGAATTTTGCCAAGAAAGTGCAGCGGTAAAAGAGTGGTGTTTCAGGGGTCCCCAAGGCCACACGCACACTCGGTAATTCAGTAGGGGGACTCGCAAGACTTGGCACAGTTGTACTCATGGCTAAGATGGATTATAGCAACACAGCAGGGACACACAGCAGATCAGTGAGGAAAGAGAAAGAGGCAGGTGCTGGAGGAGCCTGTGTGCACGGTGCCTGTGCTCTCTCCCTCCTATGAGGGGCCACACAGAGTACACTCCACCCCAGCAAAGACAATGCAGCAACTTCTGTTTGATGTTTCTGCCCAGGAAAGACCAGTAGAGACTCAGCATGCAAGATGTGTCATGGAGGCTGGTCACACAGCAGCTTCCAAAAGGAAAGCAGGTGTCCACCATACACCATGCTGTTTATACAGTACAGGCAGACCTCGTTTTATTGTGCTTTGCTTTACAGCCCCTCACAGATACTGTGTTTTTCACAAATTGAAGCTTTGTGGCAACGCTGTATCGTGCAAGTCTACTGGTGCCATTTCTCCAACAGCATTTGCTCACATTGGGTCTGTGTCACATTTTGGTAATTCTCGCAATGTTTCAAACTTTTTCATTATTATTATATTTGTTATGGTGATCTTTGATCAGTGATCTTTGATGTGATTATTGCAAAAAATTACGATTTGCTGAAGGCTCAGATGATGGCTGGCATTTTTTGGCAATAAAGGATTTTTAAATTAAAGTATGTACATTGTTTTTTGAGACATAATGCCACTGCACACTTAATAGACTACAGTAGAGAGTAAGCATAACTTTCATACGCACTGAAAACCAAAAAATTCGTGTTTTGGTCTCGCTTCACTGCAATGCTTGCCTTAGTGAGGTGGTCTGGCACCTCGGAGAAGGCCTCTGTGGGCCCACTGGCACCCTTTTATCAGTCAGGGAGCCTGTCACGGCAGTGCAGCGAACTCTCCACAAGCTGACTTGCCAGAGGCCTGCCTTGCAAACACCCTTTCAAAGACAGCAGTCTCAGGCCTACTATGTTAACCTTTTTGTTTTTTTCAACAGGTGGAAAGAGAAAATTTGCACAGTCCTACATATTTTTGCAATGTTTGGATTCCAAGAGTCTTCCAGAGTTGAATACACAGGTGAACCAAAATTAACTGAAACTGCAGTCCAACTCCCTCTCAGTTCAAATACTGAAAAGATCAAAAGGCAGTGTAAGTGGAAGCAGCTACGGGTGGGCTAATCATAGGTGAACCTAAGCTAATTTAAATTGTGAACTCACTGTAATTCAGCTCAACTCTAGAAAAAACCTGAATGATAAACCTCCACTCTAATTTCTAAAGGAAAAAGTTTGTATGCTCTGGAAAATGAACAAAACAAAAAATGGCACATTAGGGGCTTCCCTGGTGGCACGGTGGTTAAGAATCCACCTGCCAATGCAGGGGACACGGGCTTGAGCCCTGGCCAGGGAAGATCCCACAAGCTGCGGAGCAACTAAGCCCCTGTGCCATAACCACTGAGCCCGTGCTCTAGAGCCCGTGAGCCACAACTCCTGAAGCCCGCGCGCCTAGAGCCCGTGCTCCGCAACAAGAGAAGCCACTGCAATCAGAAACCCGCACACTGCAAAGAAGAGTAGCCCCTGCTTGCCGCAACTAGAGAAAGTCCGCACACAGCAATGAAGACCCAAGGCAGCCAAAATTAATTAATTAATTAATTAATTTAAAAATGGCACATTAGTTTCCACTGTGCCATTTCAAAAAAAAAATTAGACTGTGGCTGCACAAGTAGATGATTGCAGAACCCTCTAAACTTACTAAAAAGTATTAAATTGTTCACTTTAAATGGGTGAATTGTATGAAACCACAATTGAGGAATAAATAAATAAGTTACTCACCTGGGCCTTGGTCATTTTTTGCTGCTCTTGGGAAACGGCCAGCAAATCTAGGCTCTGCCCTATCATGTGAATCTTCTGGACTCTGTCATAATGCTCAAGTTAGAGGGCTCTGGCCAGGACTCTTCACCAAGGATGAATCCCTGGTCCTGGGCGTCCTCCATCTCACATAAGCCGATTAGTTCATGGAAACTGGAATCTGTTGAATCAGTAGCAAATTAAATTCTCTTTAGTTGAGGCATACTCTTTGGCATCTAAATCTCCCTATCTTGCTGGAAACTGACCTTCATTTAAAGCCCAGACTGGGTTTTCTATAGACTCTAAACAGAGCTAACAAGGACTGGAGTATGCAGAGGGTACCCCACAGCATTAATAGCAGTGCCTTTTTTTTTTAAATTTTTGGCTGTGTTGGGTCTTCGTTGCTGAGAGCAGGCTTTCTCTAGTTGCGTCGAGCGGGGGCTACTCTTCGTTGTGGTGCGCGGGCTTCTCATTGCGGTGGCTTATCTTGTTGCAGAGCATGGGCTCTAGGCGCATCGGCTTCAGTAGTTGTGGCATGTGGGCTCAGTAGTTGTGGCGCACGGGCTTAGTTGCTCCACGGCCTGTGGGATCTTTCTGGACCAGGGCTCGAACCCGTGTCCCCTGCACTGGCAGGCGGATTCTTAACCACTGCACCACCAGGGAAGTCCCAGTAGCAGTGTTTAACCCAAAAGCTCTGCAAAAACTCCAAAAAGCCCTGTGAATTCCATGATCATCTGTGAGACTTAACAGGTCCTCTACAAATATCTCAAGACCCCTTGGTACAAAACATTTAATTAGGTGCTTGGGAGTGAATGTGTTTCAGGCAAAGAACATGAGATATGGAATAAAACAAATAAGGTTCCGTCTGAGCTTTGTCTCTTGCTGGCCATGTGACTTCAAGCAAGGCACTTCACTTCACTAAGCCTGGTGTGTTTTGTTTTGTTTTAAATGGTGATGGAAACACAGACCACGTGGGATGCTTACAAGAATTAAAGGTGATATGGACACGAAAGTGCCCACTAAGGACCCTTAAGATAAGAAGTGGAAAACAGAATGATTATGAGAAGGGTTTCTGGAGCTTGAATGTGTACGTCAGAATCTTGTCTTTGCCTTGGAGTCCCCATCAACTCTTCAGCTCGAAGGGGCCCACATTCCCTTCTTTCTGTGCTGGAGAGGATTCGGGCCCTCTGGCCTGGCCTGTCCTTACGTGGGAGCAAGAGAAGAAGCACGGTCCAAACACAGGACTGCACGTGGGTGGAGGGAGGGGTGAGCGCAAGTGTGCATGGTCTCTGAAAGGCTGCCTCTGAATTCCAGAACCCTTGTCTCACACAAGCTTCCACAGCACAGCACTCTGGAAGGTTGGAAGAATGTGATTTTCCTCACAAGG